>NC_092243.1:44486728-45086728 GCF_036320965.1 Panulirus ornatus | reverse complement strand
ACCTAATAACCTAGCTCTTATTCACATTTACTCTTAACTTTCTTCTTTCACACACTTTACCAAACTCAGTCACCAGCTTATGCAGTTTCTCAAACGAATCAGCCACCAGCGCTGTATCATCAGCGAACAACAACTGACTCACTTCCCAAGTTCTTTCATCCACAACAGAGGGCATACTTGCCCCTCTTTCCAAAACTCTTGCATTCACCTCCCTAACAACTCCATCCAAAAAAAAATTAAACAACCATTATGACATCACACACCCCTGCCGCAAACCTACATTCACTGAGAACCAATCACTTTCCTCTTTTCCTACACGCACACATGCCTTACATCCTCGATAAAAACTTTTCACTGCTTCTAACAACTTGCCTCCCACACCATATATTCTTAATACCTTCCACAGAGCATCTCTATCAACTCTATCATATGCCTTCTCCAGATCCGTAAATGCTACATACAAATCCATTTGCTTTTCTAAGTATTTCTCACATACATTTTTAACTTTCTAAAATGGGAAACAGAAGAAGGAGTCACGCGGGGAGTGCTCATCCTCCTCGAAGGCACAGACTGGGGTGTCTAAATGTGTGTGGATGTAACCAAGATGTAAAAAAAGGAGAGATAGGTAGTATGTTTGAGGAAAGGAACCTGGATGTTTTGGCTCTGAGTGAAACGAAGCTCAAGGGTAAAGGGGAAGAGCGGTTTGGGAATGTCTTGGGAGTAAAGTCAGGGGTTAGTGAGAGGACAAGAGCAAGGGAAGGAGTAGCAGTACTCCTGAAACAGGAGTTGTGGGAGTACGTGATAGAATGTAAGAAAGTAAATTCTCGATCAATATGGGTAAAACTGAAAGTTGATAGAGAGAGATGGGTGATTATTTGTGCATATGCACCTGGGCATGAGAAGAAAGATCATGAGAGGCAAGTGTTTTGGGAGCAGCTGAATGAGTGTGTTAGTGGTTTTGATGCACGAGACCGGGTTATAGTGACGGGTGATTTGAATGCAAAGGTGAGTAATGTGGCAGTTGAGGGAATAATTGGTATACATGGGGTGTTCAGTGTTGTGAATGGAAATGGTGAAGAGCTTGTAGATTTATGTACTGAAAAAGGACTGGTGATTGGGAATACCTGGTTTAAAAAGCGAGATATACATAAGTATACGTATGTAAGTAGGAGAGATGGCCAGAGAGCGTAATTGGATTACGTGTTAATTGACAGGCGCGCGAAAGAGAGACTTTTGGATGTTAATGTGCTGAGAAGTGCAACGGGAGGGATGTCTGATCATTATCTTGTGGAGGCGAAGGTGAAGATTTGTATGGGTTTTCAGAAAAGAAGAGTGAATGTTGGGGTGAAGAGGGTGGTGAGAGTAAGTGAGCTTGGGAAGGAGACTTGTGTGAGGAAGATGTGATGAAGAAGTAAGAGTATTAGTGAAAGAGAAGAGAGAGGCATTTGGACGATTTTTGCAGGGAAAAAATGCAATTGAGTGGGAGATGTATAAAAGAAAGAGACAGGAGGTCAAGAGAAAGGTGCAAGAGGTGAAAAAGAGGGCAAATGAGAGTTGGGGTGAGGGATTATCATTAAATTTTAGGGAGAATAAAAAGATGTTCTGGAAGGAGGTAAATAAAGTGCGTAAGACAAGGGAGCAAATGGGAACTTCAGTGAAGGGCGCAAATGGGGAGGTGATAACAAGTAGTGGTGATGTGAGAAGGAGATGGAGCGAGTATTTTGAAGGTTTGTTGAATGTGTTTGATGATAGAGTGGCAGATATAGGGTGTTTTGGTCGAGGTGGTGTGCAAAGTGAGAGGGTTAGGGAAAATGATTTGGTAAACAGAGAAGAGGTAGTAAAAGCTTTGCGGAAGATGAAAGCCGGCAAGGCAGCAGGTTTGGATGGTATTGCAGTGGAATTTATTAAAAAAGGGGGTGACTGTATTATTGACTGGTTGGTAAGGTTATTTAATGTATGTATGACTCATGGTGAGGTACCTAAGGATTGGCGGAATGCGTGCATAGTGCCATTGTACAAAGGCAAAGAGGATAAGAGTGAGTGCTCAAATTACAGAGGTATAAGTTTGTTGAGTATTCCTGGTAAATTATATGGGAGGGTATTGATTGAGAGGGTGAAGGCATGTACAGAGCATCAGATTGGGGAAGAGCAGTGTGGTTTCAGAAGTGGTAGAGGATGTGTGGATCAGGTGTTTGCTTTGAAGAATGTATGTGAGAAATACTTAGAAAAGCAAATGGATTTGTATGTAGCATTTATGGATCTGGAGAAGGTATATGATAGAGTTGATAGAGATGCTCTGTGGAAGGTATTAAGAATATATGGTGTGGGAGGTAAGTTGTTAGAAGCAGTGAAAAGTTTTTATCGAGGATGTAAGGCATGTGTACGTGTAGGAAGAGAGGAGAGTGATTGGTTCTCAGTGAATATAGGTTTGCGGCAGAGGTGTGTGATGTCTCCATGGTTGTTTAATTTGTTTATGGATGGGGTTGTTAGAGAGGTGAATTAAAGAGTTTTGGAAATAGGGGCAAGTATGCAGTCTGTTGTGGATGAGAGAGCTTGGGAAGTGAGTCAGTTGTTGTTCGCTGATGATACAGCGCTGGTGGCTGATTCTTGTGAGAAGCTGTAGAAGCTGGTGACTGAGTTTGGTAAAGTGTGTAAGAGAAGAAAGCTGAGGGTGAATGTGAGTAAGAGCAAGATTATTAGGTACAGTAGGGTTGAGGGACAAGTCAATTGGGAGGTAAGTTTGAATGGAGAAAAACTGGAGGAAGTGAAGTGTTTTAGATATCTGGGAGTGGATTTGGCAGTGGATGGGACCTTGGAAGCGGAAGTGAGTCATAAGGTGGGGGAAGGGGCGAAAGTTCTGGGAGCGTTGAAGAATATGTGGAAGTCGAGAACATTATCTCGGAAAGCAAAAATGGGTATGTTTGAAGGAATAGTGGTTCCAACAATGTTATATGGTTGCGAGGCGTGGGCTATGGATAGAGTTGTGCGGAGGAGGGTGGATGTGCTGGAAATGAAATGTGTGGTAAAAAAAAGAGTGTGGTTGAGAGAGCAGAAGAGGGTGTTTTGAAATGGTTTGGTTACATGGATAGAATGAGTGAGGAAAGATTGACAAAGAGGATATATGTGTCAGAGGTGGAGGGAATGAGGAAAAGTGGGAGACCAGTTTGGAGGTGGAAAGATGGAGTGAAAAAGATTTTGAGTGATCGCGGCCTGAACATGCAGGAGTGTGAAAGGCGTGCAAGGAATAGATTGAGTTGGAACGATGTGGTATACCGGGGTCGACGTGCTGTCAATGGATTGAACCAGGGTATGTGAGACGTCTGGGGTAAACCATGGAAATTCTGTGGGGCCTGGATGTAGAAAGGGAGCTGTGATTTCGGTGCATTATTACTTGACAGCTAGAGACTGAGTGTGAACGAATGTGGCCTTTGTTTGCCTTTTTCTAGCGCTACCTCGCGCACATGAGAGGGGAGGGGGTTGTCATTTCATGTGTGGCGGGGTGGCTATGAGAATGAATAAAGGCAGACAGTATGAATTATGTACATGTGTATATGTCTGTGTGTGTGTATATATATATATATATATATATATATATATATATATGTGTGTGTACATTGAAATGTATAGGTATGTATATTTGCGTGTGTGGACGTGTATGTATATACATGTGTATGTGGGTCGGTTGGGCCATTCTTTCGTCTGTTTCCTTGCGCTACCTCGCTAACGCGGGAGACAGCGACAAAGCAAAATAAAAATAAAATATATATATATATATATATATATATATATATATATATATATATATATATATATATATATATATATATATATTTTTTTTTTTTTTTTTTTTTTTTTTTTTTTTGCTTTGTCGCTGTCTCCCGCGTTTGCGAGGTAGCGCAAGGAAACAGACGAAAGAAATGGCCCAACCCACCCCTATACACATGTATATACATACGTCCACACACGCAAATATACATACCCACACAGCTTCCCATGGTTTACCCCAGACGCTTCACATGCCTTGATTCAATCCACTGACAGCACGTCAACCCCGGTATACCACATCGCTCCAATTCACTCTATTCCTTGCCCTCCTTTCACCCTCCTGCATGTTCAGGCCCCGATCACACAAAATCTTTTTCACTCCATCTTTCCACCTCCAATTTGGTCTCCCTCTTCTCCTCGTTCCCTCCACCTCCGACACATATATTCTCTTGGTCAATCTTTCCTCACTCATTCTCTCCATGTGTCCGAACCATTTCAAAACACCCTCTTCTGCTCTCTCAACCACGCTCTTTTTATTTCCACACATCTCTCTTACCCTTACGTTACTTACTCGATCAAACCACCTCACACCACACATTGTCCTCAAACATCTCATTTCCAGCACATCCATCTTCCTGGGCACAACTCTATCCATAGCCCACGCCTCGCAACCATACAACATTGTTGGAACCACTATTCCTTCAAACATACCCATTTTTGCTTTCCGAGATAGTGTTCTCGACTTCCACACATTCTTCAAGGCTCCCAGAACTTTCGCCCCCTCCCCCACCCTATGATCCACTTCCGCTTCCATGGTTCCATCCGCTGCCAGATCCACTCCCAGATATCTAAAACACTTCACTTCCACCAGTTTTTCTCCATTTAAACTCACCTCCCAATTGACTTGACCCTCAACCCTACTGTACCTAATAACCTTGCTCTTATTCACATTTACTCTTAACTTTCTTCTTCCACACACTTTACCAAACTCAGTCACCAGCTTCTGCAGTTTCTCACAAGAATCAGCCACCAGCGCTGTATCATCAGCGAACAACAACTGACTCACTTCCCAAGCTCTCTCATCCCCAACAGACTTCATACTTGCCCCTCTTTCCAAAACTCTTGCATTCACCTCCCTAACAACCCCATCCATAAACAAATTAAACAACCATGGAGACATCACACACCCCTGCCGCAAACCTACATTCACTGAGAACCAATCACTTTCCTCTCTTCCTACACGTACACATGCCTTACATCCTCGATAAAAACTTTTCACTGCTTCTAACAACTTGCCTCCCACACCATATATTCTTAATATATATATATATATATATATATATATATATATATATATATATATATATATATATATATATATATATTGGAAAGGATCACAATTTTGCGCGTGATCAAGATATTCCTATGAGTCCATGGGGAACTTTTCGTGTTTCATTTTCCCCGTGGACTCATAGGAATATATATATATATATATATATATATGAACATTTTCATACTTTCTCGCCTTTATCCTCTCTTGGCGCCACCATGCCCCACAGGATACAGCACTTGCCACCCCCTGCGTCAGCGAGGAAGCGCCAGGAAACATACGATGAAAGGCCACATTCGTTCACACTCTCTCTAGCTGTCATGTGTAATGCACCGAAACCACAGCTCCCTATCCACATACAGGCTCCACAGACCTCTCCATGGTTTACCCCAGACGTTTCACATGCCCTAGTTCAGTCCACTGACGGCACGTTGACCCCAGTATACCACATCGTTCCAATGTACTCTATTCCTTGCACGCCTTTCACCCTCCTGCATGTTTAGGCCCCGGTCGCTTAAAATATTTCTAACTCCATCCTTCCACCTCCAATTTGGTCTCCCGTTTCTCTTTGTTTACTCCATTTTTGACACATATATCCTCTTTGTCAACCTTTCCTCACTCATTCTCTCCATACGTCCAAACCATTTTAACACAACCTCTGCTGCTCTCTCTACCACACTCTTTTCATTATCACACATCTCCCTCAACCTTTAATCACTTACTCGATCAAACCACCTCACACCACATATTGTCTTCGAACATTTCATTTCCAACACATCCACCCTCCTCCGCACAACCTTACCTACAGCACATGCCTCACAACCACATAATATTGTTGGAACTATTATTCCTTTAAACATACCCATTTTTGCTCTCCGAGATAACGTTTGTTCCTTACACACATTCTTTATCGCACTCAGAACCCTCGCCCCCTCCCCTACCCTATGACTCACGCTTCCATGGTTCCATCCGCTGCTAAGTCCACTCCCAGATATCTAAAACATTTCACTCCTCCAGTTTTTCTCCATTCAAACTTACATGCCAATTAACTTGTTCCTCAACCCTACTGAACCTAATAACCTCGCTCTATTTCACATTTATTTTCAACTTCCTCCTTTCGCGCACTTTTCCAAACTCAGTCACCAACTTCTGCAGTTTCTCACTCGAATCAGCCACCAGTGCTGTGTCATCGGTGAACAACAACTGACTCATTTCCCAGGTCCTCTGATCCCTAACAGCTTAAGCAAGATAATAACCGAATAACTAGGGGAGGATGAAAAGCTGGGTTGACATTGGACTGTCTCACGGTTCAAGGATTCGAACCTATGCGGGCTTGACCCCGGGTGGCCCGTGAGTGCACTCGCCGCTACAGCAATGAGGCCAATATAAATGACAGATGTCAGGACAAATATGATATGTCGTGACCAGCATGAGAGATTCCGGAAGGAAAAAATGATAGCTATTGGAGTAAACATGACACGTGTCAGGACAGAATAAGTAATGCAAAACAAAGAAAGCGTCGGGAACTGACTATGACGAATGTTGGGAGAAATATAGCAAATGTCTGGACATCTCTGACAAATGCCACAACAAAACATGATATACGGATAATGAAACGAGATGACAATAAAAAACATGACAGTCAGGAACAAACATGACACCCACTCGTACATGCAAGATAAACAACGGAAGGGATGAATAAACATAGGACACATATCAGGACAAATAATACTGTTGTCAGATGCAACAAAGCAGAGATGAGAAGAAACGTGACATGTTGTGGCTCACCAGATAGGTGTCGACGCCGCCCACCACAGATATGCCTATTTCATTAGTCTTCGCGTCCTTGCGCAGTACGACAACTGTTTCCACCAGGTCTTCTACGGCGCTCAGTGGCACTGCCGGGTGTACAAAAAATATATCCTTCATTAAGCCAGACATATTCAACACAAGAGTAGACATGAACAAAAATAATTTTGTTACTTAGCCAAAAATGTTAAAAAATAACCGACTGGTAACCACAGATTGATGTACTGTTCATGCATGATAATTTTGCTTGCAGCAGGGTTGAGGAGCGAGGAACAGGGCGGTACGCTAGCTCTCCCGCGGGTCAATAATACACCAGTGAATGCCAGGGTCACAGGGGCGCGAGGCGAGGCGCTGCTCACATGCACGACCACACTAGACCTGCAGGAGGTCCCCTCCCTACCTGGTGTTACTGTGTACAGGTACACTCCTGACCCCAGGTAGGCAGCCCCACCAGCTGCCACCCGTGAACTGGTCGTGACTCTTCCTGCCACACGGACTGGATGGGGCCCTCCTGCCACACTTGGACTGGATGGGGCCCTCCTGCCACACTTGGACTGGATGGGGCCCTCCTGCCACACGGACTGGATGGGCCCTCCTGCCACACGGACTGGATGGGGCCCTCCTGCCACACTTGCAGTGGATGGGGCCCTCCTGCCACACTCGTACTGGATGGGACCCTCCTGCCACACTTGGACTGGATGGGACCCTCCTGCCACACTCGGACTGGATGGGGCCCTCCTGCCACACTCGGACTGGATGGGGCCCTCCTGCCACACTCGGACTGGATGGGGCCCTCCTGCCACACTCGGACTGGATGGGACTCTCCTGCCACACTCGGACCGGATGGGGCCTCCTGTCACACGTGGATTGGATGGGGCCCTCCTGCCACACTTGGACTGGATGGGGCCCTCCTGCCACACTTGCAGTGGCTGTCATCCGTGCAGATCGCCTGTCTCGTTGATGGCTAAGCGGATGACAGCGAGTCATCCATCCACAGATCCCTCACGTGTCAGTCAACAAGTGCACCTCTGTACCCTGACATTATTGATGCCACAACCAATATCTTATCTTCTGGAAATCAGGCCATTCACTCCGCCTGGATGTGCCATGTGTGACCTTTGAATGACCCCGAGTGACCTTTGAACGACCCCCTGCATGGTCTGTGAGTGACCGGTGAGAGGCTTCTGAGTGACCCCTAAGTGACCCATGGGTTGCCTCTGAGTGACATGTGAGTGGCCACTAAGTGGCCCCTTACGTGACCTCTGAGTGACCCTGAGTGGCATCTGAGTGACATGTGAGTGGCCACTGAGTGACCCCTTACGTGACCTCTGAGTGACCCTGAGTGGCATCTGAGTGACCCTTGCATGTATGG
Organism: Panulirus ornatus; assembly: GCF_036320965.1. Classification (NCBI taxonomy): domain Eukaryota; kingdom Metazoa; phylum Arthropoda; class Malacostraca; order Decapoda; family Palinuridae; genus Panulirus; species Panulirus ornatus. The sequence goes on along the minus strand of NC_092243.1, from coordinate 45,078,452 downwards.
TAAATGACTCCAGTGTTACCCATGACGGATCGATCTTTGTAACATAGACGTGTGTGACCTTTGAGGTGATGTGTGACCCTTTGAGGGCCGCGTGTGATCTGTGACCCTTCTGTTCAACACCTGAGTGATTCACGTTACACCTAGATGACCTCTCAGTGATGTGTGACGGCTCAATAACCTCTGGCCCTTGCATGATTAGAGTAACCTCGAAGTGACTGGTGTGAACTCTGAATGTCACTTAAATGATGTTTGATTGACCTCTGATGGATCCTCTCCCGATTCCTGAGTGACCTCTGACCCCATGTGACCTCTCGATGTGGCCTGTGTGGCCCACATTGTATGACACCGTTCCGAGTGGTGGAATCTATGACTAACCTCTACCTAACGCCCTTCAAGCGCTTATATTTGTCCCTGAGTAACGCTTATATAATCACTGAGTCAATATAAACAATGAGTGAGACAATCATGTGACCACTGAGTGGCCACTGACTGCCCACTTAGTGACCACTGAGTGGCCACTGACTGCCCACTTAGTGACCACTGAGTGGCCACTGACTGCCCACTTAGTGACCACTGAGTGGCCACTGACTGCCCACTTAGTGAATCCTATAAAATCACTACGAGACCATTATGTGACCCCTGATGTGGCCAATATGAGGCAACCACTAAGTGACCCTATGACTTTTGAGTTAGACCAGTGGGTTACCAATGAGTGGCCAGCTGGTGACCCTAATGTGAACACTGAGTGAGGCCACTATGTAACCACTGCGTGGCCACCTGGTGACCCCAATATGACCACTGCGTGACCCTTATGTGACCATCACGTGACTACTGAGATCACCGTGACCCCAAACGAGGCTTAATGACAACTATGTGTCCATTTTTTGTGGCCAATTAATGATCCGTATGTGACCAATGAGTGACACCACCATGACCCCGATGTGACCACTGAGTGGAAGCTGAGTGACCACTGTGTGACCATGGAGATGCCACTTAGTGACCCCTATGTGACCACTACGTGGAAGCTGAGTGACCACTTTGTGACCATGGAGATGCCACTTAGTGACCACTAAGTGGAAGCTGAGTGACCACTGTGTGACCATGGAGATGCCACTTAGTGGCCCCTATGTGACCACTACGTGGAAGCTGAGTGACCACTTTGTGTCACCGAGTGGCATCACTGTGAGACCACTATGTGGTCACTGAATTCCCACTGTGTGAACAATTAGTTATCACCATATAATCACAAAGTGATCAATATGTGATCAATGAGTGATACCATATAATCACAAAGTGATCAATATGTGATCAATGAGTGATACCATATAATCACAAAGTGATCAATATGTGATCAATGAGTGACACCATATAATCACAAAGTGATCAATATGTGATCAATGAGTGATACCATATAATCACAAAGTGATCAATATGTGATCAATGAGTGACACCATATAATCACAAAGTGATCAATATGTGATCAATGAGTGACACCATATAATCACAAAGTGATCAATATGTGATCAATGAGTGATACCATATAATCACAAAGTGATCAATATGTGATCAATGAGTGACACCATATAATCACAAAGTGATCAATATGTGATCAATGAGTGATACCATATAATCACAAAGTGATCAATATGTGATCAATGAGTGATAACATATAATCACAAAGTGATCAATATGTGATCAATGAGTGACACCATATAATCACAAAGTGATCAATATGTGATCAATGAGTGACACCATATAATCACAAAGTGATCAATATGTGATCAATGAGTGATCATTTTGTGACCATCACCATGTGCCCAATGATCTATATGTGACCACTATGAGTGACCAGTGAGTGAACACTATTTAGTGACCTTGATGTGACCACTGGACGACGTAAGTAACCTATGAGACACCTTTATGTGAGTACGGAATGACACTTATGTGACCACAGAGTGACTTCTATGAGACCATCGGGTAATTTTTATGTGACCACAGAGTGGCCTTTGTAATCACCTAATGTGACCACATAATGATCTTTATGTAACTACTGAGTTACCTGGATGTGACCAGAGTGTTACCTTCTTTATGTGATCACAGAGTAACCTTCGTGACCACAAAGTGACCTTCATGTGACCAAACAGTAACTTTTATTTGACCACTGAGTAATATTCATGCGACCACGAAGTAACCTTTGTGTGACCACTGAGTAATATTCATGCGCCCACGAAGTAACCTTTGTGTGACCACTGAGTAATATTCATGCGACCACGAAGTAACCTTTATGTGACCACTGAGTAACATCTATGCGACCACGAAGTAACCTTTATGTGACCACTGAGTAACATCTATGCGACCACGAAGTAACCTTTATGTGACCACAGAGTAAGGACTATGTGATCACTGCAGCGTGACCCACACCCACCCATAGTTAGCCCTATGTCATCTGGGAGGGAGGTGTTGAAGGCTCCTTCCCTCGCTGTCTCCTCCTCAATCTTCTCTCCTCCCAGTGCAGCAAGCCTCACCCTTCTTCACTGGTCTTGATCTCACGTGGTGAAGAAGGCTTATCAAAGCTGTATTCCTCCAGGACCACTTGTGAAGATGGATATATCTTAGATATGACAGTAGACATCAAGTGGTGTAATGGTGGCGTTGCCGGCAATGACGCAATCAAGGGCCGCCCAGAGTCGAGCCCGCATAGGTCGAATCCTGGTCACGGCAGTAGTTCAACAGTCAACCAAGCTGTTCATCCTTCCCCATATTTAGCTATTCATTTCTCATTTCGCAAGGACCAGTTTCTATGAAAGAGTTCTGGTATTACCTAAGACCTTTCTAAGGGCTCATACAGCCCAAGGCTGTGCTACTACCAGAAGCAGGGAAATGGAGACTCCTTGGATTAAATATTTTTTGACGAAACTGTATTCCCGATGACAAAGCCTTACCGAAGGTGGCTTTTCACTCACTGTGTAACCTCAAGCAGGCGGGTCCAGTAACACCTCCTTCCCCTACATTCACAATATAATATATATATATATATATATATATATATATATATATATATATATATATATATATATATATATATATATATATATATATATATATATATATATATATATATATATATATATATATATATATATATATATATATATATATACACACGAATAAAGTGCATAGAAACGCGCACCTTCATAGAACATACAAACCTCCAACAGCCAGGATCGAACCCGGGACCCATGTGCCATAGTCACGCGGGGAGTGCTCATCCTCCTCGAAGGCTCAGACTGGGGTGTCTAAATGTGTGTGGATGTAACGAAGATGAGGAAAAAGGAGAGATAGGTAGAATGTTTGAGGAAAGGAGCCTGGATGTTTTGGCTCTGAGTGAGACGAAGCTCAAGTGTAAAGGGGAAGAGTGGTTTGGGAATGTCTTGGAAGTAAAGTCAGGGGTTAGTGAAAGGACAAGAGCAAGGGAAGGAGTATCACTACTCCTGAAACAGGAGTGGTGGGAGTAAGCGACAGAGTGTAAGAAAGTAAACTCTAGATTGATATGGGTAAAACTGAAAGTGGATGGAGAAGGATGGGTGATTATCGGTGCATATGCACCTAGGCATGAGAAGAAAGATCATGAGAGGCAAGCGTTTTGGGAGCAGCTGAGTGAGTGTGTTAGTAGTTTTGATGCACGAGGCCGGGTTATATATAACAGTGATGGGTGATTTGAATGCAAAGGAGAGTAATGTGGCAGTTGAGGGAATAATTGGTGTACACGGGGTGTTCAGTGTTGTAAATGGAAATGGTGAAGAGTTTGTAGATTTATGTGCTGAAAAAGGACTGGTGATTGGGAATACCTGGTTTAAAAAGAGAGATATACATAAGTATACGTAAGTAAGTCGGAGAGCTGGCCAGAGAGCATTATTGGATTACATGTTAATTGATAGGCGCGCGAAAGAGACTTTTGGATGTTAATGTGCTGAGAGGTGCAACTGGAGGGATGTCTGATCATTATCTTGTGGAGGCGAAGGTGAAGATTTGTAAAGGTTTTCAGAAAAGAAGAGAGAATGTTGGGGTGAAGAGAGTGGTGAGAGTGAGCGAGCTTAGGAAGGAGACTTGTGTGAGGAAGTACCAGGAGAGACTGAGTACAGAATGGAAAAAGGTGAGAACAAAGGAGGTAAGGGGAGTTGGGGAGGAATGGGATGTATTTAGGGAAGCAGTGATGGTTTGCGCAAAAGATGCTTGTGGCATGAGAAGAGTGGGAGGTGGGCAGATTAGAAAGGGTAGCGAGTGTTGGGATGGAGAAGTACGATTATCAGTCATTACCTTACTACCATCATGTCCTTACCTTACTACCATCATGTCCTTACCTTACTACCATCATGTCCTCACCTTACTACCACTATGTCCTTACATTACTACCACCATGTCCTTACCTTACTACCACTATGTCCTTACCTTACTACCATCATGTCCTCACCTTACTACCATCATGTCCTTACCTTACTAGCATCATGTCCTTCCCTTACTACCATCATGTCCTTCCCTTACTACCATCATGTCCTTCCCTTACTACCACTATGTCCTTACCTTACTACCATCATGTCCTTACCTTACTAGCATCATGTCCTTCCCTTACTACCATCATGTCCTTCCCTTACTACCATCATGTCCTTCCCTTACTACCACCATGTCCTTCCATTACTATCATCATGTCCTTGCTTTACTACCACCATGTCCTTACCTTACTACCATCATGTCCTTACCTTACTACCATCATGTCCTTACCTTACTACCACTATGTTCTTACCTTACTAGCATCATGTCCTTCCCTTACTACCATCATGTCCTTCCCTTACTACCATCATGTCCTTCCCTTACAACCATCATGTCCTTCCCTTACTACCATCATGTCCTTCCCTTACTACCATCATGTCCTTCCCTTACTACCATCATGTCCTTCCATTACTATCATCATGTCCTTCCCTTACTACCATCATGTCCTTCCCTTACTACCATCATGTCCTTCCCTTACTACCATCATGTCCTTCCCTTACTACCATCATGTTCTTACCTTACTACCATCATGTCCTTACATTACGACCACCATGTCCTTACCTTACTACCATCATGTCCTCACTTCATACCGCACTAGTCATTCATTATGCCTCAACCGAGATTACATGACACCTTAGGATACCATGAGACGTGTATACCAGTAGTGTGTAATACAGTAGTTCTCCTGTTGTGACACTCTCGTAAAGTCTCGTACCTTCACCTTCTGCAGTAGTTCTCCTGTTGTGACTACTCTCGTAAAGTCTCGTACCTTCACCTTCTGCAGTAGTTCTCCTGTTGTGACTATTCTCGTAAAGTCTCGTACCTTCACCTGCAGTAGTTCTCCTGTTGTGACTATTCTCGTAAAGTCTCGTACCTTCACCTGCAGTAGTCCTGTTGTGACTATTCTCGTAAAGTCTCGTACCTTCACCTTCTGCAGTAGTTCTCCTGTTGTGACACTCTCGTAAAGTCTCGTACCTTCACCTGCAGTAGTTCTCCTGTTGTGACTACTCTCGTAAAGTCTCGTACCTTCACCTTCTGCAGTAGTTCTCCTGTTGTGACTACTCTCGTAAAGTCTCGTACCTTCACCTGCAGTAGTCCTGTTGTGACTATTCTCGTAAAGTCTCGTACCTTCACCTGCAGTAGTTCTCCTGTTGTGACTACTCTCGTAAAGTCTCGTACCTTCACCTGCAGTAGTTCTCCTGTTGTGACTATTCTCGTAAAGTCTCGTACCTTCACCTGCAGTAGTCCTGTTGTGACTATTCTCGTAAAGTCTCGTACCTTCACCTGCAGTAGTTCTCCTGTTGTGACTACTCTCGTAAAGTCTCGTACCTTCACCTGCAGTAGTCCTGTTGTGACTATCTCGTAAAGTCTCGTACCTTCACCGTGTACAGCAGATGTTGTTCTGTAACTCTTGCTCAATAACAAAGTACGCAGTACAGTACATATTATTGTTGCCGACCCATCTTCTCAAGTTTTGACTCACAACACGCACACTGTCAGCGCCTCGCTTGATGAAATGTCTTCCTTGTGGCCACAACTGGTATTTTCTCTCCAGGTTGTACGTCAGTATCTTTTTTATCACAACTTCATACAGTCCGGCAGATCCATACCAGTCATGTCTCATGATCTCCGTTTCCTCAGTGTTTGCTGATAACTCTGGCCCAGAGAGTTGGACACACGGTGTTTTGCTCCCGTCTGCTCCTCGCGTCTCAGAGTCTTTGTCTCAAGCTGCCTTTGTCTCGGCCGCAGCTCAGACAAAGGCAGCAAATTTGCTCCATCTGTGTGGATACGATCGTGACTGGATTTTTTACGGATAATCAGCCGCTCGAAACGTTTGGCGCCATTACCCTCCATCCTAAATATAATATAATGAAATTACGACAATAACTGACCCAACGATTTCCGTAATATAATCGTTGCAAAATTACCATGAGATGAAGCACTCGTTGTACGTGCACACGCACGGTGTGGTTCACATGTGTGATGCCTTCCTCCAGCCCAAGTCTTGCATCTCCCAGGAGAAAGCAAGTCGGTGTTCATCCTCACTTTAATTTGCAGGAAGCCAGCAGTGCGTAGCTCCCTGCACAGCGCGAGGTATATGCTCGACCTCTCTTTGGTCTCAGACGCTGCTGCTATTCACACGGGATAGACCAAGTACCCATGACCTCAGCCCATGTCCAGTGTGCTCAGGTGAACATGGCTTCCCCACGGGGACACAAACGCTTCCATATTCTTCGTCCTGTTTATTAAGTTGATCTGTCACGACAGACCAACGTCATGTGTCACAACTCCTCGAAAATAAGAGTATTTCAAACGACCTAAAATAGTTCATGTCGTCTCACACGACTCGCCCTACTGCGTGTGTCCGCCTAATCCAAAGTCTGCCTTTTCCCCATACGTCACTTACCAACTCGTCTGGTGAGCGGCTCACAAGGTCATACCATATAAACCTCTTCCTCAGCGAGGTTTTCTGATGTTTGTTTACACCACATGTCTTTCTTGCATCATTCTTCATACGATCTGTTCCCGTAATCATAGCCACTCTGATGATCAGTTATCCATTTATATCTATTTATATTCCGTCACTCTGGGTTTACGAGAAGAATGTTCTATAAACACATGTAAAGAAATGTCAGGAGAAGCGCTCCATAATGCAATGTTCTTGAAGATTCTCACCGTTTTCTTTTCATCTACGTACAAGTTACCTCCACTGCCGGAGTCCACACTCCACTGTGTACTCACCCTCAGCCATCCCACTGTCAGTCATCCTGATCATCATTCCACGTATTTGACTTCGTTAATAACTTGCTTTTCACTGGTCAAACTGCTACTTCACAGTGACTCACAATCTCTTTGAAATCAAGAGTTTTGCTCCAACTGGCTGCTTTCTCCTCCTCCTCTTGCATGCCTAACAAGAGCTTCCTGAATATCTATCATGAGTCTGAAATGATTCAGTCCAATGAAATGAATCATCTACAAACATTAACTTTTTTATGTTAGCCGAGACGGCATGGGCAAATGTTGCCCTAATCAAGGCCATCCCATTAACGGTATATATATATATATATATATATATATATATATATATATATATATATATATATATATATATATATATATATATATATTCCTACGAGTCCATGGGGAAAATGAAACACGATAAGTTCCCAAGTGCACTTTCGTGTAATAATCACATCATCAGGGGAGACACAAAGAGAGAAATATAAGTCAGTTGATATACATCGAAGAGACGAAGCTAGCTTGAGTTAGGTACCGATTTGATCGACCAGTCCCCAGGGGTGGATGAACAGCTGGGTTGACTGTGGACAAACTGTCGCAACCAGGTTTCGACCCTATGCGCTCGACCTGGGCGGCCCGTGAATGCGTCACGATCAGGAACGTTAACCGTTACACCACAGGCTGGAGGTACACGTATCTCAACCCACCCGGGTCTTACCTCACATGAGGCCTTACCTACAGAGATAAAAGGTATCTATGGTGACATGAGCCTATACACACCACTCATTCATTATACCACCAACACTACTTTCATTATAAAAGCTCGAGAGTATTCAGAAGTCTTCCACGTACACTACATAGGCTCACAACTTTCCGTAATCCATTCCTATGACGTTATCATATGTCTGTACTGGATAAACATAACTAAACACTCTTGTTCTCTGCAGGTGTCTCGACCACTTCCTGGAGCAGGTAAGACTGGCTTACGCGCCCTTTTCCTTTCCTAAGCCCCTCGTGTTCTCCACCTATATGAAGGTTCACTAATCCTATTAGCACAATTAAGGTCTTCCACATCCCTTCCCTACTGTGAAAACAATATTATTTTCTCTCTAATACTTCCAGTGATCTTTTACCATCTTCATTCTTACGCACAGGAGCAATACTCTCCTTCGTCCAGTCATGAGGGAGAGGAACCCACCTCCCTCCTGCTATACACACTTCACATATCTAGCCTCAACATGACACATGCCACTCCGCCTCTACCTCCACATCTCCATTGCACTGTTGCTCTTCTCTCCTCCTTTATTATGCACCCCTACCTCCCCTACCTACTCCCGACTCCCCGGACCCACCACCCTCGTGCACCACTGCCCGCGTCTCTCATACCACTGTCTACAGTCACTTCCTCACACCACTGTCTCTGTGTGTGATGAACCTGCCCTTCGGTCGCTACCAGTCTCCCAGGCTTCGCCAATGTACCCTCACTGCTCACGTGTTCTTCCTCTGTACCTGTTGACCACCTTCCAAAATAACCTTAATTTTCCAAAAGTGTTTCATCTCTCCTCACTTCTCTACACCACTGGCGTGCCGACCTTAGGCTGAGACACGTGAAGAAGCAAATAGATTATTGGAAATGGTAGCAATGTTAGTTTTACCCAAGTGAATCAACGCCAGACGTGGGGGTCACTCAGCGTTGGAGCAGAGGAAGACCCGACCCACGGTGTAATGATGGTCAATAAAGTCACGGAAACAAAGATGTAATGAAAGAAGGATGGTGTAGGAACAGGCCCGACCGCCTAGATAGAAGACGACCGAGGAACATTTTCCAAATGTTTGTGTGATGAGTTGACCATCTGTAAACTTCCAGCAAGAAATTTGGACACTGAAAAAAAAAAAGATACTGAAGGTAAACCAAAGGAAGGAGAGGCGTGATGCGTGAGTTGGGCGAGGAAGTGAGAAAGTTAAGGAAACGTGTAAAAGACTAACAACAAATTTGCAATGACATATAAAAATGTAGGATGGAGGGAAACTATGAGATAAGAGAAGATGTAGTAAGGTATAAAAATAGTGACATTGAGAAGTGTACTTAGAGTAGTGTAGGAGAGCCAGTACCAGGCCAGCTCAGGGACAAGACACTGGTGGAGGGAGAGAGGGAACTTACGTTATACTGGCCCAGGTCACGTGATAATTCTAGCTATATAGACTTTACTTGTACCACCAGGTGTGTCTGTTGGGGCACGTGTATACTTCACGTGTACCACCAGGTGTGTCTGTAGAGGCACGTGTATACTTCACGTGTACCACCAGGTGTGTGTGTAGAGGCACGTGTATACTTCACGTGTACCACCAGGTGTGTCTGTAGGGGCACGTGTATACTTCACGTGTACCACCAGGTGTGTCTGTAGGGGCACGTGTATACTTCACGTGTACCACCAGGTGTGTCTGTAGGGGCACGTGTATACTTCACGTGTACCACCAGGTGTGTCTGTAGGGGCACGTGTATACTTCACGTGTACCACCAGGTGTGTCTGTAGGGGCACGTGTATACTTCACGTGTACCACCAGGTGTGTCTGTCGGGGATGTGTGAACCACGGAGGAGCATCCACTGGTAAATGTCGTAAGGAGGGCGAGCACCTGAGAGAACACCACTGGCAGATGGTGGAGGGAGGATGAGCACCGGAGAGAACACCAGTGGCAGATGATGGAGGGAGGATGAGCACCTGAGAGAACACCAGTGACAGGTGATGGAGGGAGGGTGAACACCTGAGAGAACACCAGTGACAGATGATGAAGGGAGGGCGAACACCTGAGAGAACACCAGTGACAGATGATGGAGGGAGGGTGAACAACTGAGAGAACACCAGTGACAGATGATGGAGGGAGGGTGAACACCTGAGAGAACACCAGTGACAGATGATGGAGGGAGGGTGAGCACCGTAGAGAACACCAGTGACAGATGATGGAGGGAGGGTGAACACCTGAGAGAACACCAGTGACATGATGGAGGGAGGGCGAACACCTGAGAGAACACCATTGACAGATGATGGAGGGAGGGTGAGCACCTGAGAGAACACCAGTGACAGATGATGGAGGGAGGGTGAACACCTGAGAGAACACCACTGGCAGATGGTGGAGGGAGGAAGAGCACCGCAGAGAACACCAGTGACATGATGGAGGGAGGGTGAACACCTGAGAGAACACCAGTGACATGATGGAGGGAGGGTGAACACCTGAGAGAACACCAGTGACAGATGATGGAGGGAGGGTGAACACCTGAGAGAACACCATTGACAGATGATGGAAGGAGGGCGAACACCTGAGAGAACACCAGTGACAGATGATGGAGGGAGGGTGAACACCTGAGAGAACACCAGTGACAGATGATGGAGGGAGGGTGAACACCTGAGAGAACACCAGTGACATGATGGAGGGAGGGTGAACACCTGAGAGAACACCATTGACAGATGATGGAGGGAGGGCGAACACCTGAGAGAACACCATTGACAGATGATGGAGGGAGGGTGAACACCTGAGAGAACACCATTGACAGATGATGGAGGGAGGGTGAACACCAGGGAGTCGAACCCGGGGGTACATCAGTAAGTCGCCATCATCAGTCATGGTCGCCACATGAAAACTGACACTGGAAAAACAACGACAATGACGATGATAAATGGCGACACAAATCCCACCTAGTGTGGTACTGACACCCACTACAGTGTACCACCAGGTGCGGCTTACTGCCCACCTAGTGTGGTACTGACACCCACTATAGTGTACCACCAGGTGCGGCTTGCTGCCCACCTAGTGTGGTACTGACACCCACTACAGTGTACCACCAGGTGCGGCTTGCTGCCCACCTAGTGTGGTACTGACACCCACTATAGTGTACCACCAGGTGCGGCTTGCTGCCCACCTAGTGTGGTACTGACACCCACTATAGTGTACCACCAGGTGCGGCTTGCTGCCCACCTAGTGTGGTACTGACACCCACTATAGTGTACCACCAGGTGCGGCTTGCTGCCCACCTAGTGTGGTACTGACACCCACTATAGTGTACCACCAGGTGCGGCTTGCTGCCCACCTAGTGTGGTACTGACAACCACCACAGTGTACCACCAGGTGCGGCTTGCTGCCCACCTAGTGTGGTACTGACAACCACTACAGTGTACCACCAGGTGCGGCTTGCTGCCCACCTAGTGTGGTACTGACACCCACTATAGTGTACCACCAGGTGCGGCTTGCTGCCCACCTAGTGTGGTACTGACAACCACCACAGTGTACCACCAGGTGCGGCTTGCTGCCCACCTAGTGTGGTACTGACAACCACCTACAGTGTACCACCAGGTGCGGCTTGCTGCCCACCTAGTGTGGTACTGACACCCACTATAGTGTACCACCAGGTGCGGCTTGCTGCCCACCTAGTGTGGTACTGACAACCACCACAGTGTACCACCAGGTGCGGCTTGCTGCCCACCTAGTGTGGTACTGACAACCACCACAGTATAACAGCAGGTGATTAGTGCCAAAATATAATCGTAATGTAATAATAATGCTGATGCATCTGTGGCACTTACTTTATGTATTGTAAAATCCCTTGCACATATTGTTAAGATGATGAATATTGCGTGACCACGTATCTGATGCTATGAAGGAACTACAATTTGCATATACAAAAAATAAATGTGTAGAGGAAGGCTATTTTGTTTGGTATGGATTTTATACTTCGTTATGTAGATTGAATAAACGAGCTGGATAAAGAATATGCGAAGATGCTTTTTGTTGATTCTAAGAGAGAGTTTAACACCATCCCGCCACATATCATGATGCAAAAACTTTCCGATATGAATGTTAATTCTCATACTGATCCATGGATACATGCATTTTTGTCCAAAAGACTTCAGTATGTTAAATTTTTGAACACATACTCCGACACAACAGCTACCATCACTGGAGCCCCACAAGGGTGTCATCTATGACCGATGTTGTTTCCACTATACACCAGTGACTTGTAAGGCATGGCATGTAAATAGCGGGGCCTATAAACCTGCAGATGACACAGCCCGTGTAAGTCTGTCTCAATAATGCTGTGGGGTATGGAGAGGAAACGGAACATTGTAATGCATGGTGCAAGAACAAGTAATTAGAGCTTAATGAGAGGGAAAACAAAAGAAGTTTTAATAGATTTTAGTTGACCACTAACAGAGCACCTACCTCTGTATATCATTAATGATGTGGTTGTAAAGGTTAACGATTATATGTATCTTAGAATAATCATAGATGATCGATTTAGTTTTGTGAGCAAAGTTACCGCGATTTACAAAAAGATCAATATTAGATTATACTTTTTCAGACAATTGTGTAAAGTAAAAATTCATTGTAAAATATTGGATCTTTTTTGCACATTAGTTGTACAATCCATCGTGTCACTGGCTACAACTTGTTGGTTTGATAACTGTTACAGCGAGTTTAAATGGAAATTCGTCACGATAATTAACCAATGTTAGAAAACGGGAGTAGGTAATATAAGATTTCTGCTGGCGTTATATGAACAGGACGTTACACAGGACGTAATTCAGAGTTGTAATTATGAAAAACAGAAGCTATCCCTCCCAACATCAGATGTTGCCCTCAGGTAAAAGACCACGATCTACTCAGCGTTGTAGCACCAGACATCATAACAGGTCGTCTGTACCTTCATGTGTGAGATCGTTACATGAATTAAAAGTAGAAGGAAGACATCAAATGTAGGTAAACAAATGTGGACATGATGGCCGTAAGTCAGGTAAAGCTTAAAGTGTTTTTAACATCTTTTTAGTTCTAGGTGTGTATTGTATTATTATAGATTTTCTCATGGACGATAATTAATCTTTATTTTGTATACCAAGGAAAAAGTACACAAGTTTCATTTCATATGAATGATAAAGAATTTATTATCATTATCATCATACACACACACACACACACATATAACATGTATATATATATATATATATATATATATATATATATATATATATATATATATATATATGAATATGGGGTTGTACCCCCTCCTCTTCCTTGCTTCCCCACCAACTTGCACGACAAAGGCCCTGCCAAGTGCTCGACACGGGCCATCATGGGTTCCATTATGTTAAGTAATTGTGTTAATTTGTGCCGCGCACAACGTTTTAGCGTATGTTAGCGAGGCAGCTGCACGGACGCCGTAACCCGGGGAAGGCCAGCGGGTACTGGCCCGGCCCCAGGCCTGGCAACGTACCAGCGTCAGAGAAAAGCAGCGTTCAGAGTAAATGTGACTAAAAGCCAGCTTATTAGGTTCAGCGGTGACATGTGAATTTGAATGGTGAAAACTCGGGGGAAGTGAAGTGTTTTACGTACCTGGCAGTGGACATGGCAGCGAATGAAACCATGGGAGGTAAAGTGAGTAATCGGGTGGGTGAGGGGGCGAAGGTCCTGGAAGCACTGAGGAATGTCAGGAAAGAGAAGTCGCCATAAGGGAGGGCGGATATGGGCACGTTTGAAGGTACAGTAGTCCTGAAGGTGTTGTATGGATGCGATGCATGGGCTCTAGATGGAAACATACGGAATAAGATGAACGAACTGGAATTGAAATATCTGAGGTAAACATGAAATATGCTGAGAGCTCATCGAATAAAAAAACTCACAGGGTAATAAGAAGCGTAGGGTTGACAGTTCAAGAGGATGTGATGAAATGACGTGGATATGGCAGCCAATTGAGAGAGACAAGTACATATTTCACATTCTCAAACGCCCTGGTTCAGTCTACTTACTGGCAGAGGCGTCTTTCAGCTGGAATCAGTAGAGGTTCGTGAGAGCAAATCTAACGGTCTGCCCCAGACTGAACGATGACTTTATTGAACAATGATCTTACCACTTATCTGGCTGTGGTCGAGGGAAATTATCAAACACACATCCTGACAAACTGGCTTGATAACGTGTGGGACCGTGAGCGTCGGAGGGATGATGAGTCTGGATGTGTGATATATATACATTCATTCAGTTGACTCATTCATGAAGAAGTGTTGATTCTGAGATGAATGAGACCACATGCTTCTGCTGCCGCTGGGTTATGTAAACAAGTTGAGGTTTTCTGGCGAGACACCAGACAGACGCATGATAATAGCCAAGGCCCACCATCACACGGGCCCATCATCACACGGGCCCACCATCACAGGCACACAAGGTTGTATGCTAACTGGGTCACGTTGAGAGTGGACAACATAGAGCAGGGAGAGGGAAGCAAAATGTGTTGTGGGGCGAGTGACCGAGCGGGTCAACCCTGCACACCCACACGTGAGAAAAAGCAACTCACCTGCTGGGCTGGAGGACCGCGGACTGCTGTCATCTCCCGACAGAAGCTCCGTCAGTTCCATAAGACTCATACTGACGTCCTGCGTCACCTTCACCCGTCGCTACTAAACACTTCCAGCGCTGGTCTGACCCGACATTACTTGTGTCACAACTACACGACTACGACCGTGCCATCACCAACCATCTCCTGCTGGTGACTACTGGTCGCCTCCTGCTGGAGTACCACCCGACGCCTCCAGCTGGAATGCCACCGGACACCTCCTGCTGGAAAGCCACCCGACGCCTCCTGCTAGGGTAATGGTACCTCCTGTTGTGGCAGTACCTGGTACCTTCTACTGTGGCAATCAATGGTACCTCCTGTTGTGCCAGTACCTGATACCTCCTGTTGTGGAAGTACCTGATACCTCCTGTTGTGGAAGTCACTGGTACCTCCTGTTGTGGAAGTCACTGGTACCTCCTGTTGTGACAGCACCTGGTACCTCCTGTTGTGGCAGCCCTGGCAACTTCTGTGGTGGCAGTACTTGGTACCTCCTGTTGTGGCAGTCCCTGGTACCTCCTGTTGTGGCAGTCCCTGGTACCTCCTGTTGTGGCAGTCCCTGGTACCTCCTGTTGTGGTAGTCACTGGTACCTCTTACTGTGGCAGTACCTGGTACCTCCTGTTGTGTTAGCACTTACGCCCTCCTATTGTGGTAGCACCTGGCACCTCTTGTTATAGTAACATCTGGTACCTCCTATTGTGGTAGCACTTGGCGCCTCCTGTTGTGGTAGCACTTGGTACCTCCTGTTGTGCCTGTACCTGGTACCTCCTGTTGTAGTAGCACTTGGTACCAACTGTTGTGGCAGCCCTGGTACCTCCTGTTGTGGCAGCACTTAGTACCTCTTCTTGTGCCAGTGCCTGGTACCTCCTGTTCTGGTAGCACTTGGTACCTCCTGTTGTGGCAGCACTTAGTACCTCTTCTTGTGCCAGTACCTGGTACCTCCTGTTGTGGTAGCACTTGGTACCAACTGTTGTGGCAGCACCTGGTACCTCCTGTTGGGGCAGCACTTAGTACCTCTTCTTGTGCCAGTACCTGGTACCTCCTGTTGTGGTAGCACCTGGTACCTCCTGTTGTGGCAGCACTTAGTACCTCTTCTTGTGCCAGTACCTGGTACCTCCTGTTGTGGTAGCACTTGGTACCAACTGTTGTGGCAGCACCTGGTACCTCCTGTTGTGGCAGCACTTAGTACCTCTTCTTGTGCCAGTACCTGGTACCTCCTGTTGTGGTAGCACTTGGTACCAACTGTTGTGCCAGTACCTGGTACCTCCTGTTGTGCCTGTACCTGGTACCTCCTGTTGTGGCAGCACTTAGTACCTCTTCTTGTGCCAGTACCTGGTACCTCCTGTTGTGGTAGCACTTGGTACCTACTGTTGTGACAGCACCTGGTACTTACTGTTGTAGCAGCACTTGGTAATTCCTGTGTGGCAGCACTCGATAATTCCTGTGTGGCAGCACTCGATAATTCCTGTGTGGCAGCACTTGGTAACTCCTACTGTGGCAGCACTTGGTAACTCCTACTGTGGCAGCACTTGGTAACTCCTACTGTGGCAGCACTTGGTAACTCCTACTGTGGCAGCACTTGGTAACTCCTACTGTGGCAGCACTTGGTAACTCCTACTGTGGCAGCACTTGGTAACTCCTGCTGTGGCAGCACTTGGTAACTCCTGCTGTGGCAGCACTTGGTAACTCCTGCTGTGGCAGCACTTGGTAACTCCTGCTGTGGCAGCACTTGGTAACTCCTGCTGTGGCAGCACTTGGTAACTCCTGCTGTGGCAGCACTTGGTAACTCCTGCTGTGGCAGCACTTGGTACCTTCCGTTGTGACGGCAACTGGTACCTCTCCCTGTAGTGAATGTATGGGATATAAGTTTTGAAACGTAACCTAACAAGAGAACATCATACACACCTGCTAATTCTCTAATGATCCTTAAAAGCACAGAACACTAATGTATAATAACGGCTAACAGTGTATGTACAGGTACTGTATGTGTACACACGACCTAACAGACGATGAAGTCAATATATCGCAGGAGGATGTGAGCAGTGTTAACATTGTACACAGGAGAGACAAGGGAAGCCCAGCTTCTGCACCAACTTGTATACCCCTCCTCGACCCTACACCTAAAGTCACCACCAACCCGCTCCAACTGTACTTGGATACCTGGCAGTCAGTCAGTCATCTCCCCATAACATGGAGTTTAATCTCCCTGTCAGAGGTAAACATCGTCTTAGTAGCATTTCTCTCTAGAAACGCGAGCATGACCGACAAAATGGGTTTATTACGAACCTTGTATGATATGATGGTCATCAAGAACTGAACAGGTTTTCTCTAATGGACATAGAATTAAATATGACAACATACTTAGAGTTATCAATCTTCATTCTTATGGTCTCTAATTTTGTCAGTACTATTCTACCATTAGGTGGGTGCTCAAACACCAGTTGTCCAAAGTTATCCATGTATTTCAATCAAGCTTTCGCCTTCACAGAGGCATCAAGAGGAATCTATGAAAATAAGAAAAAGCTGCGTCACAAAACTTGAATATGCAAAACGCAAACAAAATATAAAAACATTCAGATAAAACACATAGTGTGTGTGAAAGGAGGAAGTTGAAAGTAAATGTAAATAAAAGCAACATTAACAAGTTTAGCAGGAGACAGAGACAAGTTAATTGAAGTATGACGTTGAACAGAGATAAACTGGAGGGAGTGGGATGTTTTACATGCCTGAGTGGACATGGCAGCGAATGGAACCATGGAAGTTGAAGCGAAGCATAGGTTCGGTGTGTGTGTGTGTGTGTGTGTGTGTGTGTGTGTGTGTGTGTGTGTGTGTGTGGGTGTTGGGGGAGGGGGTGTTAGGACCTGGGCACACTGAAGTGTGTGTGGAAAGAGAGATCATTACTTGTGAGGGTAGAGATGGGGCATATTTTATGGTACAGTGATTCCGACCGTATTGTGAGGCGTGGGCTGTAGAGGGTTAATGAGGTGTGGATGTGTTGAAAATGAGATGTATGAGGACAATATGTGGCGTGAGGTGGGCTGATCAAGTATGAAATGATAGGGTAAAATAGAGGTGTGTTAGTAAGAGGTACTGTGAGGGCTTAAGAAGGCGTGCTGAAATGGTTTGGGCATATGAAGAGGATAAGTGAAGAGAGGTTGACTTACAGGGTATACATATCGGCAGTGGAGGGAACAAGGAAGAGAAGGCAACCAAGTAAGAGGTGCAAGGACGGAGTGCAAGACGATCTGAGTGTTTGGGGCTTGAACATACGAGAGGGTGTGAGGCATGAGTCGTGCAATGGAAAGGGTGAATTGAATTCGAGGGAAAAAGACATATACGAGTATCGTGGGTGAGGTGGGCTGACGGGAAGAGGGTATTACTGGATTATGCCCTAACTGACAGCTGTGCTAAAGAGAGGCTTTTATATGTAAATGTGCAGAGAGGAGCAGCCGGTGGAGTGCCTAATCACTCTCTGGTGGAGGCGAGGGTAACAGTCTGTAGGATTTGTATGAAAACAGGGAGTGATATGGGTGAAAATGAGTGAGCTTGGAAAACAAGCCTGTGAAAGGAGATACCAGGAGATACTGGATGAAGAATAGCAAAAGGTGAGAGCAAACGAGACTAGGGGAGAGGGTGAGGAATGGGAGGTACTTTTGGGAGAAGGTGAGGAATGGGAGGTACTTAAGGTGATAGTGATTAAATGTGTAGGAAAAATGTGTGGCATGCGGAAGGTGGGCACGAGAGGTTAATGGAGGAATGAGAAGATAAGTTGTTGGTAAAGGAGAAAAGAGGGGTGTACGAGCGTAACCAGCAGGGAAGGAGTGTGAATGATTGAGAAATGTACAAGCGGAAATGGCTGTAAGTCGAGAGGAAGATGCAGAGGTTGCAAAAAAAAAGTTGGTAATGAGAGTTAGGTTAAGAGTGATCTGCAAACTTCAGGGACATTATGAAAATATTTTGGAAGGAGATGAATTGCATAAGATAGCAAGTGTGAGCATCAGTACGGGGATCAGATGGGAAAGCACTAACATGAAAAGAGGTGAGGAGAATATGGAGTGAATACTGTAAAGGATTCTTGAATGTATGCGAAGTAAGAGAATACAAAAGAATTCAAACAAGAGACCACTGGGCCCTTTCGAGGCGCTTGTGATAGCTGAAGATATCAGAAATTCACAGATTAGCTTGGCAACAGTCAGACGTCAAACAGATAAATCAAAGAGAATAACCTGCAAACTGTCATTTTCACTAACGAAGCGCAAATAATGAAGTCTTGGACTTAAAGCGAAGTATCTGTCAAGTTTATTCTTAAACATACATGTAATCCCTGGCCTGAGCCAGGTACTCATTGTATCGATCAACCCTTAGAGGTGGATGAACAGTTGGGTTGACTGTGGACCGACTGCCGCAGCCAGGATTCGAACCTATGGTCATGGACGCTAACCGCTACACCAACTTGTATGTTTAAGTATGAATGAACTTGTGTAACATTTCTCCTTATATCATGTGTTTGTACTATGATTTCTAAGTTGTGTATCTTAGTGTTTGTTTATTAACTTCTGTTACTGGTGCATCATTTGTGTTATTTATATTCGTATGCCTCTAATTAACTATTATATTGTTTTGTTCAAAATTTTAATCATGGACCATAACGTATATTCTTAAAACAAGTATTTTTGTGGTCAATGAAATATCTCTGTCGATCTCAACACCCACCTCGCTCCTGTCCGACGTGGATGGCTCACTACCTGATTCTCTCAACAAACTGGATCCTGAGGGACATTTCCCCCGTGTGTTAGGTTAGGTTATTCTATCAGTAGCTGCAGCCAGCTTATCCTCACAGGTCCGTCTGTCTGTCCACGCATAACCTGTAAATCAAAAGCATTGCAAGATTAAATACTGGGCGCCTAACTTCCTACTGCACATAAAAAGAAAAAACTGTTGACCTGCTGGCATGCTGAAATTGTAAAAGAAAAATCATATATTACTGAAATTAAGGCCTATTAAGAAAAACTCACAGAAAAGGCACTACTTTGTATGCTAGGCTTACGAGAGTTCCGCGTTCCCAGAATCCACGCAGTGTTCCCCAAGCACACGTGTCACGAATTTTGTCTTTCCTTTACCTCAATTCACTGCAGTTTTTAGCTGGAATGGATTTCGTCTGGTCTGGCCCGCCCTGGGAAGCGCTGTGTGTGTGTGTGTGTGTGTGTGTGTGTGTGTGTGTGTGTGGGCAAACAACTTTCCAGTAGTGCAGTATCAGCGGAAGCATGTTTACCCTTGTGACTAACCTGACCAACTACGTAGCTGTCCGGTTATGTGGTGACAACCAGTTCAGATCGAGTAGCCTCAGCCACAGTCGTACCTTCAAGTCCAGGTTGTCTTCGATGTATTTCGGAAGCCACCTGCACTACCCGCTATGAGCCACACTTCCATCCACTGGTAATGTGGACAAATCATCCCCGTCTGACCTGTCAGGTGAGGTGTGCAAGTCGTCCCTAGTCTGCCACACGTCATCCATACCAGGAGGAAATATTCTATTTCCAGTCTCTTGAGGCAACGCTCCTGATTCATGCCTCTGTGGTAAACATGGCTACGATCCATCACGAATATGACGCCTTCCTGATGGTCTCGGGAGTCATCCAAATCCCCACAACTCGCTCACTCTCGAGGCGTCGCCTCGCTCTAGGTTGACGTCGTTATGAGCCTCATTAATGAGGCAATCATCCCCCTCATCTTGTGTCCCATGAGGACCCGACTTTCAAGAAGGGAGAAGTTCAGGTTGGGAGAACCGATGATCTACAAGCTAGACTTCATCTTGACCCAAGAATGTCGTACCACAATGTCCTGGGTGTTTGGTGTGAAGGATGACGGGTACTGGGACGATGACTTGTGGCGGGGGGGGGGGGGGGGGGGGGGGGGGGGGGATGATGATGATGATGATGATGATGATGGTGTGGTGGTAACTGTTGGGGGGGGGGGGGGGGGTTCGACCCTCCCCTCCCCCCATTAGCACGGTCCTGTGTCTGTCCTTGGTCCACCCCACCAGGCAGGGTCTGGTGATCCCCTACGTCTGACCTACAATCTTCCTAAGCTAAAATGTCGTCAGGAAAACTATATTTCAAGATTTACCTCAGTTTCCCTGAGAAGTTCAGTCACTCTCTTAAAACATATTTGCAAAAGTACCAAATATGTATCGACTAACTGTGCACACCAGCAGTGAGTGCGCACCACCAGTAGTGAGTACACAACCAGCAGTGAGTCCACCACCAGCAGTGAATGCACAACAACAGCAGTAAGTACACAACCAGAAGTGAGTACACTACCAGCATTGAGTGCACACCACCAGCAGTGAGTACACTTCCAGCAGCGAGTACACCAAAAGTGAGTGCACACCAGCAGTGAGTACACCACCAGCAGTGAGTGCACACCACCAGCAGTGAGTACACTTTCAGCAGTGAGTACACCAAAAGTGAGTGCACACCAGCAGTGAGTACACCACCAGCAGTGAGTGCACACCACCAGCAGTGAGTACACACCACCAGCAGTGAGTACACACCACCAGCAGTGAGTGCACACCACCAGCAGTGAGTACACCACCAGCAGTGAGTGCACACCACCAGCAGTGAGTACACCAAAAGTGAGTGCACACCAGCAGTGAGTACACACCACCAGCAGTGAGTGCACACCACCAGCAGTGAGTAGCAGAGGTGCAGCTGGGGTCACGTCAGGCAGGTGCGACTGTGAGCGATCCTTGACGGAGTGTTGATGTCACAAGACGCTGTGGACTGTGACGTGGGTGGTGACGTTAACCTCAGCATCACCACAGTTGGCTGTGGACACCCCAAGTTTGACGTCACGACAGTTTTCACCATGTGACACCATTTGTGATATGTGGCCCCGCCCGCTCACAGTTGGTGTGCTGAGACGGGAGCCTGAGCGTGGCACCAAGCTGGGAGCGGCTCAGCGGTGTCACTAGGGACGACGGAGATGGACCTCCAGGTTTACCGATGCTGCCTGTACTGGGACCAAAGCCGCAGGAACACTCAAGTCACATTGCTGAACTCCCCGGCCGGCTCAACAACACGGCCAGGTAATGACTCCAGCTGAATTCCTGCAGGTAATGTATCGCGGCACATCGCAGCCAGCGTGCAGCCCGGGAAACTGGAGCAACAGCAAGCAATTATGTTGGGTAAGACGAGGCCATCGACCGACTGATGCGGCTGGCGATAGATTGTTGACGACGGGGTCACGGTGGTCCTCAGGAGGCGAGGGCCACATATGAAGACCATCCTGGGTGGGATGATATGAGGGCGATGGCTGACAGAACCTACGGCACAGTACATTAGAACCAAGGCCACACAGGTAGGTGCTGGCCGAGTCGATACAGGGATGAACACAATTCTCACTGAATTAAACGCACCAGAACCTCCAGCTGTAGGGCACACCAGCGCTTCAGTGCAGGGCTTGAATCTGAGTACAACCTGTTACCAGTTCTTAGTACTTAGCTCCGCTAGTTCTGGCAAAAGCCAATATATTCAGTACAATGGCAAATCAATGTTATGGTGCAGAGGCGCAAAACAAAGTGATACACCCGATAAAGCCAGAGTGAAGAATATCTTAGCGTACTCTGTCTACAAATATAAAATGTCAATTACAGTTTTTCAAGTCAGTGAAGAAAAGTGTCAGCCCTACACCTACGGTCGGGTTCAAACTAAAATCTCTTTTTGCTACTCGGATGATAAAAAAGCACACATCATTTTCGAAGCGGTGCATTTACTCTGCACGTGACACACACAATTAATGTACCATGTACAGACTAAAATACTCAACCACGAACAAAGGATAACACTAATGTGAACCTGCAAAGAATTAGATCCTCCTGACGACAAGGTCCAGGATCGGCCAAAACCGAGGGCCTGCCAAGGATTAGACGCACTCGATGACCAATCGAGGATCATACACTCTCGAAGACCTACTAATGATCAGACTTTCTTAAGGACTTGCCTAGGATAAGAGGTTTGTGACCAACCAAAGATCACAGGCTCATGAGGACCTTCCAAAGATCAGACGCTCCTAAGGACCTGCCAAGGATCAGACGCTCCTGAGAATCTGCCAAGGATCAGACGCTCCTGAGGATCTGCCAAGGATCAGACGCTCCTGAGGATTTGCCAAGGATCAGACGCTCCTGAGGATCTGCCAAGGATCAGACGCTCCTGAGGATCTGCCAAAGATCAGACGCTCCTGAGGATCTGCCAAGGATCAGACGCTGCTAGAGACCTGCCAAGGTGTGGTGCAGCTGATGCTATTGTCGTAACAACAGCAAAATAGAAATTGAATTTTTCTTCATGACTTACTCAGACATTATCATCTGATGTAACTCCACTCTCTCATATATATATATATATATATATATATATATATATATATATATATATATATATATATATATATATATATATATATCAAAAAAAGGGGGTGACTGTATTGTTGACTGATTGGTAAGGTTATTTAATGTATGTATGATTCATGGTGAGGTGCCTGAGGATTGGCGGAATGCTTGCATAGTGCCATTGAACAAAGGCAAATGGGATAAAAGTGAGTGCTCAAATTACAGAGGTATAAGTTTGTTGAGTATTCCTGGGAAATTATATGGGAGGGTATTGATTGAGTGGGTGAAGGCATGTACAGAGCATCAGATTGGGGAAGAGCACTGTGGTTTCAGAAGTGGTAGAGGATGTGTGGATCAGGTGTTTGCTTTGAAGAATGTATGCGAGAAATACTTAGAAAAGCAAATGGATTTGTATGTAGCATTTATGGATCTGGAGAGGGCATATGATAGAGTTGATAGAGATGCTCTGTGGAAGGTATTAAGAATATATGGTGTGGGGGGCAAGTTGTTAGAAGCAGTGAAAAGCTTTTATCGAGGATGTAAGGCATGTGTACGTGTAGGAAGAGAGGAAAGTGATTGGTTCTCAGCGAATATCGGTTTGCGGCAGGGGTGCGTGATGTCTCCATGGTTGTTTGATTTATTTATGGATGGGGTTGTTTGGGAGGTGAATGCAAGAGTTTTGGAAAGAGGGCCAAGTATGCATCCGGTTCTGGATTAGAGAGCTTAGGAAGTGAGTCAGTTGTTGTTCGCTGATGATACAGCGCTGGTGGCTGATTCGTGTGAGAAACTGCAGAAGTTGGTGACTGAGTTTGGTAAAGTGTGTGAAAGAAGAAAGCTGAGAGTAAATGTGAATAAGAGCAAGGTTACACAAGGTACAGTAGGGTTGAGGGACAAGTCATTTGGGAGGTAAGTTTGAATGGAGAAAAATTGTAGGAAGTTAGGTGTTTTAGATATCTGGGGGTGGATTTGGCAGCGGATGGGACCATGGGAGTGGAAGTGAATCATAGCATAGGGTGGGGGAGGGGGCGAAAGTTCTAGGAGCGTTGAAGAATGTGTGGAAGTCGAGAACATTATCACGGAAAGCAAAAATGGGTATGTTTGAAGGAATAGTGGTGCCAACAATGTTATATGGTTGCGAGGCGTGGGCTATAGATAGAGTTGTGTGGAGGAGGGTGGTTGTGCTGCAAATGAGATGTTTGAGGACAATTTGCGGTGTGAGGTGGTTTGATCGGGTAAGTAATAATAGGGTAAGAGAGATGTGTGGTAATAAAAAGAGTGTGGTTGAGAGAGCAGAAGAGGGTGTTTTGAAATGGTTTGCTAACATGGAGAGAATGAATGAAGAAAGATTGACAAAGAGGATATATGTGTCAGAGGTGGAGGAGGGAACGAGGAGAAGTGGGAGACCAAATTGGAGGTGGAAAGGAGTGAAAAATATTTTGAGTGATCGGGGCCTGAACATGCAGGAGGGTGAAAGTCGTGCAAGGAATACAGTGAATTGGAACGATGTGGTATATCGGGGTCGACGTGCTGTCAATAGATTGAACCAGGGCATGTGAAGCGTCTGGTGCAAACCATGGAAAGTTCTGTGGAGACGGAATGTGGAAAGGGAGCTGTGGTTTCAGTGCATTATTACATGACAGTTAGAGAGTGAGGGTGAACGAATGTGGCCTTTGTTATCTTTTCCTAGTGCTACCTCGCACTTATGAGGGGGGAGGGTTTTTTTATTTCTTGTGTGGCGGGGTGGCGATGGGAATGAATAAAGGTAGAGAGTATGAATTAGGTACATGTATATATATGTATATGTCTGTGTGTGTATATATATATATGTATATGTCTGTGTGTGTATTTATATGTATATGTCTGTGTGTATATATCTTTATATGTTGAGATATATAGGTATGTATATTTGCGTGTGTGGACGTGTATGTATATACACGTGTATGTGGGTGAGTTGGACCAATCTTCCGTTTGATTCCTTGCGCTACCTTGCTAACGCGGGAGACAGCGACAAAAAAAGATAATGATATATATATATATATATATATATATATATATATATATATATATATATATATATATATATATATATATATTTTTTTTTTTTTTTTTTTTTTTGCCGCTGTCTCCCGCGTTTGCGAGGTAGCGCAAGGAAACAGACGAAATAAATGGCCCAACCCACCCCCATACACATGTATATACATACACGTCCACACACGCAAATATACATACCTACACAGCTTTCCATGGCTTACCCCAGACGCTTCACATACCCTGATTCAATCCACTGACAGCACGTCAACCCCGGTATACCACATCGATCCAATGCATTCTATTCCTTGCCCTCCTTTCACCCTCCTGCATGTTCAGGCCCCGATCACACAAAATCTTTTTCACTCCATCTTTCCACCTCCAATTTGGTCTCCCACTTCTCCTCTTTCCCTCCACCTCCGACACATATATCCTCTTGGTCAATCTTTCCTCACTCATTCTCTCCATGTACCCAAACCATTTCAAAACACCCTCTTCTGCTCTCTCAACCACGATCTTTTTATTTCCACACATCTCTCTTACCCTTACGTTACTTACTCGATCAAACCACCTCACATATTGTCCTCAAACATCTCATTTCCAGCACATCCACCCTCCTGCGCACAATTCTATCCATAGCCCACGCCTCGCAACCATACAACATTGTTGGAACCACTATTCCTTCAAACATACCCATTTTTGCTTTCCGAGATAATATTCTCGACTTCCACACATTCTTCAAGGCTCCCAGGATTTTCGCCCCCTCCCCCACCCTATGATCCACTTCCGCTTCCATGGTTCCATCCGCTGCCAGATCCACTCCCAGATATCTAAAACACTTTACTTCCTCCAGTTTTTCTCCATTCAAACTTACCTCCCAATTGACTTGACCCTCAACCCTACTGTACCTAATAACCTTGCTCTTATTCACATTTACTCTTAACTTTCTTCTTTCACACACTTTACCAAACTCAGTCACCAGCTTCTGCAGTTTCTCACATGAATCAGCCACCAGCGCTGTATCATCAGTGAGCAACAACTGACTCACTTCCCAAGCTCTCTCATCCCCAACAGACTTCATACTTGCCCCTCTTTCCAAAACTCTTGCATTCACCTCCCTAACAACCCCATCCATAAACAAATTAAACAACCATGGAGACATCACACACCCCTGCCGCAAACCTACATTCACTGAGAAACAATCACTTTCCTCTCTTCCTACACGTACACATGCCTTACATCCTCGATAAAAACTTTTCACTGCTTCTAACAACTTGCCTCCCACACCATATATTCTTGATACCTTCCACAGAGCATCTCTATCATATGCCTTCTCCAGATCCATAAATGCTACATACAAATCCATTTGCTTTTCTAAGTATTTCTCACATACATTCTTCAAAGCAAAACCTGATCCACACATCCTCTACCACTTCTGAAACCACAATCTGATGCTCTGTACATGCCTATATATACATACATATATATATATATATATATATATATATATATATATATATATATATATATATATGTGTGTGTGTGTGTGTGTGTGTGTGTGTGTACGTGTATGCGCGTATATGTATGTGTATGTGAGTGGATGTACCTTTCATCGTCAATTTCCTGGCGCTAGCTCGCTAACTAGGGGCACGGTCAATTATGATAGGAGAATTGTGTAAGGAAGCACCATGAAAGATTGAGTGCAGAATGGAAAAAGGTGAGAGCGAATGACGTAAGGGGAGTGGGGGAGGAATGGGATGTATTTAGGGAAGCAGTGATGGCTTGCACAGAAGATGCTTGTGGCATGAGAAAGGTGGGAGGTGGGCAGATTAGAAAGGGTAGTGAGTGGTGGGACGAAGAAGTAAGTTTGTTAGTGAAAGAAGAGAGAGGCTTTTGGACAAATTTGCACAACCCTATCTATTGCCCACGCCTCGCAACCATATAACATTGTTGGAACCACAATTCCTTCAAACAAACCCATTTTTGCTCTCCGAGATAACGTTCTCGCCTTCCACACATTCTTCAACGCTTCCAGAACCTTCGCTCCCTCCCCCACCCTGTGACTCATTTCCGCTTCCATGGTTCCATCCGCTGCTAAATCCACTCCCAGATCTCTCTCTCTCTCTCTCTCTCTCTCTCTCTCTATATATATATATATATATATATATATATATATATATGTGGGAGGCAAGTTGCTAGAAGCAGTGAAAAGTTTTTATCAAGGATGTAAGGCATGTGTATGAGTAGGAAGAGGGGAAACTGATTGATTCTCAGTGAATGTCGGTTTGCAGCAGGGGTGTGTGATGTCTCCATGGTTGTTTAATTTGTTTATGGATGGGGTTGTTAGGGAGGTGAATGCAATAGTTTTGGAAAGAGGAGCAAGCATGAAGACTGTTGTGGATGAGAGAGCATGGGAAATGAGTCAGTTGTTGTTCCCTGATGATACAGCGCTGGTGGCTGATTCAGGTGAGAAACTGCAGAAGCTTGACTGAGTTTGGTTAAGTGTGTGAAAGAAGAAAGCTGAGAGTAAATGTGAATAACAGCAAGGTTATTAAGTACAGTAGGGTAGATGGACAAGTCAGTTGGGAGGTAAGTTTGAATGGAGAAAAACTGGAGGAAGTGAAGTGTTTTAGATATCTGGGAGTGGATCTGGCAGCGGATGGAACCATGGAAGCGGAAGTGAATCATAGGGTGGGGAAGGGGGCGAAAGTTCTGGGAGTGTTGAAAAATGTGTGGAAGTCAAGAACGTTATCTTGGAATGCAAAAATAGGTATGTTTAAAGGAATAGTGGTTCCAACAATGTTATATGGTTGCGAGGCGTGGGCTATAGATAGAGTTGTGCGCAGGAGGGTGGATGTGTTGGAAATGAGATGTTTGAGGACAATATGTGCTGTGAGGTGGTTTGATCGAGTAAGTAATGAAAGGCTAAGAGAGAAGTGTGGTAATAAAAAGAGTGTGGTTGAGGGAGCAGAAGAGGGTGTTTTCAAATGGTTCGGTCACATGGAGAGAATGTGTGAGGAAAGATTGACCGAGAGGATATATGTGTCAGAGGTGGAGGGAATGAAATGAGGAGAAGTGGGAGACCAAATTGGAGGTGGAAAGATGGAGTAAAAAAGATTTTGAGTGATCTGGGCCAGAACATGCAGGAAGGTGACAGGCGTGCAAGGAATAGAGTGAATTGGGGCGATTTGGTGTACTGGAGTCAACATGTTGTCAATGGATTGAACCGGGGCATGTGAAGCATCTGAGGTAAACCATGGAAAGTTTTGTGGGGCCTGGATGTGGAAAGGGAGCTGTGATTTCGGTGCATTATACATGATAGCTAGTGACTGAGTGTGAACGAATTCGACCTTTGTTGTCTTTTCCTAGTGCTACCTGGCGCACATGTGGGGGAGGGTGTTGTCACTTCATGTGTGGCGGGGTGGTGATTGGAATGAATAAGGGCAGACTATGAATTATGTACATGTGTATATATATATATGTCTGTGTGTGTATATATATGTATACGTTGAGATGTATGGGTATGTATATGTGCGTGTGCGGACGTGGATGTATATACACGTGTATGTGCGTGGGTTAGGCCATTCTTTCATCTGTTTCCTTGCACTACCTCGGTAACACGGGAGACAGAGACAAAGTATAATGAATAAATAAATATATATATATATATATATATATATATATATATATATATATATATATATATATATATATATATTATCCCTGGGGATAGGGGAGAAAGAATACTTCCCACGTATTCCCTGCGTGTCGTAGAAGGCGACTAAAAGGGGAGGGAGCGGGGGGCTGGAAATCCTCCCCTCTCTTTTTTTTTTTTTTTCCAAAAGAAGGAACAGAGAATTCGGCCAGGTGAGGGTATTCCCTCAAAGGCCCAGTCCTCTGTTCTTAACGCTACCTCGCTAATGCGGGAAATGGCGAATAGTTTGAAAGAAAAGAAAAATATATATATATATATATATATATATATATATATATTTTTTTTTTTTTTTTTTTTTTTGCTTTGTCGCTGTCTCCCGCGTTTGCGAGGTAGCGCAAGGAAACAGACGAAAGAAATGGCCCAACCCACCCCCATACACATGCCTTGATTCAATCCACTGACAGCACGTCAACCCCGGTATACCACATCGCTCCAATTCACTCTATTCCTTGCCCTCCTTTCACCCTCCTGCATGTTCAGGCCCCGATCACACAAAATCTTTTTCACTCCATCTTTCCACCTCCAATTTGGTCTCCCTCTTCTCCTCGTTCCCTCCACCTCCGACACATTATCCTCTTGGTCAATCTTTCCTCACTCATTCTCTCCATGTGACCAAACCATTTCAAAACATATATATATATATATATGTATGAACATATATATATATATGAAAGAATCAAAATTGACCGCGTGTGTGTGTGTGTGTGTACTAGTACTGGCTATACAAGATAAAATTAATTTGGGAAATCATAATATAAAACTGAGATGAACAATAAAGAAGAGATCTCGGTATTAAGACTGAAAATGAAAAGAAAAATAATTCTGGAAAAATCTAGACAACACTTGGCAAAGGTCAGCGTTACAGTATTAGGTTTATTCCCAATTTCTAGGAATGATAATAATAATGTCGTAACTAAACAAATGTTATGAACATGATAAACAGGAAACGGAAGATGTGAAGAACAAAATGTTTAATGTGAGCAATTCCAGTAAAGACATAAAAAAAACAGACAAGCTTTGTACGGATTTGTAGAATAATAAAATGAACTGTTTTCCCCTTGACTGTATGAAATGTTAAGTCTGGTATATACATGTACACAGAGACGTAAAGAAATGGACAAGGCGCACTCACTGTGGATATAGAAAACGTGACAGTCGAGAAGAATTTTACGATGAAGATTGTGGCTTATGGCGGCACTGTAATAAAACAGAGGCATGTGAAGTGGACAGATTAAACAGGAAAGTAGTAAAAAATTAATCAAACTAATGAATAAATGCTAACGTTAGCGAAAAGGGATGAAAATGATACGGAACAAAAAGGTTATCATAAAAAAAAATGAGATAACTTATCAAGGACACAAGAGATGGAGAGAAAATGTTGACAAGTCAGACAGAAGACGAGACACAAGCGCAGAGGAAGTGATACAAATAAACAGACAAGAATGAAGTGAAAGGACGACAGGAAAATAAAGTGAAAATGAAAAGACAGCAACGAATAAGACAATACTACGGGAAGACAACATCTAAGTGGCAGATACAAACTGGAACACGTGATAGACCTGATGATGACGATGGCTCGCACGGTGACAGTACTCAGCCAGAAATTTCGACGTATATGACAAATACCTTACGCATTAACCAACGGGGAAGACGAACGCGGGGTCAAAGGAATATTCCCTTTTGACATATGGCTTGCCAAGAGGTCAGAGAAAATGTTACATGTATATCTAGACATGGAGTAACAGTGGAATATAT
Source organism: Panulirus ornatus (assembly GCF_036320965.1). NCBI lineage: Eukaryota > Metazoa > Arthropoda > Malacostraca > Decapoda > Palinuridae > Panulirus > Panulirus ornatus. The sequence goes on along the minus strand of NC_092243.1, from coordinate 45,047,907 downwards.
GGAATATACGTGAACTGAGACTAACAACAGTGCCACTGCAGGAAATAAAGAACGAAAATCAATAATGATGATAAAAGTAAGGGAAGATCTGAACAATGATAAAGAGCTTTTAATGAAAGCTAAACGAAAGTACAGGAATGACAGCGGTCTCGAAAACGGATGAAAGAAAAAAAGAAACCAGGGATTCGTAGATACCACAATATATCGAGACCAAGTCTGGGCGACATATCAATACAGAAAATGAACTGTCAACATCCAACACAACAAAAAGTTATGATGACGTGGACAAATATGTCAGGAATATGAGATATGGATGTCCATGATGCAGTGGTTAGCGTCCCTCACCGTGACGCACTCACAGGCTGACCGCAGTCGAGCGCATAGGGTCGAATCCGGATTCCCGTATTCCGTCCACAATCAACTCGACTGTTCATCCTGCCTTAGGATTGGATTATAAAATTTAGGCATATAAACCAAGCACTGGATCTTCTAAGGCTATTCAGCGCCCTTAATATTCTATCTTAGAAATCCCTTTTAATCAAAAAATAAAACATATACATATACACATACATACACACATACATATACTCCTCCCCTAGGAGTTGGTCGATAAATTAGGCATCTGGCTTAGGCTAGAATATATATATATATATATATATATATATATATATATATATATATATATATATATATATATATATATATATATATATGCGCAGTATTGAATTAGCACCAGAACAATTGCTGGTTAGATGATGCGAGCTATAAAAACCCAACACACGAGCTGAAATCAATTACTGATTTTACAGAACATCAAAATTAGGAAAGTTTGGCCAGAAATAATCATAGAACATTAGTGCTGTGGAAACACAACATGAATATGGAAAACCCGTCTGAAAATCAGACATGATCTCATTCCAAAAGTAAAATCAAACACTGAGTGAACACGAAAGAACAAAAGACTGAAAACAAATAATAGAGAATCCGTAGAAGATAATGTAAAGGAATATACAAAGTTTGATAACTGAGAACTCTAGAGTCAAAGTGAATTACATTAGTGATCACACTAGGGTAACCAACAAACTTGTATCAACTGAATGAAACTCAGCTCAAAGACAAAGTAGAGGAAGAAGCAAATCTGGACTAATATGAAACATTTAAAGCAGATCTAGCCAACACCAAACAAGGCAGATATAACAATAATTGTGAACTGATAACAATGAACATCCCAGCCATGAACATTATAAACCTAGTATCCAACACACCACAAAAATAAGCTGAGTGACTTCAGAAATATACATTTATATAATCTGAAGTAATATTGAAGGGATCGGAGAAACTTGACTTTAATTCGGCTTTGTCACTTTTAATTTTCAGTTTACAGAATGGCAGGAAAAAGGTACAGATATTGGATATAAACACAAATATTGGGAAAAGATTGATTGATCCATAGATGAAAGAGGTTAATCAATCTGAGGCTAATTAACGTACGAGAAATCATGCAACCCTGTACAAGGTCTGTCCTGGATCACTGTATCATCCAACTCACTACATCGTCCGGCCAGCGTGGACAGGCAGGAAAATGATACAGGAACTCAAGGCTATAGTAAGATGAGTAACAACAATTTTCATCTTGACAAATCAGACTGGTGAGTGATCATTGACGGGATCTTGATAGAATTAAAAAGAGAAATAATATTTTCAAAAGCAAGAACACGAAAATTTACCACCAGAAAATAAGACAAGAAAAACAATGGGCTCACCAAACAAAATGAAAGATGATGTCAAAAAGGAAAATACTAAGACAGAAAACGGTGGATGAACAGAACAGCAGGGAACACGGGTTTTCAAGCCAGGCAAGAATAAGGAAAGCTTAGAGGAAATAAGAAAAAAAAAAAAACGCTAATGAGGAAATAATTAAAATCAATAATATAAATATGAAGAGTTAAACGTAACAGTCAAGGTTAATAATATTTTCGTACATGAATAAACAAAGAGGAAATCAGAGACCTTTTATATAGGTATAACGATAGAATGTCATACCAAGGAAAGAGAAGGGATGTTAGCTAAATAATAGAAATCGACGTTCAGCTAAGAATATAATGAGAGAGTACATAAACATTTACCAACATGATGGTACTGTAGGCATGAATACCGAGATATCGTTAGACAATGTAATTAGAACAATTAATCATCTTACGAGGACATTCAGCTGCGGGACCAGATGGAATCCCATCTATCTTAATCTTGGAGGCCAAGACATCAGACGTGAGGCCAGTGATGTTAGTCATGAGGCAAAGAGGAGACGGAAGCAAGATTGCTGACATTCACAAACTGGCATATGTAACTCCAACACACGAGGGAGTATATAAGCCAATACCTGGGCAGTACAGACCAGTTAACCCGGGTACACACATGTTCCAAGTCTGGAAGCATGATAACAATACACACTACACGTGATCAAGATCAACTATGTACAGTCACTGACAGAAGTCTTGAAGGTCCATTGGTGAGCTCAGGGCTCTCGTATTCGAATCGTATCGGAGCCACTGTGAATCTCGAGCCTGTGATTCATAGTGACCGAACATAAATGTTTCCCTCTGGTAACACAGCTGTTCTGGTGAGGGTGGAGGTGACGCCTACGGACTTACCAGTGCTACCTCACGCAACCCAACTGCATCCCATGTGCTGGACACCTCCTGTGCAAGATACACCCGTGATTGTCCTCAGTACTGGGTAAGTGGGCCATACATTTATTAATGGGTCTGTCTTGCTCGTATGCCATCGGGACCTGGAGGGTTCGTCGTAAATGAACGATCCTGTGACCTAGAGATAACTTCCGTCATCTTTCAACGATTTATTCCGTTATTTTGCCGTTATTTGGTTTTAATGCATTCCGGGAAGGTCAAGTTTGGAGTATTGGTTAGGTCAGTTTATATATTTGATTTACCGAAGCCGTACAGATGTTGCAACCGTCCCGAGTAGATGTTTTACACAAGCTACGGCCCCTAGTAAAGCCTCATTAACATGTTCTATTATACTCAAGTGAATAAATATTGTCGAAAATCATAAACGCTGCAGTGGAATTCAATATAAAATGTTCTAATTGTAGAGTGGCCATATATATATATATATATATATATATATATATATATATATATATATATATATATATATATATATATATATATATATATATATATCTTTTCTTTCAAACTATTCGCCATTTCCCGCGTTGGCGAGGTAGCGTTAAGAACAGAGGACTGGGCCTTTGTGGAATATCCTCACCTGGCCCCCCTCTGTTCCTTCTTTTGGAAAATTAAAAAAAAAAAAACGAGAGGGGAGGATTTCCAGCATCCCGCTCCCTCCCCTTTTAGTCGCCTTCTACGACACGCAGGGAATACGTGGGAAGTATTCTTAATCCCCTATCCCAAATGTATATATATATATATATATATATGTATATATATATATATATATATATATATATATATATATATATATATATATATATATGTATATACATATATATATATATATATATATATATATATATATATATATATATATATATATATATATATATATATATATATATATATATTTTCTTTCAAACTATTCGCCATTTCCCGCGTTAGCAAGGTAGCGCTAAGAACAGAGGACTGGGCCTCTGAGGGAATATCCTCACCTGGCCCCCTTCTCTGCTCCTTCTTTTGGAAAAATTAAAAAAAAAACAAGAGGGGAGGATTTCCAGCCCCCCGCTCCCTCCTCTTTTAGTCGCCTTCTACGACATATATTCCTATGAGTCCACGGGGAAAATGAAACACGATAAGTTCCCAAGCGCACTTTCGTGTAATAATAGATATATGAGCATACATTAGTAGGTTTTCTGTATATGCTAAACTTAAACTTGTTTCCTTGCCTATGGATCATGCAATCTAAAAATGGTAACATACCATTATTTTCATTTTCTACGTTAAATTTGATGGAAGGTACTAAATTGTTAAGTAGGGGGAGAAATATTTGTAAATTTTCATTTTTTTGGCCAAACACAAAGAACATCATCTACATACCTAAACCAAATTGCATTATTAGGTAAGATATCCTTTAGTAATTTTGTTTCAAAAAATTCCATATAAAGATTACTTAGTACAGGTGAAACAGGGTTACCCATTGCCATACCAAATTTTCTAACATTATAATCTCCATTGAATTGAAATACACAGTCTTTTATACACAATTTAATCAGTTCAGTGAAAACAGACTTTGAAGCATATACAGAAAACCTACCACTGTATACTCATATATTCATTATTACTCATCTCAACATGACAGTTAAATTATTATCATTTCAATCTACGTTCCTTAGGGCGTTACGTATTTGCAGTCCATAGTTTATTGATGATGAGTTTGAGAAGATATATTCTATTGGATCCAAGTTAAAGTATCCTAGATCTTTCATTGATAAATTCCTTAAGTTAGCAATCATTTTACAGAGTTGAGCCCAAACCTCCCATTGACACCAAAAATCTTTTAGTTCTCCCTTTTAATAATAATTTTACTTTACTTCCTATGTTGCTTATATCCTTTAATGAAAATGTTGCCTTCAGCAACAATAATACTATAAAGAATATCTTAATCAGGAAGTCAGCAGAAAATTCTCCTGGATGCATCTGTAAAGTGCCATGTGGAAATTGATAAATATTATGTTGGGCAGACTGGTAAGGATCTTTCTGTTATACTTTAGCAACATAAAGATAGTATAAGAACGGGACAAGAATCAAATGCCTTGTTTAATCACGTTAAAAACTACGATCATTGTGTTGACTGGAGATTCGCTATCTCAGTTATTAACTCTAACTCTATAACCACGAGAAATATCACTGAATCTTCTATTATCAAATACACAAAGAATTATAATCTTAATATTAGTGATGGTCTATACAAATTAGATCAATTTATTGCTGACAAAATTTGTAAAATGATAAGTTTATGAACGCTCGTTGTCTGTCTTGAACAATCGCATGATGTTTACCAAATGGCGTCCTAGCTTCGTCTCTTCGAGGTATATCAACTGACTGTTATATTTCTCTCTTGTGTCTCCCCTGATGATGTGATTATTACACGAGAGTGCACTTGGGAGCTTATCATGTTTCATTTTCCCCGTGGACTCATAGGAATATCTTGATCACGCGCAAAATTGTGATCCTTTCCTGGGGATAGGGGAGAAAGAATACTTCCCACGTATTCCCTGCGTGTCGTAGAAGGCGACTAAAAGGGGAGGGAGCGGGTGGCTGGAAATCCTCCCCTCTCTTTTTTTTCAATTTTCCAAAAGAAGGAACAGAGATCGGGGCCAGGTGAGGATATTCCCTCAAAGGCCCAGTCCTCTGTTCTTAACGCTACCTCGCTAATGCGGGAAATGGCGAATTGTACGAAAGATATATATATATATATATATATATATATATATATATATATATATATATATATATATATATATATATATATATTTCTTTTTTGATTTGTCGCTGTCTCCCGCGTTTGCGAGGTAGCGCAAGGAAACAGACGAAAGAAATGGCCCAACCCACCCCCATACACATGTATATACATAAGTCCACTCACGCAAATATACATACCTACACAGCTTTCCATGATTTACCCCAGACGCTTCACATGCCCTGATTCAATCCACTGACAGCACGTCAACCCCGGTATACCACATCGATCCAATTCACTCTATTCCTTGCCCTCCTTTCACCCTCCTGCATGTTCAGGCCCCGATCATACAAAATCTTTTTCACTCCATCTTTCCACCTCCAATTTGGTCTCCCACTTCTCCTCGTTCCCTTCACCTCCAACACATATATCCTCTTGGTCAATCTTTCCTCACTCATTCTGTCCATGTGCCCAAACCATTTCAAAACACCCTCTTCTGCTCTCTCAACCACGCTCTTTATATTTCCACACATCTCTCTTACCCTTACGTTACTTACTCGATCAAACCACCTCACACCACACATTTTCCTCAAACATCTCATTTCCAGCACATCCATCCTCCTGCGCACAACAATATCCATAGCCCACGCCTCGCAACCATACAACATTGTTGGAACCACTATTCCTTCAAACATACCCATTTTTGCTCTCCGAGATAATGTTCTTGACTTCCACACATTCTTCAAGGTTCCCAGGATTTTCGCCCCCTCCCCCACCCTAATCCACTTCCGCTTCCATGGTTCCATCCGCTGCCAGATCCACTCCCAGATATCTGTATATATATATATATATATATATATATATATATATATATATATATATATATATATTTTTTTTTTTTTTTTTTTGCTTTGTCGCTGTCTCCCGCGTTTGCGAGGTAGCGCAATGAAACAGACGAAAGAAATGGCCCAACCCACCCCCATACACATGTATATACATACGTCCACACACGCAAAATATACATACCTACACAGCTTTCCATGGTTTACCCCAGACGCTTCACATGCCCTGATTCAAACCACTGACAGCACGTCAACCCTGGTATACCACATCGATCCAATTCACTCTATTCCTTGCCCTCCTTTCACCCTCCTGCATGTTCAGGCCCCGATCACACAAAATCTTTTTCACTCCATCTTTCCACCTCCAATTTGGTCTCCCACTTCTCCTCGTTCCCTCCACCTCCAACACATATATCCTCTTGGTCAATCTTTCCTCACTCATTCTCTCCATGTGCCCAAACCATTTCAAAACACCCTCTTCTGCTTTCTCAACCACGCTCTTTATATTTCCACACATCTCTCTTACCCTTACGTTACTTACTCGATCAAACCACCTCACACCACACATTTTCCTCAAACATCTCATTTCCAGCACATCCATCCTCCTGCGCACAACAATATCCATAGCCCACGCCTCGCAACCATACAACATTGTTGGAACCACTATTCCTTCAAACATACCCATTTTTGCTCTCCGAGATAATGTTCTCGACTTCCACACATTCTTCAAGGTTCCCAGGATTTTCGCCCCCTCCCCCACCCTAATCCACTTCCGCTTCCATGGTTCCATCCGCTGCCAGATCCACTCCCAGATATCTAAAACACTTTACTTCCTCCAGTTTTTCTCCATTCAAACTTACCTTCCAATTGACTTGACCCTCAACCCTACTGTACCTAATAACCTTGCTCTTGTTCACATTTACTCTTAACTTTCTTCTTTCAAACACTTTACCAAACTCAGTCACCAGCGTTTGCAGTTTCTCACATGAATCAGCCACCAGCGCTGTATCATCAGCGAACAACAACTGACTCACTTCCCAAGCTCTCTCATCCACAACAGACTTCATACTTGCCCCTCTTTCCAAAACTCTTGCATTCACCTCCCTAACAACGCCATCCATAAACAAATTAAACAACCATGGAGACATCATACACCCCTGCCGCAAACCTACATTCACTGAGAACCAATCACTTTCCTCTCTTCCTACACGTACACATGCCTTACATCCTCGATAAAAACTTTTCACTGCTTCTAACAACTTGCCTCCCACACCATATATTCTTAATACCTTCCACAGAGCATCTCTATCAACTCTATCATATGCCTTCTCCAGATCCATAAATGCTACATACAAATCCATTTGCTTTTCTAAGTATTTCTCGCATACATTCTTCAATATATATATATATGAGATCGGTATAAGAATAAGCAACTTAAAATCAAGCTTTACCAAACTAAGTTTATGTGTGGATTTATCAATAGTAATCATTCATCACAACTGATACAATAGATACAACAACGGGATGGAGAGTCTGACGACTATGTAACATGGCGGAGGCATCTGGCTTACTGAATGCATTCGTAGTTCTCATACATCATGCATCAACAACCTCATAGAATATCACTGATACAAATCCTCAAAAGTAAGAAAACTGCTGAGGTAAATACTCGCAGGTGAGAATATTGTCGAGAGAATCCCTCTTAGGCGAGACTTCCTGAGCCTAGTATAAACTGTAAGCTCAACTGTCAACTTATATTTAATGAATAGGAAATCTGGTTCTTCTCAACTTGAAATGTTTTGCATGCGTGTGTGTTAGATCTCCATACTATATGAAATGGCAGGGGGAAGAGAGAGCGAAAGAGCATACAAAGTTGGCTCGAACATCTTGGGGAGGAGAAGGGATCATTCTGCTCCATGAAATTAGGCCACATTACGGCTACCTGGCAACCTCGTCGGTCGGCCGCACGGGAAGAGTTGCCATGAGCCTTTAAATGTCCCGCCACACAAGAACACGTAAACAGTGTTCCCAGAACACGTATACTGTTCCCACAATACGTATACAGTGTTCCCACAGTACGTATACAGTGTTCCCACAACAAAACGTATACAGTGTTCCCACAACAAAACGTATACTTTGTGTGCTCTACCACAAAAGAATGAGAGATAAACGAGAGTTATGGAACACCTCAGGAGCGAAATCGAGGGAATGGAACACCTGGACCGTCACGAGAAGCTGGGGGGGAAAATAAGATACTTTAGCCTAGTCGGAGGCGGGGAAATCCATGATAAACCAAAGCAAACAACAAATCACGGGGTAAAGGAGAACTAACTGAACTTAGAAGCTTCTTAAGATGATAGACACCGATTCATGAAGCATTCAAGACTCCCATGGAATCAAGACTCACATGGAATAAATCAGAAAGAAGTATACAAGACCAGTAAATAAAACTTGATAGGATTATAACACCAGAGGATGCAAGACATACCAGGAACAACTACATAAATATATGATATAATAAAACTTGATATGAGCTTACAATATTCCCAGGTGAACTTACAGTGAATAATTCCCTCATGAATGTGGCAGAGGAAAAACATATTCACAAGCAAGGTGTGCGGTGAGTGCTACGCGCTTGACCTGCCATTATGGCAAAATCTCTTCGTAAGTACCTTCTTTCTATCTATCTATCTATCTATCTATTTATCTATCTATCCGGATATCCATTCACACCCAGCCATATCATCACCAAGACCTCCACACAGTCATCATCGGACGCGAAAGTATATACACAGACACACACACACACAATCAAACACACACACCTCACCACAGGGAAAACCCCGCTGCAAAACTATGTCATTTAATGTCTGTAAATCTATGATTCTAGCTGAGCCTTCGAGCAGGAGTGAAACGGGAAATGAATGGCTATGAAAAGTTGAATTAATCCATGAATGACTAACAATAATGACAGTAATGATGGAATGAAAGCAATCCAGGAGATTACATGTTGACTACACCGGTGCATTTTCCATTCATTTCCCAGATGATAGCAGTGTGAAGTGAAGCCTGCAACACTAGTATGAGGCCTAAGACAAGTCTGAAGCTTCTAAAACTAATATGAAGCCTCCAACACTAGTGGAAGTCTACAACAATGTGAAACGTAAACATAAATGTGAAGTCCACAACACTTGTATGAAATTTACATCACTAGTGTGAAGCCTGCAACACTAGTGCGAAGCATGCAACACTAAAGCCAACAACACTAGTGTGAAGAAGCCTACAACACTAGAATGAAGCCTAGAACACTAATGTAAAGCATACAACAGCAGGATGAAGCCTACAACACTAGTGTAATGCTTACAACACTACCCTAAATCCTAACTGTTCATATATAGTGATCATCGATGACATACATTATGTATAACCCTAAAACCATATTATGAAGAATCAAGCAGCGTCAAGGCTGCTCTACAATCAGAAGCAGGGAAATGATGGATCTCTTAGAGCCGAGATGTTTCTCAACGAGATTGTTCCCTTTCGTCAACTGGCTATGATGTAGCCTCGTCGAAGGTGGCTTCTTTCGTAATCACAAGCAGACAGAGTCCGGTAACACCTATATATATTCATATGGAGGGAACATGGAGAAGCGGGAGACCTAACTGGAGGTGGAAGGTTGGAGTGAAAAAAGAATTGAGCCATTGGGGCCTGAGCGTGCAGGAGGGTGAGAGGCGTGCAAGAAATAGAGTGAATTGGAACGATGTGATATACCGGGGTCGACGTGCTGTCAATGGCCTAAACCAGGGCATGTGAACGTCCAGGGTAAACCATGGAAAGGTTTGTGGGCCCTGGATGTGGATAGGTAGCTGTGGTTTAGGTGCATTACCCATGACTGCTAGAGACCAAGCGTGAACGAATTTGGCCTTTTTCGTCTGCTTTCCTGTCGCTACCTCGCTGAAACAGGGGGTAGCGACGCTGTTTCCTGTGGGGCGGGATAGCGGCAGGAATAGATGAAGGTAAGCATATACATGTATATGCCTGTATATATATATATATATATATATATATATATATATATATATATATATATATATATATATATATATATAAATTGATATGTACATGTACGTATATGTGCGTATATGGGTGTATATGTATATATGTGTATATAAGAGGATGAGCCATTCTTCGTCCGTTTCCTGGCGCTACCTCGCTGACGCGGGAAACAGCGATTTTATATATATATATATATATATATATATATATATATATATATATATATATATATATATTTTTTTTTTTTATACTATTCGCCATTTCCCGCGATAGCGAGGTAGCGTTAAGAACAGAGGACTGGGCCTTTGAGGGAATATCCTCACCTGGCCCCCTTCTCTGTTCCCTCTTTTGGAAAATTAAAAAAGAAAGAAAAAAAGAAAGAAAAAAAAAAAAGGGGAGGATTTCCAGCCCCCCGCTCCCTTCCCTTTTAGTCGCCTTCTACGACACGCAGGGAAAACGTGGGAAGTATTCTTTCTCCCCTATCCCCAGGGATAATACACATATATATATATATATATATATATATATATATATATATATATATATATATATATATATATATATATATATCCTTAGATTGGGGGAAGAATAATTCTACCGCATTAGTCCTGTAGTGTCGTAGAGGTGACTCAGGGGCGGAAGCGGGTGTCTGGAACATCCCGCCCTCTTCTTGTACTTTGTATTTCAACTTCAAGAAAGATAGAACAGAGAGAACCAAATAAGGAGTGCTCATCCTCCTCGAAGGCTCAGGCTGAGGTGTCTTAAGTGTGTGTGGATATAACCATGGTGAAAAGGAAGGAGAGATAAGTAGTACGTTTGAGGAAAGAAACCTGGACGTTCAGGCTCTAAGTGAAACGAAGTTCAAGGGCACACCAGAATAATGGTTTAGATATGTATTAGGAGTATATTCAAGGGTTGGTATGAGGGAATAGCTAAGGATAGGGTAGCAATACTGCTGAAGAAGGAGTTGTGAGAATGTGTGAAAGAATATAAGGGAAAAATTAAAGTGGATTGCGAGAGATGGGTGACTACAGTCCTTATGCACCAAGCCATGTGAAAGATGATGATGAGGCGAGTGTTTTGGGAGCAGCTGATTGTGTCAGAAATTCTGGAGAGATCAAGTATAAATGATGGGCGATGTAATGTGGTAACTGAGGGTGTAACTACAGGTCGTGGGGTAACTGATATCCTGAATAAGATTGGGGAACAGCTTGTGGTGTTGCATGCTGTAAAAGACTGGTGGTTGGAAATACCTAGTTTAAAAAGGATGTACATAAGTATATATGGATAAGAAGGAAAGATGGTAAGAGGGCATTACTGGATTACACATGAATTGAAAAGCGTGTAAGAGAGATGCTCTCGGATGTGAATGTGTTGAGAGGGGCAGCTGGTGGAATATCTGATCATTACTTGGTGGAGGAGAGGGTGAATATGTGTAACAGTTTACGGAAAAAAAGAATATGGTGCGAGTGAGAAGAGCTTCGTAAAAGAGACGTGTTGGAAGAAAGATGAGGAGAGATTGAGTGCAGGATGGCAAAAGGTGAGAGTAAAAGAAGAAAGGGGTGTGGGTGAGGAATGGAAGATATATAGGGAAGCAGCGCTGGCATGTGCGGGAGAGGTGTAAGTCACGCGTAAGGTGGGCAAGTGAGAAAGGGAAGGAGAGAAATAGTCGAGAGATGTCTGGGAATGTACATGGTAAGTAGCATGAGAGAGTGGTGACTGAAAGGGTGAAGGCATGTACAGAGCATCAGATTGGGGAAGAAAAAAGAGGTTTCTGGGATGCTAAAGGATGAACGGATGTCTTTGCTTTAAAGAATGTGAGAAATATTACAAGATACAGATGGGTTTGCATGTGGCGTTTGTGGATGTGGTTAAAGGGATGCTTTGTGGGTCTTAAGAATATATGCGAAGCGCGGTCTTCAAATAAAAATGAAAAGGAGTGGGTGAATGCACTGAAAAAGAAATGTTTGAAGACATTCCGTGGTGTAAGGAGGGTTGATCGAATAAGAAATGATAGTGAGAGAGAGAGAGAGAGAGAGAGAGAGAGAGAGAGAGAGAGAGAGAGAGAGAGAGAGAGAGAGAGAGAGAAGTATGTACGAAAGGTGAAAAGGATGTTCTGAAATGGTTTGGATATATGGAGAGGATGACTAACAGGGTACACATCAGAAGTGATAGGAACAAGAAAGATGGAAAAACCATGAAGGTGGAAAGCTGGAGTGAAAGATGCTTTGAAGGTTCATGGCCAGAATATGCAGATGGATGTGAGGCGTACAAGGGATAGAGCAAATTGAAGCAGTGTGCTTTACAGGGAGTGACGTGCTGTCATAGAGCCGAACTAGGTCATGTGAAGCAGTCGGGAGTAACTACGGTGAGGTTCTGTGGAGCCTGATTGTGGACCTGGATTTGGTGCATTATACATGACACCTGGACGATTAATGTGAGCGAAGAAGGCCATTTCTTCATGTTCCTGGCGCTACCACGCTGACGCGGGATATGATGAACAAGCTTGAAAAAAAAAATCAATAAAAAAGATGAATTATTAATGATTTACAAGCCGTGTTTCCAGCTTGTTCAAGCTTGTTTTGACCAACATTTACGACATTTCTGCCGGTACAACAAGGCAGTTTGTCGTTTACCGAATTCCCAGAATTTGCTTGGTTCCTGTCTGTACCACGGTACAGGCTCGTTCACTGATTGGTTATGCAGTTTAACGCGAGACGATGTCGTGCAAGAGCAATTGTAAACTTTCACACTTCACGTCAAGATGCCATACAAACGTGTGCCTCAGCAATTGGAGAGGCGACTAAGTGGCTCTAGCTGGGCAGCTGGAGGTAAGAGGGACCACAGACTGGTGTGTTGTGAAGAGGTTCAGACTGGAGAGGTGACAGAGGCGGAGACTGGCAGAGGAAAGCTGATGGAGACAGGAGTGGCTTGTGCATCACGGTGACAGAAGCCGACCCGATCATCGCCGCATGACCCCTGCCCTTCAAGGAGCGATGGCTGACGAGCCGGTAGTCTCCGTGAACACACTCCACCGGCCGCTTCATCTGTCCCTCATCTCAGTGAAGCAAGTCAAGATCGCCTCCAGCAACAATAATAATTCATGGATGATATATATGCGAAACTCCTGAGTATATTGTACCATATTCCTACATGTGATCACCAATGAACCTATGTGAACAAGATTTATGTAACGTAAAGTTCTCTTAAAACTCAATTTTTATGTTCTTTTCATATCCCAGCCATGACCATATTCTTGCCACAGTTACAGTGATTGATGAAGTTTGCTTCCCTTCTTAGCTACGCCGATCGGACGCTTCAAACAGGATCTGGGACACGGCACATCTACTAGGACGATCTTCATTTGTGCCGGTCTTCTGGACGAAAATGGGTTCAACCTTCACTTCCTCAGGTCGTGAGGACGGAGCGCAGCCGGGCAACGGGCACCTCGCACTGTGTGTTGACAACGAGGGAGAGAAATACGACTCTGATCCAGGGCGTGAGAGACCAAGCAGGCGTGGTCTACAACGAGATCACACGGGATGGAGTCAGCGTGGAAGGGGAGGGAGAACGTCTGGAAAACATGTCTCTCGTGCTGGGTGACGAGCGAGTGGTTGTCCTCACGGGTAATGTGCCACCACATATCTTCGTGGAAACTATGGGAGACAACTCAGATGGGAATCTTCCCCGGTATAGCTCTTTCCTCGACCCCTAAGAGCGGCTCCCGCAGCTCCAAGGTTGCGCTACATGCAATAGTAGGGACAGGGTGCTTTTCTCTGAAGCAAGAATTTCTTTGACGAGACTGTACGCTCTTTAGTCAACTGACGGTGATACAGCCCCTACCGAGCTGTATATAACACTAGTAAACAAACTCTTAACTTTTTTGCCCCACTCGCGGTGTAACTCCAAGCTAGCGGAGTCCAGCAACACGGACGAGGAGTGTGTGGAGAGGTCATTGGCTGTGAGGTCAAAGATGGGCATGGTTAATGGCATAATAGTCCCGACGGCTTGTATGGCAGCGAGGCATGGGCCATAGATGACAAACTAGGAAACAAGTTGACAGTGTTGGAAAGGAAATGTTGGACGAAAGAATGGCCCTACCCACCCACATACACATGTATATACATACACGTCCTCACACGCAAATATATATACCTATACGACTCAACGTATACATATATATACATACACAGACATATACATAAATACACACACACATATACATATATACACATGTACATAATTCATAATGTCTGCCTTTATTCATTCCCATCGCCACCTCGCCACACATGAAATAACAACCCCCTCCCCCCTTATGTGTCCGAGGTAGCGCTAGGAAAGGACAACAAAGGCCACATTCGTTCACACTCAGTCTCTAGCTGTCATGTAATAATGCACCGAAACCACAGCTCACTTTCCACATCGAGGCCCCACAAAACTTTCCATGGTTTACCCTAGACGCTTCACATGCCCTGGTTCAATCCATTGACACAACGTCGACCCCGGTATACCACATCGTTCCAATTCACTCTCTTCCTTGCACGCCTTTCACCCTCCTGCATGTTCAGGCCCTGATCACTCAAAATCTTTTTCACTCCATCTCTCCACATCCAATTTGGTCTCCCACTTCTCGTTCCCTCCACCTCTGACATATATATCCTCTTGGTCAATCTGTCCTCACTCATTCTTTCCATGTGACCAAACCATTTCAAAACACCCTCTTCTGCTCTCAACCACACTCTTTTTATTACCACACATCTCTCTTATCCTTACATTACTTACTCGATCAAACCACCTCACACCACATATTGTCCTCAAACATCTCATTTCCAGCACATCCACCCTCCTCCGCACAACTCTATCCATTGCCGAAGCCTCGCAACCATATACCATTGTTGGAACCACTCATCCTTCAAACATACCCATTTTTGCTTTCCGAGATAATGTTCTCGACTTCCACACATTCTTCAACGCTCCCAGAACTTTCGCCCCCTCCCCCACCCTATGATTAAATTTCGCTGCCAAATCCACTCCCAGATATCTAAAACACTTCACTTCCAGTTTTTCTCCATTCAAACTTACCTCCCAATTGACTTGACGCTCAACCCTACTGTACCTAATAACCTTGCTCTTATGCACATTTACTCTCAGCTTTCATCTTTCACACACTTTACCAAACTCAGTCACCAGCTTCTGCAGTTCCTCACATGAATCAGCCACCAGCGCTGTATCATCAGCGAACAACAACTGACTCACTTCCCAAGCTTTCTCACCCATATCAGACTGCATACTTGCCCCTCTTTCTAAAACTCTTGCATTCACCTCCCTAACAACCCCATCCATAAACAAATTAAACAACCATGTAGACATCACACACCCCTGTCGCAAACCTACATTCACTGAGAACCAATCACTTTCCTTTCTTCCTACACCTACACATGCCTTACATCCTCGATAAAAACTTTTCACTGCTTCTAAAAACTTGAATCCCACACCATATATTATTAATACCTCCAGATCCACAAATGCTACATACAATTCCATTTGCTTTTCTAAGTATCTCTCACATACATTCTTCAAAGCAAACACCTGATCCACACATCCTCTACCACTTCTGAAACCACACTACTCTTCCCCAATCTGATGCTCTGTACATGCCTTCACCCTCTCAATCAATACCCTCCCATATAATTTACCAGGAATACTCAACAAAATTATACCTCTGTAATTTGAGCACTCACTTATACCCCCTTTGCCTTTGTACAATGGCACTATGCAAGCATTTCGCCAATACTCAGGACCCCACCATGAGTCATACATACATTAAATAACCTTACAAACCAGTCAACAATACACTCACCCCCTTTCTCTAATAAATTCCACTGCAATACCATCCAAACCTACTGCCTTGCCGGCTTTCATCTTCCGCAAAGCTTTTACTACCTCTTCTCTTTTTACCAAATAATTTTCCCTAACCCTCTCCCTTTGCACAGCACCTCGACCAAAACACCCTATATCTGCCACTCTATCATCAAACACATTCAACAAACCTTCAAAATACTCACTCCATATCCTTCTCACATCACCACTACTTGTTACCACCTCCCCATTAGCGCCCTTCACTGAAGTTCCCATTTGTTCCCTCGTCCTACGCACTTTATTTACCTCCTTCCAAAACATCTTTTTATTCTCCCTAAAATTTAATGATACTCTCTCACCCTAACTCTCATTTGCCCTCTTTTTCACCTCTTGCACCTTTCTCTTGAACTCCTGCCTCTTTTTTTTTTATACATCTCCCACTCATTTGCATTATTTCCCTGCAAAAATCGTCCAACTGCCTCTCTCTTCTCTTTCACTAATAATCTTACTTCTTCATCCCACCACTCACTACCCTTTCTAATCAACCCACCCCCCACGCTTCTCATCCCACAAGCATCTTTTGCGAAAGCCATCACTGCTTCCCGAAATATATCCCATTCCTCCCCCACTCCCCTTACCTCCTTTGTTCTCACCTTTTTCCATCCTATACTCAATCTCTCCTGGTACTTCCTCACACAAGTCTCCTTCCCAAGCTCACTTACTCTCACCACTCTTTTCACCCCAACATTCTATCTTCTTTTCTAAAAACCTCAATAAATCTTCACCTTCGCCTCCACAAGATAATGATCAGACATCCCTCCATTTGCACCTCTCAGCACATTAACATCCAAAAGTCTCTCTTTGGCGCGCCTATCGATTAACATGTAATCCAATAACGCTCTCTGGCCATCTCTCCGACTTACATACGTATACTTATATAGATCTCTCTTTTTAAACCAGGTATTCCCAATCACCAGTCCTTTTTCAGCACATAAATCTACAAGCTCTTCACAATTTCCATTTACAACACTGGAAACCCCATGTATACCAATTATTCCCTCAACTACCACATTACTCACCTTTGCATTCAAATCACCCATCACTATAACCCGGGCTCGTTCATCAAAACTACTAACACACTCACTCAGCTGCTCCCAAAACACTTGCCTCTCATGATCTTTCTTCTCATCCCCAAGTGCAAATGCACCAAAAAATCACCCATCTCCTCCATCCACTTTCAGTTTTACCCATATCAATCTCGAGTTTACTTTCGTACACTCTATCACATACTCCCACCACTCCTGTTTCAGTAGTGCTACTCCTTACCTTGCTCTTGCCCTCTCACCAACCCTTGACTTTACTCCCAAGACATTCCCAAACCACTCTTTTCCTTTACCCTTGAGCTTCGTTTCACTCAGAGCCAAAACATCCAGGTTCCTTTCCTCAAACATACTACCTATCTCCTTTTTTCTCATCTTGGTTACATCCACACACATTTAGACACCCCAATCTGAGCCTTCGAGGAGATGAGCACTCCCCGCGTGACTCCTGTTTCCCCTTTTAGAAAGTTAGAATACAAGGAGGGAAGGGTTTCCAGCCCCCCGCTCCCGTCCCCTTTAGTCGCCTTCTACGACACGTGAGGAATGCGGGGGAAGTATTCTTTCTCCCCTTTCTCCCGTATCCTATTTTGCTTTGTCGCTGTCTCCCTCGTTAGCGAGGTAGCACAAGGAAACAGACGAAAGAATGGCCCAACCCACCCACATACACACGTATATACATACACGTCCACACACACA
This sequence comes from Panulirus ornatus, assembly GCF_036320965.1. Lineage (NCBI taxonomy): Eukaryota > Metazoa > Arthropoda > Malacostraca > Decapoda > Palinuridae > Panulirus > Panulirus ornatus. The sequence goes on along the minus strand of NC_092243.1, from coordinate 45,029,918 downwards.
AATATACATACCTATACATCTCAAAGTATACATATATATACACACCCAGACATATACATATATACACAAGTATATACACACACAGACATATACATATATACACATGTACATAATTCATACTGCCTGCCTTTATTCCTTCCCATCGCCACCCCACCACACATGAAATAACAGCCCCCTCCCCCCACATGTGCGCGAGGTAGCGCTTGGAAAAGACAACAAAGGCCCCATTCGTTCACACCAGTCTCTAACTGTCATGTAATGATGCACCGAAACCACAGATCCCTTTCCACATCCAGTCCCCACAGAACTTTCCATGGTTTACCCCAGACGCTTCACATGCCCTGATTCAATCCACTGACATCACGTCAACCCCGGTATACCACATCGATCCAATTCATTCTATTCCTTGCCCTCCTTTGACCCTCCTGCATGTTCAGGCCCCGATCACACAAAATCTTTTTCACTCCATCTTTCCACCTCCAATTTGGTCTCCCACTTCTCCTCGTTCCCTCCACCTCCGACACATATATCCTCTTGGTCAATCTTTCCTCACTCATTCTCTCCATGTGCCCAAACCATTTCAAAACACCCTCTTCTGCTCTCTCAACCACGCTCTTTTTATTTCCACACATCTCTCTTACCCTTACGTTACTTACTCGATCAAACCACCTCACACCACACATTGTCCTCAAACATCTCATTTCCAGCACATCCATCCTCCTGCGCACAACTCTATCCATAGCCCACGCCTCGCAACCATACAACATTGTTGGAACCACTATTCCTTCAAACATACCCATTTTTGCTTTCCGAGATAATGTTCTCGACTTCCACACATTCTTCAAGGCTCCCAGGATTTTCGCCCCCTCCCCCACCCTATGAGCCACTTCCGCTTCCATGGTTCCATCCGCTGCCAGATCCACTCCCAGATATCTAAAACACTTTACTTCCTCCAGTTTTTCTCCATTCAAACTTACCTCCCAATTGACTTGACCCTCAACCCTACTGTACCTAATAACCTTGCTCTTATTCACATTTACTCTTAACTTTCTTCTTTCACACACTTTACCCAACTCAGTCACCAGCTTCTGCAGTTTCTCACATGAATCAGCCACCAGCGCTGTATCATCAGCGAACAACAACTGACTCACTTCTCAAGCTCTCTCATCCCCAACAGACTTCATACTTGCCCCTCTTTCCAAAACTCTTGCATTCACCTCCCTAACAAACCCATCCATAAACAAATTAAACAACCATGGAGACATCACACACCCATGCCGCAAACCTACATTCACTGAGAACCAATCACTTTCCTCTCTTCCTACACGTACACATGCCTCACATCCTCGATAAAAACTTTTCACTGCTTCTAACAACTTGTCTCCCACACCATATATTCTTAATACCTTCCACAGAGCATCTCTATCAACTCTATCATATGCCTTCTCCAGATCCATAAATGCTACATACAAATCCATTTGCTTTTCTAAGTATTTCTCACATACATTCTTCAAAGCAAACACCTGATCCACACTTCCTCTACCACTTCTGAAACCACACTGCTCTTCCCCAATCTGATGCTCTGTACATGCCTTCACCCTCTCAATCAATACCCTCCCATATAATTTACCAGGAATACTCAACAAACTTATACTCCGGTAATTTGAGCACTCACTCTTATCCCCTTTGCCTTTGTACAATGGCACTATGCACGCATTCCGCCAATCCTCAGGCACCTCACCATGAGTCATACATACATTAAATAACCTTACCAACCAGTCAATAATACAGTCACCCCCTTTTTTAATAAATTCCACTGCAATACCATCCAAACCTGCTGCCTTGCCGGCTTTCATCTTCCGCAAAGCTTTTACTACCTCTTCTCTGTTTACCAAATCATTTTCCCTAACCCCCTTACTTTGCACACCACCTCGACCAAAACACCCTATATCTGCCACTCTATCATCAAACACATTCAACAAACCTTCAAAATACTCACTCCATCTCCTTCTCACATCACCACTACTTGTATCACCTCCCCTTTTGCGCCCTTCACTGAAGTTCCCATTTGCTCCCTTGTCTTACGCACTTTATTTACCTCCTTCCACAACATCTTTTTATTCTCCCTAAAATTTAATGATACTCTCTCACCCCAACTCTCATTTGCCCTCTTTTTCACCTCTTGCACCTTTCTCTTGACCTCCTGTCTCTTTCTTTTATACATCCCCCACTCAATTGCATTTTTTCCCTGCAAAAATCGTCCAAATGCCTCTCTCTTCTCTTTCACTAATAATCTAACTTCTTCATCCCACCACTCACTACCCTTTCTAATCAACCCACCTCCCACTCTTCTCATGCCACAAGCATCTTTTGCGCAATCCATCACTGATTCCCTAAATACATCCCATTCCTCCCCCACTCCCCTTACTTCCATTGTTCTCACCTTTTTCCATTCTGTACTCAGTCTCTCCTGGTACTTCCTCACACAAGTCTCCTTCCCAAGCTCACTTACTCTCACCACCCTCTTCACCCCAAAATTCACTCTTCTTTTCTGAAAACCCACACAAATCTTCACCTTAGCCTCCACAAGATAATGATCAAGCATCCCTCCAGTTGCAAATCTCAGCACATTAACATCTAAAAGTCTCTCTTTCGCGCGCCTGTCAATTAACACGTAATCCAATAACGCTCTCTGGCCATCTCTCCTACTTACATACGTATGCTTATGTATATCTCGCTTTTTAAACCAGGTATTCCCAATCACCAGTCCTTTTTCAGCACATAAATCTACAAGCTCTTCACCATTTCCATTTACATCACTGAACACCCCATATATACCAATTAGTCCCTCAACTGCCACATTACTCACCTTTGCATTCAAATCACCCATCACTATAACCCGGTCTCGTGTATCAAAACCACTAACACACTCATTCAGCTGCTCCCAAAACACTTGCCTCTCATGATCTTTCTTCTCATGCCCAGGTGCATATGCACCAATAATCACCCATCTCTCTCCATCAACTTTCAGTTTTACCCATATTAATCGAGAATTTACTTTGTTACATTCTATCACATACTCCCACAACTCCTGTTTCAAGAGTACTGCTACTCCTTCCCTTGCTCTTGTCCTCTCACTAACCCCTGACTTTACTCCCAAGACATTCCCAAACCGCTCTTCCCCTTTACCCTTGAGCTTCGTTTCACTCAGAGCCAAGACATCCAGGTTCCTTTCCTCAAACATACTACCTATCCCTCTTTTTTTCACATCTTGGTTACATCCACACACATTTAGACACCCTAGTCTGAGCCTTCGAGGAGGATGAGCACTCCCCGCGTGACTCCTTCTTCTGTTTCCCATTTTAGAAAGTTAAAAAGATACAAGGAGGGGAGGATTTCTGGCACCCCGCTCCCGTCCCCTCTAGTCGCCTTCTACGACACGCGAGGAATGCGTGGGAAGCATTCTTTCACCCCTATCCCCAGGGATAAGTATATATATATATATATATATATATATATATATATATATATATATATATATATATATATATTATCCCTGGGGATAGGGGAGAAAGAATACTTCCCACGTATTCCCTGCGTGTCGTAGAAGGCGACTAAAAGGGAAGGGAGCGGGGGGCTGGAAATCCTCCCCTCTCTTTTTTTTAATTTTCCAAAAGAGGGAACGGAGAAGGGGGCCAGGTGAGGATATTCCCTCAAAGGCCCAGTCCTCTGTTCTTAACGCTACCTCGCTAACGCGGGAAATGGCGAATAGTTAAAAAAAAAAAATATATATATATATATATATATATATATATATATATATATATATATATATATATATATATATATATAGATAGATAGATAGATAGATAGATAGACAGATAGATAGATATACGCACACATCACCCCAGCCCAAGCCAGGTACCCATTTGACTGATCAGCCCTTAAGATAGGATGAACAGCTGGGTTAATTGTGCCTCGACCATAACCATGTTATGTGTCTCGTCTGTGGTGCAGGAGAGTGTAGGGTTGAGACTTGCCTGACACGTGACCTGCTTCATCCTCCAGGCAGTCAGTCACTGAGATCGATTTACTGTGGGAAAAGGTTAGGTTGAAATATTTCTTGTCGAGATGTATCTAGGACGGGAATGTCAGTTGTGGCCGAAGGCAAGAAATTTATCTCCTTCATAAAAGGAAACTTTCAGTGTGTTTCCTTCAGTCTGAACAGTTTTTTCAAATTTCTCTCTTCAGTGAAATTTTATGATCTTTTTGGCTTAAAATTTAAATTACTTTCATAACTCTTTAAGGTATCCAGACTTCTTGTGTCGTGTTGATATCATTGTCGTCAGGAGGTGAGTGTGGAAGAGTGCGAGGCTTAAGGGGACACAGCTAATGAGTGTTCACCGGTGGGAGTTTACCCTGACATGATCAATATCAAGCTGTCTGACTTGTCCTTGTTAAAAGCATCAGTCAGACCTCTAAGCGGAATCCTGGCCTTAAAAATACTCTTGGCAGCTGAAAGGAAAGAGGGAAGATACGAAAGCGTTTCGACCCCTTCAGAAGGTGACATATATGAATAGAAAGTCTTGTAGAAAAAAAGAAAACATATTGTCTCAATTGGTGCCATCCGAGAGAGGAAGTAAGACTATCGATGTAAGGTGGTTCCGGACATTACATAATCGCTATAAGTGAGGAGGGTAGTACTTCCCTGGGGCTGCTACTGTCTACACCCTACTGACACGGAGGATGTAAGATGGCTCCGGGCGTCACTGACTTCTTATTGTATATATATATATATATATATATATATATATATATATATATATATATATATATATATATATATATATATATATATATATGTGTGTATATATGTGTATATTATCCCTGGGGATAGGGGTGAAAGAATACTTCCCACGCATTCCTCGCGTGTCGTAGAAGGCGACTAGAGGGGACGGAATCGGGGGGCCAGAAATCCTCCCCTCCTTGTATTTTTATCTTTCTAAAATGGGAAACAGAAGAAGGAGTCACGCGGGGAGTGCTCATCCTCCTCGAAGGCTCAGACTGGGGTGTCTAAATGTGTGTGGATGTAACCAAGATGTGAAAAAAGGAGAGATAGGTAGTATGTTTGAGGAAAGGAACCTGGATGTTTTGGCTCTGAGTGAAACGAACTCAAGGGTAAAGGGGAAGAGTGGTTTGGGAATGTCTTGGGAGTAAAGTCAGGGGTTAGTGAGAGGACAAGAGCAAGGGAAGGAGTAGCAGTACTCCTGAAACAGGAGTTATGGGAGTACGCGATAGAATGTAAGAAAGTAAATTCTCGATTAATATGGGTAAAATTGAAAGTTGATGGAGAGAGATGGGTGATTATTGGTACATATGCACCTGGGCATGAGAAGAAAGATCATGAGAGGCAAGTGTTTTGGGAGCAGCTGAATGAGTGTGTTAGTGGTTTTGATGCACGAGACCGGGTTATAGTGATGGGTGATTTGAATGCAAAGGTGAATAATGTGGCAGTTGAGGGACTAATTGGTATGCATGGGGTGTTCAGTGTTGTAAATGGAAATGGTGAAGAGCTTGTAGATTTATGTGCTGAAAAAGGACTGGTGATTGGGAATACCTGGTTTAAAAAGCGAGATATACATAAGTATACGTATGTAAGTAGGAGAGATAGCCAGAGAGCGTTATTGGATTACGTGTTAATTGACAGGCGCGCGAAAGAGAGACTTTTGGATGTTAATGTGCTGAGAGGTGCAACTGGAGGGATGTCTGATCATTATCTTGTGGAGGCGAAGGTGAAGATTTGTGTGGGTTTTCAGAAAAGAAGAGTGAATGTTGGGGTGAAGAGGGTGGTGAGAGTAAGTGAGCTTAGGAAGGAGACTTGTGTGAGGAAGTACCAGGAGAGACTGAGTACAGAGTGAAAAAAGGTGAGAACAATGGAAGTAAGGGGAGTGGGGGAGGAATGGGATGTATTTAGGGAAGCAGTGATGGACTGCGCAAAAGATGCTTGTGGCATGAGAAGAGTGGGAGGTGTGTTGATTAGAAAAGGTAGTGAGTGGTGGGATGAAGAAGTATGATTATTAGTGAAAGAGAAGAGAGAGGCATTTGGACGATTTTTGCAGGGAAAAAATGCAATTGAGTGGGAGATGTATAAAAGAAAGAGACAGGAGGTCAAGAGAAAGGTGCAAGAGGTGAAAAAGAGGGCAAATGAGAGTTGGGGTGAGAGAGTATCATGAAATTTTAGGGAGAATAAAAAGATGTTGTGGAAGGAGGTAAATAAAGTGCGTAAGACAAGGGAGCAAATGGGAACTTCAGTGAAGGGCGCAAATGGGGAGGTGATAACAAGTAGTGGTGATGTGAGAAGGAGATGGAGTGAGTATTTTGAAGGTTTGTTGAATGTGTTTGATGATAGAGTGGCAGATATAGGGTGTTTTGGTCGAGGTGGTGTGCAAAGTGAGATGGTTAGGGAAAATGATTTGGTAAACAGAGAAGAGGTAGTAAAAGCTATGCGGAAGACGAAAGCCGGCAAGGCAGCAGGTTTGGATGGTATTGCAGTGGAATTTATTAAAGAAGGGGTGACTGTATTGTTGACTGGTTGGTAAGGTCATTTAATGTATGTATGACTCATGGTGAGGTGCCTGAGGATTGGCGGAATGCGTGCATAGTGCCATTGTACAAAGGCAAAGAGGATAAGAGTGAGTGCTCAAATTACAGAGGTATAAGTTTGTTGAGTATTCCTGGTAAATTATATGGGAGGGCATTGATTGAGAGGTTTGAGGCACGTACAGAGCATCAGATTGGGGAAGAGCAGTGTGGTTTCAGAAGTGATAGAGGATGTGTGGATCAGGTGTTTGCTTTGAAGAATGTATGTGAGAAATACTTAGGAAAGCAAATGGATTTGTATGTAGCTTTTATGGATCTGGAGAAGGCATATGATAGAGTTGATAGAGATGCTCTGTGGAAGGTATTAAGAATATATTGATGTGGGAGGCAAGTTGTTAGAAGCAGTGAAAAGTTTTTATCGAGGATGTAAGGCATGTGTACGTGTAGGAAGAGAGGAAAGTGATTGGTTCTCAGTGAATGTAGGTTTGCGGCAGGGGTGTGTGATGTCTCCATGGTTGTTTAATTTGTTTATGGATGGGGTTGTTAGGGAGGTGAATGCAACAGTTTTGGAAAGAGGGGCAAGTATGCAGTCTGTTGTGGATGAGAGAGCTTGGGAAGTGAGTCAGTTGTTGTTCGCTGATGATAGAGCGCTGGTGGCTGATTCATGTGAGAAACTGCAGAAGCTGGTGACTGAGTTTGGTAAAGTGTGTGAAAGAAGAAAATTAAGAGTAAATGTGAATAAGAGCAAGGTTATTAGGTACAGTAGGGTTGAGGGTCAAGTCAATTGGGAGGTAAGTTTGAATGGAGAAAAACTGGAGGAAGTAAAGTGTTTTAGATATCTGGGAGTGGATCTGGCAGCGGATGGAACCATGGAAGCGGAAGTGGCTCATAGGGTGGGGGAGGGGGCGAAAATCCTGGGAGCCTTGAAGAATGTGTGGAAGACGAGAACATTATCTCGGCGGCGGAAAGCAAAAATGGGTATGTTTGAAGGAATAGTGGTTCCAACAATGTTGTATGGTTGCGAGGCGTGGGCTATGGATAGAGTTGTGCGCAGGAGGGTGGGTGTCCTGGAAATGAGATGTTTGAGGACAATGTGCGGTGTGAGGTGGTTTGATCGAGTAAGTAATGTAAGGGTAAGAGAGATGTGTGGAAATAAAAAGAGCGTGGTTGAGAGAGTACAAGAGGGTGTTTTGAAATGGTTTGGGCAAAGGGAGAGAATGAGTGAGGAAAGATTGACCAAGAGGATATATGTGTCGGAGGTGGAGGGAACAAGGAGAAGTGGGAGACCAAATTGGAGGTGGAAAGATGGAGTGAAAAAGATTTTGTGTGATCGGGGCCTGAACATGCAGGAGGGTGAAAGGAGGGCAAGGAATAGGGTGAATTGGATCGATGTGGTATACCGGGGTTGACGTGCTGTCAGTGGATTGAATCAGGGCATGTGAAGCGTCTGGGGTAAACCATGGAAAGTTGTGCGGGGCCTGGATGTGGAAAGGGAGCTGTGGTTTCGGGCATTATTTTCCCTAACCCTCTTACTTTGCACACCACCTCGACCAAAACACCCTGTATCTGCCACTCTATCATCAAACACATTCAACAAACCTTCAAAATACTTACTCCATCTCCTTCTCACATCACCACTACTTGTTATCACCTCCCCATTAGCCCCCTTCACTGAAGTTCCCATTTGCTCCCTTGTCTTACGCACTTTATTTACCTTCTTCCAGAACATCTTTTTATTCTCCCTAAAATTTAATGATACTCTCTCAACCCAACTCTCATTTGCCCTCTTTTTCACCTCTTGCACTTTTCTCTTGACCTCCTGTCTCTTTCTTTTATACATCTCCCACTCATTTGCATTTTTCCATGCAAAAATCGTCCAAAAGCCTCTCTCTTCTCTTTCACTAATAACCTTACTCATTCATCCCACCACTCACTACCCTTTCTAATCAACCCACCTCCCATGCTTCTCACGCCACAAGCATCTTTTGCGCAAGCCATCACTGCTTCCCTAAATACATCCCATTCCTCCCCCACTCCCCTTACCTCCTTTGTTCTCACCTTTTTCCAATCTGTACTCAGTCTCTCCTGGTACTTCCTCACACAAGCCTCCTTCGTAAGCTCACTTACTCTCACCACCCTGTTCACCCCAACCTTCTCTCTTCTTTTCTGAAAACCCATACAAATTTTCACCTTCGCCTCTACAAGATAATGATCAGACATCCCTCCAGTTGCACCTCTCAGCACATAAGCATCCAAAAGTCTATATATATATATATATATATATATATATATATATATATATATATATATATATATATATATATATGCACAGAACCTTCACTTCACCGTGAAGTTACATGTAATATCATAAATGGAAAGAGAAAAGAAACGGCGAGTACTTTCGTTTATTACATCCTTAGGATGTAATAAACGGAATCACTTCCTGCTTCTAATTTTCTCTTTCCAGTGGGAATTGTACACACGCACACAATATATATATATATATATATATATATATATATATATATATATTCCTAAGAGTCCACGGAGAAAATGAAACAGGATAAGTCCCCAAGTGCACTTTCGTGCAATAATCACATCATCAGGGGAGACACACGAGAGAAATATAAGTCAGTTGATGTACAATGAAGAGATGAAGCTAGGACGCCATTTGGTAAACACGCAATTGTCCAAAACAGACAACGAGCGTTCATAAAGTTATCATTTTACAAATATTATCAACAATAAAGTTATCTAATTTACATAGACCAATCGCTAATATAAAGATTATAATTCTTTGTGTATTTAATAATAGAAGATTTAATATTTCTCGTGCTAATAGAGTTAATAACCAAGATGGCATTACTCCAGGCAATACAATGATCATAGTTTTTACAATGATTAAAAGACATTTGATTCTTGTCCCGCTCTTTATGTTGCTTAAGTCTAACAGAAAGATCCTTACCAGTCTGCCCAACATAAAACTTATCACAATTTGTACATGGCACTATATAGATGCACCCATGAGAATATTCTGGTGAATTCCTGATTAAGATATTCTTTATAGTATTATTGTCGCTGAAGGCAACATTTACATTAAAGGATTTAAGCAACATGGGAAGTGAAATAAAATTATCATTAAAAAGGAGAACTAAAAGATTCTTGGTGTCAATGGGAAGTTTGGGCTCAACTCTATAAAATGATTTCTTTCCTAATTTAAGGGATTTAAAAATGAAAGATCTAGGGTACTTTAACTTAGATCCAATAGAATATATCTTCTTAAAAGATATATTCTATGACGCTCGTTGTCTGTTTTGGACAATTGCTTCATCTCTACGTTGAACATCAACTGACTTATATTTCGCTCGTGTGTCTCCCCTGATGATGTGATTATTACACAAAAATGCACTTGGGAACTTATCGGGTTTCATTTTCCCCGTGGACTCTTAGGAATATACTTGATCACGCGCAAGATTGTGATCCTTTCAAATATATATATATATATATATATATATATATATATATATATATATATATATATATATATATATTTCTTTCATACTATTCGCCATCTCCCGCATTAGCGAGGTTGCGTTAAGAACAGAGGACATATATATATATATATATATATATATATATATATATATATATATATATATATATATATATATATATATATATATATATATATATATATGTGTGTGTGTGTGTGTGTGTGGAAGTCGAGAACATTATCTCGGAAAGCAAAAATGGGTATGTTTGAAGGAATAGTGGTTCCAACAATGTTGTATGGTTGCGAGGCGTGGGCTATGGATAGAGTTGTGCGCAGGAGGATGGATGTGCTGGAAATGAGATGTTTGAGGACAATGTGTGGTGTGAGGTGGTTTGATCGAGTAAGTAACGTAAGGGTAAGAGAGATGTGTGGAAATAAAAAAAGCGTGGTTGAGAGAGCAGAAGAGGGTGTTTTGAAATGGTTTGGGCACATGGAGAGAATGAGTGAGGAAAGATTGACCAAGAGGATATATGTGTCGGAGGTGGAGGGAACGAGGAGAAGGGGGAGACCAAAGTGGAGGTGGAAAGATGGAGTGAAAAAGATTTTGTGTGATTGGGGCCTGAACATGCAGGAGGGTGAAAGGAGGGCAAGGAATAGAGTGAATTGAATCGATGTGGTATACCGAGGTTGACGTGCTGTCAGTGGATTGAATCAGGGCATGTGAAGCGTCTGGGGTAAACCATGGAAAGCTGTGTAGGTATGTATATTTGCGTGTGTGGACGTATGTATATACATGTGTATGGGGGTGGGTTGGGCCATTTCTTTCGTCTGTTTCCTTGCGCTACCTCGCAAACGCGGGAGACAGCGACAAGGCAAAAAAAAAAAAAAATGTGTGTGTGTATGTGTGTATGTGTGTGTGTGTGTGTGTGTGTGTGAATAGGAGCAAGGTTATTGGGTACAGTGGGGTTGAGGGACAAGTCAATTGGAAGGTAAGTTTGAATGGAGAAAATTTGGAGGAAGTGAAATGTTTTAGATATCTGGGAGTGGATTTGGCAGCGGATGGAACCATGGAAGCGGAAGTGAATCATAGGGTGGGGGAGGGGGCGAAAATTCTCGGAGCCTTGAAGAATATGTAGAAGTCGAGAACATTATCTAGGAAAGCAAAAATGGGTATGTTTGAAGGAATAGTGGTTCCAACAATGTTATATGGTTGCGAGGCGTGGGCTATGGATAGAGTTGTGCGGAGGAGGGTGGATGTGCTGGAAATGAGATGTTTGAGGACAATATGTGGTGTGAGGTGGTTTGATCGAGAAAGTAGTAATAGGGTAAGAGAGATGTGTGGTAATAAAAAGAGTGTGGCTGAGAGAGAAGAAGAGGGTGTTTTGAAATGATTTGGTCACACGGAAAGAATGAGTGAGGACAGATTGACCAAGAGGATATACGTGTCAGAGGTGGAGGGAACGAGAAGTGGGAGACCAAATTGGAGGTGGAAAGATGGAGTGAAAAAGATTTTGAGTGATCGGGGCCTCAACATGCAGGAGGGTGAAAGGGTGTAAGGAATAGAGTGAATTGGAACGATGTGAAAGGGTGTAAGGAATAGAGTGAATTGGAACGATGTGGTATACTGGCGTCGACGTGCTGTAAATGGATTGACCCAGGGCATGTGAAGCGTCTGGGGTAAACCATGGAAAGTTCTGTGGGGCGTGGATGTGGAAAGGGAGCTGTGGTTTCAGCGCATTATACATGACAGCTAGAGTCTGAGTGTGAACGAATGTGGCCTTTGTCGTCTTTTCCTAGCGCTACCTCGCGCACTTGGGGGGGGGGGGGGGGGGGGGTGTTATTTCATGTGTGGCGGGGTGGTGATGGGAATGAATAAAGGCAGACAGTATGAATTATGTACATATGTATATATGTATATGTCTGTGTGTATGTATATGCATACGTTGAGATGTATAGGTATATATATTTGCGTGTGTGGACGTGTATGTATACACATGTGTATGTGGGTGGGTATTTTATCAAGAATAAAGCTATACAATTTGTATAGACCTTCACTAATAGTAAGGCTATAATTCTTTGTGTATTCAATAATAGAAGATTCAATGATATTTTATGTTGCTTAAGTCTAACAGAAAGATCCTTAATAGTCTGCCCAACATAAAACATCACAATTTCCACATGGCACTTTGTAGATGCATCCGGGAGAATTTTCTGGCGAGTTCCTGATTAAGATATTCTTGATAGTAATTTTTGTTGCTGAAGGCAACATTTACATTAAAGGATTTAAGCAACATGGAAAGTAAAGTAAAATTATTAAAAGTGCCATGTAGAAATTGTTATATGTTTTATGTTGGGTAGACTGGTAAAGATCATTCTGTTAGACTTAGGCAACATTAATACAGTTAGTATAGGACCAGGACAAGAATCAAATGCCTTGTTTAATCACGTTAAAAACTACGATCATTGTACTGACTGGAGTAATGCCATCTCTGTTATCAACTAACTCCAGTACCACGAGAAATATCACTGAATCCTCTATTATCAAATACACAAAGAATTATAACCTTAATATCAGTGAAGGTCTATACAAATTGGAAAGCTTTATTGTTGATAAAATTTGTAAATAATTCCCCTTTTTGTCCACATAATAAGTTTATGATACGCTCGTTATCTGTCTTGGACAATCACGTGTTAATAAATGGCGTCTTAGTTACGTCTCTTCGTTGTATATAAGCTGACTTATATTTCTTTCTTGTATCTCCCCTGATGATGTGATTATTACACGAAAGTGCACTTAGGAACTTATCGTGTTTCATTTTCCCCGTGGACTCAGAGGAATATAATATATATATATATATATATATATATATATATATATATATATATATATATATATATATATATATATACACACACACACTAAGAGAAAGCATATGATAGGGTTGGTACAGATGTGTTGTGAATGTCTTAACATACGGTGTGGGAGGAAAACTGCAAGAAGCAGCGAGTTTTTATCAAGGGTGTAAGGCTTGGGCACGAGTATGATGGGAGGAGAGTAAATGGTTCCAAACGAAGGTTGATCTGCGGCAGGGGTGTGTGATGTCCCCAAGGTTGTTTAATTTGTTTATGACTAGGATGGTGAGGGAGGCAAATGTAAGTCTTGGAAGAAGGAGCAAGTATGCAGTCCGTGGAGGATGAAAACACCTAGGAAGCGAGTCGTCAGCGGTTTGCAGATCACACAGCACTGGTGGCGGATTTGAGTAAGAAACTGCAGAAGTTGGTGACTGAGTATATGTAATTAAAGCAAGATTATTAGGTTTCGCAGGGTTGAGAAAAAGGTTAGCGGAGTCTGAATGGATAATAATTGGAGGCAGTGAAATGTTTTAGACACCTGGGAGTGGACGTGGCAGCGAATGGAACCTTGGAAGCAGAGGTGAGACATTGGTTGGTGGAGGGGGTAAAGGTTTTGGGAGCAATGAAGAATGTGCGAAAAGAGAGAACTTTTTCTGGGAGTGCAACAAAGAGCATATCTGAAGTAGTCTAAACAGGATCAGCTTCTTAAATTAGAATATTCACTCATTCTCCTCCTTACCTCTTCTCTTCCTTGCTCGTTACCACTTCCACTTCTGCCCCCTTCACTGACGCTCCCATTAATTCACCTCAAATTATCAACCTTTCAAAACATTATCTTATTATCCCTGTAGTTTGTCGATTCTCTCTCTCTCTCTCTCTCTCTCTCTCTCTCTCTCTCTCTCTCTCTCTCTCTCTCTCTCTCTATCTCTCTATCTATCTATCTATCTATCTATCTTTGTCCTTGCACATCCTTAACCTCATATCTCTCCCTCTTGCTCATCTGCCAATTACATGCAATCCAACTCCTTTTTCTTTCCTTAACTGCTTAACTTCCTCATCCAATCACACTACCCTGTCACGCATGCCTACCTCCCACCTTCCAAATGCCACACACTTCTCTCGCACATGTCAGCAATGCTTCCGTAAATACCTCCCATTTCGTACCCACTTCCCTAGTTATGTTTAATTCACCTTTGCTATTCTTCTCCCAGTCTCTCTGTTATGTTCTCACGCGAGGTTTTTTTTTTTTCCCCCAAGCTCGCTCTCTTTTATCACACGCTTCCCACTCATATCATTTCCTCTTTTCCTGAACTCTGTAAATCTTTATCTTCACTATCACAAGGGAGCGGTCAGACATTCCACCAGCTACACCACAGCTCATTTACGTCTCTGTATCACGTTTGTCAAATATACGACATAATCCAATTATGCCCACTTAAAATTATTTGCCATTTATGTCCATCTTTTTAGAAGGTACACCCAGTCACCAGTCCTTTTCCAGGACCCAAGTCCGCAAGTTCTTGACTATATCCATCAATCATACCCATCTTAGTCCACATAAACAGTGACCTCTCTCTCCACACGCTCCTAAATGTACTCAGAACCTTTGCCCCCAGTGCATCCTATGATTCGTTTCAACACCCAGACACGATCAAGTGTCCATAACACTCCATTTCCACAGGTTCTCTATATTCAAACGCACACCAAACCAACCTAACATTCCTCCCTCTGTGCTAAACCTCATAACCTTACTTTTATTCATGCTAACTCACAGCTTCCCCCTTCCACAAGCCTGTCCAAGCTCTTACACCAGTTTCTGTAGCTTTTCACACGAGTTTTTCATCCACAGACAGCAACTGACTCACTTTCCTCTCCCGTTCCAGCTCAGCATACTGTACACCTGCTTCTCTCTCCAAGACCCTCGCATGTACTTCCCTCACCGCCCCAACCATGAAGAGATTAAATAACCATGGTGACATCACACACCCCTGACGATGATTTATCTTCACGGAACCCACATGCCCTCCTCCCTTCCCACTCGCATGCACGCCATTCGATAAAAACTCACTAATTCTGGCAGCTTTCCTCCATCAAATATTCGGATCACCTTCCACCTGGCATTTCCATCAACCCAGTCATATGCTCTCTCCAGATTCATGAATGCCAAATACAAACCCATCTCTCTAACTACTTCTCATGTAAAATTTTAAAAGCTAACGCGTGGTCTACACATCCTGTCCCACTCCTCAAGCCACACTGCTCTTTCCCAGTCACCTCAGTCACAATCCATCTAATCACCTTACCAGGTACACTCAATAGTTTCATACATTTGTAATTCGAGCTTTCAGTTATACCACCCTTGCCTTCATATGAGACTCTATAGGTATTCCGCTAGTCCTCAGACACCTCACCTGGCGCCTAGCATAAGCAAAAATCCCGACTGAAGTCAGCTAGAAGCATGATCACGTTTCGTGAGAAATTCAACTACTGTTCCAACCACTCCACCACCCGCTTGGCCGAAATTATCTCATGGAAGACCTTCACCACCACCACCTGACACGCAAGACCTGCCACTCCCTGCCCTGTGTACCTCCACATCCCTGACACCCCAGACCTACCACTCTCTGTCCCGTGTATCTCCACATCTCTGACACCCCAGACCTACCACTCTGTGTCCCGTGTATCTCCACATCTCTGACACCACAGACCTGTCACTGTGTCATCAACACTGCCACTAGTGCTCTAAAATATTCCTTTCATCTCCTCTTAACCTCTCCCTCGCGCGTTAACACCACTGCGTCTGTTACCATCACTCCTACCACGATTTGTTCCTACGATATCAGCCTCTTTCCAAAACGTACTCTTATTTTCCATAAGTTCGCAGATACTCTTCTCATCCCATCTCTCACGAGCTCTTTTTTCATTCCCTGCATCATCTTGACCTCCTGCCGTTTTTTCTTGTACATATCTCAATCACACGCGCTTCTTCCCCGCAGGTAACGTCCATATACCTCTGTTAACTCTTTCACTAGCAACTTGCTTCCTCATCCTACATTCTGCATGGCACACTCTTCACACACGACAGCTAGAGACTGAGTGTGAACGAATGTGGTCTTTTTTGTTTGCTTTCCTGGTGCTACCTCGCTAATGCAGGGAGCAGCGATGCTGTTTGCTGAGGGGCGGGGTAGCACCAGGAATGGATGAAGGCAAGCAAGTATGAATACGTACAGGTGTATATATGTCTTTGTATATATATATATATATATATATATATATATATATATATATATATATATATATATATATATATATATATACATATATATACATATATACATATATATATTTATACATATACATACATACATATATATATATATATATACATTTATTTTATTTTTTTATTATACTTTGTCGCTGTCTCCCGCGTTTGCGAGGTAGCGCAAGGAAACAGACGAAAGAAATGGCCCAACCCCCCCCCCCCCTCATACACATGTACATACATACGTCCACACACGCAAATATACATACCTACACAGCTTTCCATGGCTTACCCCAGACGCTTCACATGCCCTGATTCAATCCACTGACAGCACGTCAACCCCGGTATACCACATGACTCCAATTCACTCTATTCCTTGCCCTCCTTTCACCCTCCTGCATGTTCAGGCCCCGATCACACAAAATCTTTTTCACTCCATCTTTCCACCTCCACTTTGGTCTCCCTCTTCTCCTTGTTCCCTCCACCTCCGACACATATATCCTCTTGGTCAATCTTTCCTCACTCATCCTCTCCATGTGCCCAAACCACTTCAAAACACCCTCTTCTGCTCTCTCAACCACGCTCTTTCTATTTCCACACATCTCTCTTACCCTTACGTTACTCACTCGATCAAACCACCTCACACCACACATTGTCCTCAAACATCTCATTTCCAGCACATCCATCCTCCTGCGCAACACTCTATCCATAGCCCACGCCTCGCAACCATACAACATTGTTGGAACCACTATTCCTTCAAACATACCCATTTTTGCTTTCCGAGATAATGTTCTCGACTTCCACACATTCTTCAAGGCCCCTAGGATTTTCGCCCCCTCCCCCACCCTATGATCCACTTCCGCTTCCATGGTTCCATCCGCTGCCAGATCCACTCCCAGATATCTAAAACACTTCACTTCCTCCAGTTTTTCTCCATTCAAACTCACCTCCCAATTGACTTGACCCTCAACCCTACTGTACCTAATAACCTTGCTCTTATTCACATTTACTCTTAACTTTCTTCTTCCACACACTTTTCCAAACTCAGTCACCAGCTTCTGCAGTTTCTCACCTGAATCAGCCACCAGCGCTGTATCATCAGCGAACAACAACTGACTCACTTCCCAAGCTCTCTCATCCCCAACAGACTTCATACTTGCCCCTCTTTCCAAAACTCTTGCATTTACCTCCCTAACAACCCCATCCATAAACAAATTAAACAACCATGGAGACATCACACACCCCTGCCGCAAACCTACATTCACTGAGAACCAATCACTTTCCTCTCTTCCTACACGTACACATGCCTTACATCCTCGATAAAAACTTTTCACTGCTTCTAACAACTTTCCTCCCAAACCATATATATATATATATATATATATATATATATATATATATATATATATATATATATATATATACATGTGTGTGTGTGTGTGTATCTACGAATGGATGGGTCATTCTTCGTCTGTTTCCTGGCGCTATCTCGCTGACACAGGAAACGGCGATCAAGTATAATAATAATATATATATATATATATATATATATATATATATATATATATATATATATATATATATATATATTTATTTATTTATTATACTTTGTCGCCGTCTCCCGCGTTAGCAAGGTAGCGCAAGGAAACAGACGAAAGAATGGCCCAACTCACCCACATCCACATGTACATACATACATGTCCACACACGCACATATACATATCTATACATCTCGACGTATATATTGGAGGTGGAAAGATGGAGTGAAAAAGATTTTGTGTGATCGGGGCCTGAACATGCAGGAGGGTGAAAGGAGGGCAAGGAATAGAGTGAATTGGAGCGATGTGGTATACCGGGGTTGACGTGCTGTCAGTGGATTGAATCAAGGCATGTGAAGCGTCTGGGGTAAATCATGGAAAGCTGTGTAGGTATGTATATTTGCGTGTGTGGACGTATGTATATAAATATGTATGGGGGGGGGGGGTTGGGCCATTTCTTTCGTCTGTTTCCTTGCGCTACCTCGCAAACGCGGGAGACAGCGACAAAGTATAATAAAAAAAATAAAAATAATATATATATATATATATATATATATATATATATATATATATATATATATATATATATATATATACAGACATATACATATATACACAAGTACATAATTCATACTGTCTGCCCTTATTCATTTCCGTCGCCACCCCGCCACACATGAAATGACAACCCCCTCCCACCGCATGTGCGCGAGGTAGCGCTAGGAAAAGACAACAAAGGCCACATTCGTTCACACTCAGTCTCTAGCTGTCATGTAATAATGCACCGAAACCACAGTTCCCGTTCCACATCCAGGCCCCACAAAACTTTCCACGGTTTACCCCAGACGCTTCACATGCCCTGGTTCAATCCATTGACAGCACGTCCACCCCGGTATACCACATCGTTCCAATTCACTATTCCTTGGAAGCCTTTCATCCTCCTGCATGTTCAGGCCCCGATCACCAAATCTCTTTCAATCCATCTTTCCACCTCCAATTTGGTCTCCCACTTCTCCTCGTTCCCTCCATCTCTGACACATATATCCTCTTGGTCAATCTTTCCTCACTCATTCTCTCCATGTGACCAAACCATTTCAAAACACCCTCTTCTGCTCTCTCAATCACACTCTTTTTATTACCCCACATCTCTCTTACCCTTTCACTACTTACTCGATCAAACCACCTCACACCACATATTGTCCTCAAACATCTCATTTCCAGCACATCCACCCTCCTCCGCACAATCTATCTACAGCCCATGCCTCGCAACCATATAACATTGTTGGAACCACTATTCCTTCAAACATACCCATTTCTGCTTTCCAAGATAACGTTCTCGACTTCCACACATTTTTCAACGCTCCCAGAACTTTCGCCCCCCTTCCCCACCCTATGATTCACTTCCGCGTCCTTGGTTCCATTCGCTGCCAAATCCACTCCCAGATATCTAAAACACTTTATTTCCTAGAGTTTTTCTCCATTCAAACTTACCTCCCCCATTGACTTGTCCCTCAACCCTACTGTACCTAATAGCTTTGCTCTTACACACATTTACTCTCAGCTTTCTTTCATACACTTTACCAAAATCAGTCACCAACTTTTGCAGTTTCTCATACGAATCAGCCACCAGCGCTGTATCATCAGCGAACAACAGACTCACTTCCCAAGCTCTCTCATCCTCAACAGACTGCATGCTTGCCCCTCTTTCCGAAACTCTTGCATTCATCTCCCTAACAACCCCATCCATAAACATATATATCGCAGACGGTGACAAATGTAGTGTGTGTGGGATGAGGAGTCATGCGAAGTGAGAGTATCATAGCAAGTGGTACGGTATAAACACGAGAGGTTTTGAATACTTTCCATAATATGAGGGAAGACAAAGCGGCTACAGTGGATGGAAGTGTAGTTGAATTTCCCAAGAGAGTGACAGTGTTGCTGATTGGCGAGTTAAGATATTCATTGCTTGTATAGCTCAAGGTTGGCTGCTCTTTAGCTAACAATTTACTCCTGATGAATTTATGGAAATTCTGGATTACTCTCTGCCTTGTCCTGTACTTCGTCGTGGCACATCACGATCCTCCTTGGCTTGTGGACTTCTTTTCAAGAACGACTCTTCCCTCAACCTTCTCTCTGTGTTTGTAGCAATACTCCAGCTACCTACGTTCCTACTCCATTGTAAATGTCACAAACCGTTGCACCACACAGCCCTGGCTCCTGAACTCAGTTTCCCACTTTATGTTGCCAGATAAACTGTGTGTTCTTTGTAGCTTCCACGATTAAATCTGAGTCTGGTCTAATCTCTGCTCAGTTTACCTCATTTACCACAAACTGGAGCATTACATGAGCGCCTTTTCCAGGTGATGTATCGTACAAGACATTCTGTAGTTCATGTTAGTGTGTGTGCAGATAAGATCCACTTGTGATGCAACAGTTCCTCTCGTCTTATTGTGCTCAGTGACTTGCTAGTATTGGGGATTTTCCTGTATACCCCCCTACATACCTCCGCATGACTGTCTCTACGAGAATCCAAATTTCCCGTGTGTCTGTTTCTTTAACTGTATAGTATGGGGATGGAGTTCTGCCCTCATAGGGCTCCATACATTAACCTTTATCTAGTATTACAAAACTTTTCGAGTTTCCGTGTACCATCTGCCTTCGCAATCTCCTCACTTAGGTTATTCATTCATCCAGAGCCCTGGCAATTCTCTCCTACATACTCGTTAACACATGTTCTACTCTGGCTCTTGCTATGACCTCTGTTTTATTTCTCTTTTCTTAAAAACTGTTCACCCTCGACAGTGTCAAGTTTGATTTAGGAAGCTGCGTGTTGTAATCATGTCTCCAACAGTGTGGTCAGATTTATAGCTCGTAACACAACTCGCTCAATTCAGATACCATCTTTCCTGCCCGCCGCTGGACGTCTTCATCATACGTATATTTTCTTGAAACAGGAGAGCCAAACCTGAAGTACATACTCTTATTCAGGTGTAGCAGATGCTGTAAATGGTTTCTTGAGTACTTCCTTATCCGTGTACTTACTTCCTTCATGTGACTGACTAACGCAGCTTAAGTATAAGGAAGGTCCTGAATAGGTTTCTGCTGCCAGGCCTGATCCACCTGATACAGTCTACAGGCAAGATTAGAAAGGTTTCCAATAGTACTGACTTAAACAATACCCACATTAAGAGGTAGACGATCTACCTTCTTGAAACATCTCTTGACGTGGTGCTCTGATGACAGAAGAGTAGTATGTCGACCCCAAAGTTCTTTTCACTCAAGGACTCATGAAATTTCTTTTAGATTAGATTAAAATCTACTTAGGTTTCCATTCACAGTGTCCCATCTTTGTTACTTTGGGTCAAACGCCATCAACCATGTACTGGACCAACACTGTGCTTGTTTATTGTATGTTACGTGATATAATCTTACCCTGAAAATGTTGGCTTGTTGTACCGCCTACATCTCCACAACATCCCTGTATTCTTCAACTTTTAAATATTTTCATGAAGCCAGATCTCTTTCTGACCTTCCCTCCCCACTTACTGTCAATGGTAACCATGTGCGAAAACCATTAATAAAAGATCTTACAGACCCTTGGTGGCCAGCCATTTTAACTAAAGACTTTTCGTTTTATCAAACAAAACTAAAACTCTACATCTAAAGACGCGGGGCCACCATGTTTGTGTGCCTTAGTACGAGGCTCCGGTATGCGCGGGTCACTTTTTCGAGAGAGAGAGAGAGAGAGAGAGAGAGAGAGAGACAGAGAGAGAGAGTGACCGAGGGACTAGAAAAAAAAAAGATATAGCTTGAGAGAGGAAGGTATAATTTTGAAAAAATTTCGAGTATACTGTACAGGTATACGATCTGGGTTTGCTGTTGTGTGTGGGATGTTTGCTGGATACATACGAAGAGCTGTGCCTCATCTACATACCCCAGCCAGACTGTGT
Organism: Panulirus ornatus; assembly: GCF_036320965.1. Taxonomy (NCBI): domain Eukaryota; kingdom Metazoa; phylum Arthropoda; class Malacostraca; order Decapoda; family Palinuridae; genus Panulirus; species Panulirus ornatus. The sequence goes on along the minus strand of NC_092243.1, from coordinate 45,008,225 downwards.
GGGTTGTTATGTAGTGTTCTTGCATGTTGCTTTGGGTAAGAAATTAAGTAGAGCTAAGCTTAGCAGTATTAGACGGATAGCACAAGCATTTCTTAGCGCCTTGAGGTTCAGTGGAATGCCAGCCAGAGTGTTGCACGTCTGTACTGTTGTCGTCAACGGTTTGTGGCAAATTCTTTTCATATTCCTGTCAGACTGTGTGCTGCTGCGTGTGTGTGTGTGTGTGTGTGTGTGTGTGTGTGTGTGTGTGTGTGTGTGTGTGTGCTGCTTGTGTGTGTGTGTGTGTGTGTGTGTGTGTGTGTGTGTGTGCGCGCTGCTTGTGTGTGTGTGTGTGTGTGTGTGTGTGCTGCTTGTGTGTGTGTGTGTGTGTGTGTGTGTGTGTGTGTGTGTGTGTGTGTGTGTGTGTACCCGTATACGAATGGCTTAATCTCGAGTCATTCATGCAGTTACTGCAGTTTTCAACGAGGGTTTACTTCTCGTTTGTGATGAATCGTAAGGCCTGTTTTTATATCCCCAGCACTTCAGCGTACGTGATTTGGAGAGACGTTAGGGAACAACTGAGTAGGCCAGGAGAGGTGGCATGACGGTTTGCGGCAGCCGTAATGTTTGCCTTTGCGAGATGTGCCGGAACCTGTACAGACGATCATGGTCGCCAATGCTTGTGGTTCTCCAGCTGATATGATCTACCGTCAAGCGTCGTAACGTCGGTGTGTGAGACCCAGGATTCTGCACCTCTCTCTGCTACGGTAGTATCTTGTTACCGTGTATGATTATGTCGTTGGATTTCACGCATCCTGGTGTCACTATAGGGAATTTGTTTATGTTTGTTTCTATATTCCTTCCTTTTCAAGTTCGTTTGGTCTGACAAAATACCAACCAGGACCATGAATGCCTCCGACTGTATCAGAAGCGTTTTAAGAGCGAGCTGCTCGAAGCTGTTGAGTGACGTAATTTGCGTGGAAGATATCATTCATGTTCCCAGCTGGTGGTGAGGGAATGTCAGGTGTTCAGGTTATGATCAGTGTTGCTGACAGAACGTTGGGGACCCTAGTCAGTCGAGGGAATTCGGGGTAACGTTGCAAAGTTGATCTGTGCGAACCGCTGGTGGATGAAGTTATACAGTAATGTTTGTGTGAGGTCTGGCATGACGAACTGTAATAGTCTGTATTGCAGACGGTTAGCCCACACTTAGTCTGAGGTCTTCCTTATATTTTTCAGTAACTGCAATTTATTCCTTGTCCTCTGAAATTATATTTTTTCTATTCTTATCTGCCAGTCACAATGCTCTTCGTATTATTGTTACTCTGACCTTTTTGAACACACGGGGAAAACATGCAACACTAACATAGTGTTGCAGATGGACGGACGATAATGAAGGCCATTAACGTTAGATGATTTGTTTCTAATCTGTTCTGCTTTTGACTGGGGCCGATGTCTTGGTTTGTGAATATGGTAGGTATCTGTAGCATATCAGTTTTCACTGAGACAGTAATCAGGAGAGAGATGTGTTATGATCTCATGTGAGATGGTTCTTTGCCTTGTTGTGAGCCAGCCAGTCTCTCATTTCTATACTATGATCGTGGTTGTATTTGTATTTCCTTAAAGTCGTGGTTTTGAACACAGTGATATCCGTGTGTTCATGGATGCCTTGGTGCTCGAGGTCAAAGTTGTTATTTGTAAATATCAGATGTTGCCTCGGGGGTTCCCCTGTCATCGTCCCGCTCACAGCCAGTCAATGTTCCTGGGTCATGATGGTATTCTGGCCTCATACGTTCCCTGTGCTGGCCGGCTGAATCGTTCTTCTTCTGTACTGTTCTTCTTTTCATTATTGTTACTTGGATGTTCTTTATGTTACAGATATAAACACACGTCCTGCCATAGGAAATTACATTAATTGGGTTATTGGTGAGACAATATTTGGTTAGTATGATTTCCTGAACGAGTGACGTGTACGATAATGTTTTGTATCAGTTGACGGAGATCACAAGTGACTGGGCTTATCTCGTGCCTGGTCTATTTCTTCAGGTGTCTTCCCTTCAAGGTCAGTACTGGGATCGGTGTTCCTCACTTAACCGTACATGTTCCAGCTACCCTGATCAACCGTACATGTTCCAGCTACCCTGATCAACCGTACATGTTCCAGCTACCCTGATCGTTTACCGGCCGTTGTGTTCCTGAGATGATGGTTGGGGTCGCTTGAGAAATTGACGAACACTGGAGTATGATCAGTGCAGGATGACCCACCTTGTCTGATGTGGAGGCTGTGTGGATCTTTCCACCTCCGTGTATCACATGGGGAGCAGTAAAGACTGAGTGGCGTGTAAATGTTGGATAGTTCGACCCTCGGAGCAGCACACGGAAAAATTTCATCACTTATTATATTTCTTCTTATGGTGATCGCGGACAAGTGTCGGAAGCTCGCACATCTAATGATAACTCAAGTCACCCATGATATAAGCAGAATCCTGTTGTTGCAATGTTAACTTGGCCCACAGAAGTTATCTTTTATCTGATAGGTTATCAGGGAATAGAAAGTCGTCGAAATATTTTGCGTTGCAAGCTTTTTTTTTACCTGACGGTTATGGCCACTGCTGCGTGTAACTGGTTTCTGTGATGAGCTGGTTGGTTGGTTGGTTGTGCATCCTGGAATTCTGAAAGGTTGGTGGGTCGGGAGGCTGTGGATCTTCACCAGAATAACGTCTGGTCTTCCATCACGTATGCAGAGGTCAAAGTGCCTGTTCGGTCAGTGTTGCATATTGGACTGAATCATTTCCATTACTGAAGTATACCGAAGGAAAAATTATTTACATCCGCCTCTGATTCTGCCTTTGTTTCTGTTTGCATCGTCATGGTTCAACACGGAGCCTCTGTTGAGGCCGTGTGAGACTGACCTGGTCTACTGTGATAGAGGTGAGCGCTTGTATCGGATGTGGCGGGGTTGTGAGTTGCCAGTCTTACTCTGGGATGACCAGTTCTGGGGTGAGCAGTGTTCCCATGGTGTGAGGAACGTGAGGTCAGTGGTATATGGTTGTACGTTTTGATATATGGTTGTACGTTTTGGGGATGGGGTTGTGATGGGGTTGTTGGTTTCTCGAGGTGCTGGGACTGACAGAAGGTCAGGTGGGGCGTTGCTCTCTTGACAGTGGCAAACGGCAGCTATAAGGTCTGTTCCAGCGCTGGTTCCAGCGGGTCAGGGTGAACCTCCTGGTTCAACACTGTATCCAGGGCTTCACCAACGATGGCCAGAGACTCGTGTGCGAAATGTTCTATGGCGATTTTTGTCATGTTTTCTCAGTCCGTGAATTAGTGTCGGTATGAGACACGAGGGTACTGTTTTCCCCATCAAAACATCTATCATTACACTGGCTACTGCCATATGCATGTGTGACGTTACTGTGCAGCGATCCTCTTGTCTGGAATATATCATCATGTGAGAGGGGATGACCGGGGGCGAACTATGCGCCTAATCATTTGTTCTCGTGTGATCGTCAAAGCTACTGTGGTGGTCTGTTCCTGCATGGGAAAGTCGTAGCTGGGTGCACGTGGCCGCGGTGACTGCATCTGTGGTATTTGGCTCGGTCCAGGTGTGGCCACATATGCCACACACGGAGCAGACCTTAGCGTCACGTGGTTGTCATATTCCTCTGTGTGTGTGTGTGTGTGTGTGTGTGTGTGTGTATGTGTGTGTGTGTGTGTTTATCAACCCCGTAACATTATAGCCAGTCATGCAAGGGACGTGATTTTCAGCCTCAGTTTCTGGGCTGACGACGACGTGCAAATGGCCTAGTTCGAGTCCCTGCTTGCAGTCTTGCCCAGCCCTGACGACCGGCTCCAACTGGATTATGTATACGTTTGATGTCGGGAAGCTGAATATTCCAGTGACTTGCCCAGTTGTGACTACTGCTACGTTGCTTCTCATGTCCTGGAAGACGTAGTCTTGTAGCCATCTAATATTCTTGATGGAGACAGACATGACAGCCAATGTCTCAACTGTGAATTCTTCAGTTTTAAACGTGGTCGTTTCTGAAGACGAATCTTTGTGTCACCAAAGTGGAGAATTATTACTCCTCCACAGCTGTTCGTAACAGCTACGACCAGAATGTCTCCATCAGTAAGAAGTCTCACAAGTGTAGTTTCCGCGTCCTCTAAGCTTTTGCCATTGTTGGAGTTCTGCCTCATGTTGGAGCTTCACCTGTATCCTCAGCCTGTTGACTGCCATCTTGTTAGTGATGCAAGCATTCCTACTCCAACACAGGCGCCCCTAAGCATAGCCTACGTAAACAGGATAATTAGTGCTCTGTCATGAACAGTTTTAAAACCCCACACGGGCGGTGTCCATCACAGTAAGTGGCAATAATGACAGAAAAAGGAAGCAAGTATACAGCGCTGGGTTAGACCAGAGGCTGTCAAGGGCAGGAGGCCTAACGAGTAGTGAGAGTGGAGCTGGATGCGTCCGTTCACAACCACTGCTGCTGAGAGAGTTCTGCCACACTTGGTCGCCTCTCCAGCTACCCAAGCACACTGACTAGGAGTCAACTGGTGCCTTCCCTTCCGCCGAGTCAGGTGTTCACACCAGCCGACCAAACAACATCCCATGGGTACAGCAACCTCTGCCCTGACCAAGTTAATAACAAATGAATAACTAACAACCACTTCCTTGGACTGCCACATAGTCTACGATCTTGATCTACAATACAGTCAACGACCTTTGTCTGCCATACAGTCTACGATCTTGATTTGTCAAAGAGTCTACGACCTTAATCTGCCTCGAAGTCTACTGCCCTGATCGGCCACACAGTGTACTACCTTGGACTGCCACACAGTGTACTACCATGGACCACCACATAGTCTACTTCGTTGATCTGCCACACACTTTACTACTTGAATTACCGCATAGTCTACTGCCTTGGACTGCCACACAGTCAACCAACTTGGACTGCCACACAGTCAACATACAGCACCCGAAACAATCCGTCATCAGCCAGCAGTATGGAAAACAGCGTTGAGCAGTTTGCATAACTAGACTCCCTCCTTCGCAGCATCTATCACCTGCCTCCCAGACTACAGTGCATCTTGAAAACATCATCCGTCAGTACACACGTTTACAGAGCCTCAAGGTAACAAAAGACCTCACTGCACCCACTACAATACCCATGAAATTCCACAAGTTCTCCCCCGAGCAAGATGAAACCCTTTGCTCCATCATCAATACTTCCTTCTGTCACTCGAAATTTCCCGCCGAGTGGAAAAGTTCACAACTCTAAACATCCCAGTCAACACGCCCACAACCTCTCAACGAGTTACAATCCTCTGCAATGACCCAGATCCTCTGCTGATCCTGGGAAAGTTGTGTGGTTGCTCGGGCTTACACACACACACACTACAGGTTCCATTCGTCCCTAACACCACCTCAACCACTCACAGTCTCATCAGCTTCCTCAACTTCATCCATCACGACTCAGAAAGACGCAAGAGCTCTGTGCCTCACCTTCGTTAACCTCACTAGGTACTTCATCCCAGCTAACACCAACATGACCATCAACAAAGCTGTCAGTCCCGGGGCTGTGTGAAGTCTTATTCCATGACTTGTAGACTTCCTTAGTGTTATCATGCCCAGGTGCTGTCTCTACCATGCACAACCTCACCTGTGTCATCCACCCGCTTCTTCACCCTGATAAGCCATGTGCTGACGGATGAGGCGTTGTGCTGACGGATGAAGCGATGTGCTGACGGATGAAGCCATAGAGATAATTTGTGTTGTCCCTTCTTCCACGTTTGTCTCCTTTCATCCTTCTGTCACTTTCCCTTGCTATCTATCCTCTCTTTCTCCCTCGTTCATCAACAGATGTACGTCCGATGTCTTTCTGAATGTTCCCTATTGTTGCTCTACCCAACAAGCAAGAAAGGCGGCGAGTGGACCCGCGTTAGTCCTGCTAGCATAGCAAAACTCTGTCGTAGATACTTGTACATAAGTACACACACACACACACACACACACACACACACACACACACAGTCACACACACGCTCAACTCTCCGTCTCTCTCTCTCTCTCTCTCTCTCTCTCTCTCTCTCTCTCTCTCTCTCTCTCTCTCTCTCTCTCTCTCTCTCTCCCCAAGAGAACCCAATATTCTTAACAGATACTTACTCAAGTCACGGGACAATCAACAATAATGTAGCACCTACAGAGTCAAGTTAGCATCAAGGATTTGGCAGTTATCACACACGAAATACTTGACATTAAGGAAGAAGCTGACAAGCTGACGCTCTGGAGGCGAATATATGAGCGGCGGTGTGGCAGGAAGTAAAGATTTTCGTCACATGAAACACCATGATATAAATGTTTAATGCATATGTAAAAGTAAAACTGTGCGTTGCAGACCGACATGAATAACGTAGCGAACACAGAAACACTTCACTAATGAAATTAGTGGACCAGTGCACAGCTGTGCTGTACCACTGAAGACTGAAAGATGATGAACTCTACCTCTACAGTCTGTGTACAGGGACGCACAAAGATGCAGTGTATCACAGAAACAAATTAAAGATGTTATGAACAATGATTTGACACTGAAACTAACTCAGGAAGGAAGAAGATTCAAGATCATGAATCAAACGAAATTTCCAGATGGAGTGAAAAAGATTTTGTGTGATCGGGGCCTGAACATGCAGGAGGGTGAAAGGAGGGCAAGGAATAGAGTGAATTGGAGCGATGTGGTATACCGGGGTTGACGTGCTGTCAGTGGATTGAATCGGGGCATGTGAAGCGTCTGGGGTAAACCATAGAAAGCTATGTAGGTATGTATATTTTGCGTGTGTGGACGTATGTATATACATGTGTATGGGGGTGGGTTGGGCCATTTCTTTCGTCTGTTTCCTTGCGCTACCTCGCAAACGCGGGAGACAGCGACAAAGAAAAAAAAATATATATATATATATATATATATATATATATATATACATACATATATATATATATATATATATATATATATATATATATATATATATATATATATATATATTCCTATGAGTCCACTGGGAAAATGAAACACGATAAGTTCCCAAGTGCAATTTCGTGTAATAATCACATCATCAGGGGAGAGACAAGAGAGAAATATAAGTCAGTTGATATACATCGAAGAGGCGAAGCTAGGACGCCATTTGGTAAACATGCTCTGTCCAAATGGCGTCCTAGCTTCGTCTCTTCGATGTATATCAACTGACTTATATTTCTCTCTTGTGTCTCCCCTGATGATGTGATTATTACACGAAAGTATACTTGGGAACTTATCGAGTTTCATTCTCCCCGTGGACTCATAGGAATATCTTGATCACGCGCAAAATTGTGATCCTTTTTTTTTTTTTTTTTTTTTTTTTCCAAAAGAAGGAACAGAGGGGGCCAGGTGAGGATATTCCAAAAAAGGCCCAGTCCTCTGTTCCTAACGCTACCTCGCTAACGCGGGAAATGGCGAATAGTTTAAAAGAAAGAAAAAGAAAAAGAATATATATATATATATATATATATTTCATGCATATTCACCGTTTCCCGCGTTAGCGAGGTAGCGTTAAGAATGGAGGACTAAGCCTTACAGGGAATATTTTCACTTGGCCTCCTTCTGCGTTCCTTCTTTTGGGAAATAAAGATTAAAAAAAAGGGAGGGGGACAAGTGAGGATTTCCCTCAAAAGCTCAGTCCTCTGTTCTTAACGCTACCTCGCTAACGCGGGAAATGGCGAATAGCATGAAAAAAAATTTTATATATATATATATATATATATATATATATATATATATATATATATATATATATATATATATATATATATATACATATGCGGCATGGATATGGAACGCTTATACAATGCAACATCTGGAGAACTAAAAAAAACATGCATAGAATGACAACCGAAACATTCAAAAGAAGATTCACCTCATGGGTGAAGACAATGCTAGATGAACCTTGAACACACTACTACGCTGAAGGAGCGGCCGCCGTGAACAGTTTCATCGTACAACAAGCAAGACGTGTGATGAGGAACGGGAGGAACAGCTTCATCCTCCGTGCAAGACAAGCGGTTAGTGCTAAGCGTCAGCCTGTCATCATGACCAAATCTAACAGGCAGTCCCAGGCTTCCCCAGGTAGGGACACCCGTCTTCCATACTTCTCCCTCGACGGAGGAATTAAGTGAAGGGTAACAACAGCGACGCTTATGAAATCCTCTCATATAAGTTTGACGGCAGATACAATGTTAACATCAAACTACACTGGCTCGCATATGTGTTACAAGTCCGTCTTCCTGCTGACAACCTATGACGTGTTGTTGTAAGAACCACAACATATGTAACACCGCCGCCACACAACTTGAAACATCACCGAGGACTGAGAAAGGTTATTATGGAAGACTAGAACATGATCCGGTACAGTGTCTCACACAGAGATGCTGCTGTCAGTACAGAGCCTACATTTAGAAAGCTCAACTTACGTCCTGTGCAATGTCTTGTCCATAAACTAAACTTATCGTATCATAGCTAGGGTATCCGGCGCTGCACAGGAAGATAATGACAAAAAAAAAGCCACTTTACATTGATTTGCATAAACATACACAGGTTGAGAAATGGTTTTTGTTGGCTTGGAAATGACCTTGATACCCTCAGATATGCCTGTCAACTTTAGGCTTCCTCATTATAATTTGAAGTTGCGAGGTCGTCTACTGTGAATGAGCGCAGTGAACTAAATGTAATGTATAATGCTGGTGATAAGCGGCCACGGATAGCCTCAAAACTGACCTCCAGGCCAATGGGAAGTCACTCAAAACCTTGCTCACACTCGCAACTACCATCACCCAAGCTCTGGCTGCTACAGGTCGACAATGGAAGAGTAATCATAGACTCTAGATGTTATGTACTACGTAATGAGCTGAAGTAAAGCTTTTATTTAGGTGGAAACGTCTCAGTATAGTAACTTGCTGTCACTGAAATGTTGCTGATGGTCGGGCTTTGGAGAGACCACGCAGATCATGTTGCGTCACGCGCACGCCAACACCATAAGTGGGACCCTCACGTACGGTGGACCCTCACGCAGGATGAACCCTCACGTACCGTGGACCCTCACATACGGTGGACCCTCACGCAGGATGGACCCTCACGTACGGTGGACCCTCACGCAGGATGGACCCTCACGTAAGAAGGACCCTCACATAGTATGGACTCCACGCGAGACGGGCCATCACGCAGGACGGACCCTCACGCATCAGGTATCCTTTCGGTGGAATTCAAAATGTGTAATGTTGGCCCCTTTCACCGAGCAAGAGGAAACAGTTAAACTGTCATTAGTTAGACTGGATAAGCAAGTAACTCTTCCGTTACGAGGTGAGTGCAAGGTAACGAGAGAAATTGTACGCTTGCCTCCTTTAAGAATAAATAACTGGAGAAGTTTGCTTCGAGAGGGATGATGTCACAGCAGTTTCCCCGGGCATGTAGAAAACACGGGTCCATCTCGATGGTGGAGGCAGCCATCCGAGCCTCGATAATGAATCGCTTCTTAAGAAGGAAGGATCATCTATATTTGGTCTGTCAACCAGCCGAGATTCGTGATCTATGGTTGAGCCTTCAACCTGCCACCACTGGGTGTCATGAGCGTCTTGTTACCCCGTGGACATTAGGTTTTATATCTTGTAAACGTACATTTTTGTTGCATATAAATTCACTATATGACATTACATGTACTACCTTTAATATGACAGTTCTTACACCGTAATGGATTTCTTTGTACACCATCAGTTTTATGAAAGAATGACCCTGCACCAGTTTATGTATGGACATTTTCCAGGGAATATGATGAGTTTTATTAAAGACGCTGTCTGGGCTGTATTTCATCTAATAATTCTTCAAATGCTCCGAAAGATGCGACACAGCGCCTAACTGTACAACAGATCCGCTGGATGCTTAAGCTATGTCACATTATTAAAGACACTTCCTCTGTAATTTGATTATGTCATGAAATACATGACCATTCCACAGAAGCGTACTTATACCACAGAAATCCTAGTTACACAGGGATGACAATACGTTCTGACACACTGTAAAGTAACAGCCAGGCTTCCCCACATTGCCACACATCCATGCTGGACCAGTGACGCGGCAGCTCCCGGGGACCGAACCTCATCAAAGACCACTGGGCCAGACCCCTCGGGCAGACACCAACCACAGATCAGGAACTCATTTCTCGACTATCAAGCTCGTACTTCAGGCATAACTGCAGTGAAAACTCTATATAGAGAGGTGGGAACACCACCAGCCAATAACCCCTCCACTAACTCCCCTGGTTAAGTGTTAACTACTCCAGGTTTCAGCAAGCAGTTGTTCTCAGTAGCTGGGGTCTCTGTAAGAGTGAGGAAAGAGAAGTCACTACACATTATTATGGAGAAATACGAGTCATCTAACACTCCATGTTTTTCACCTCTAACCTTTCCTCAGGTATATCACTCTTGTAAATGTGTCTTTATTAACCCCACCTCCTCCTACAGCTACCCCTTTTAAATGTTAATACTGGCATCTTAATTGCTCTAACTGGAAAATAACTATAGTTTTTGTTTTTACTTTCCTTGGGTAGATTATTGCCTCTCCTCTAGTGATGTTTCTATCTCTGCTGAGCAAATAATAGCAGAGGTTATTGTTGCGGGAATAAAAGTATATGTCTCCTAACACTACCTCATCTTTCAACCATTCCTGTCCTCAGGCCATTCGGGTAAGGGACTTGTCATATCGGACATGGAAAACTCTCATCCTTACTCCGATTTGCAGTCTGCTGTCATCAGTTCAAAAAAGCGTTAAAAGTGTTCCTCTCTCTCAAAAATCTACGATAACTCCTCTTCATCCAGTAATAAATCTTTCTGGTCTTAAGCCAAAAGCATTTTCAACGTCTGTCGTGCGACCATTTCTTCACTTTCCAGGTCACACGGCACCGTACATGTATTTTCCAGTGACAAAGCAGCATATTTTTTTGTCCCATTTTCTCTAACTTCCAGCTGGACGACTAAGTTTCCCTCACCTCAGATGCTCTTCCTACTAATCCCATGCTCCTCCCTATGACCTTTTTTCAAACACTCCAAAACACGAGTAAGGGCACAATTGAGGCATGTGGTCAACATGGCATTCATCCTCGTGTTTGAGAGAGTTTACCTCTGAACCTGCGCCTGTGCGTGTTCCGAATGTTTTAAAAACGATTCCTTCATGGAATCATGAGTTGGTACATTCCATCTAAAATAAGGATGACCTTTCTAACCCCTTCAACTATCGTCCTGTTGCTTTGACCTCCGTTTCCAAAGTCTCTATTAAAATCCCTCCTCAACTCACATTTCTAGAACATCTGGAGTCTCAATGTTCTGTCTGACCATCATTATAACTTTCGCAAGATCCAACTATGACATCCTTTCCAATCTTATTGGTTATGGTCTCTCAATGGATATTGAGGATCTTATGCAGCAGCCCTTAATACATCGAAAGATTTTCACAAGGTATGGCATCGGGATCTCGTCTCTAAGTTGCCCTCTTCTGGCTTCCCTCCCTCAGTCTGTTCCCCTTTGTTCCTCCCTGGCCGATCCATCTCCGTTGCTGATGATACATCAGCCTCTCCCCCTTCCTCTATCAACAGCTGTGTTCCTCAGAAGCCTATCCTGCCTCCTACACACTTCATCTTCATCTACGATTATCCTTATCAATATATAACCAGATAAACTCACACACTAACGATCCAATAGGTTTTCAATCTCCTCCAGAACATTTTTCTAATTTTCCTTCTCTTTAACCATTTTCATATTTAAGGTCATGACCGCCGGTCCAGCACAGACAAAGGTCAGGACCACAGGCTCGGTTCTTGAGACAGGTCGTGGGATGCGTCCTAAGACAATAGACCAAAAAGCTCGGGGAAACTTTTATCAGTGGACCAAGATTAGCCTAGAAAAAACTGGTCCAGATTACGGCCTGATCTGTACCAACAGATCAAGGTGACCATCAACCTCGATCTCTCCCTCCAATCATCGGAATCAACTACCCACGAGTCAGAGGAGTCGATATATCATTTTCCCCTGACCATCCGGGTTCTGGAGATGTACACCCCAGTAGCTCTTGTGATGTGATGGTCATGCAGACCACCACGAGCCGCTCAGCCAGGCAGAAGTGGAGGGTTGCGATCCAGACAACAGCAGCTGCACCACGTCCAGTGGAGGAGGAATGTACACCACCTCTCCGGTGAGAACTTTGGTCTGGTCTCGCCATATCATTGACCCTCCGGATCTTCACGACAGGTAAAGTCTTACTGGCAAGATCCGACCATAACAAACATACACCGTAGCTGAGAAAGACCAGCAGTTTATGATTAATGGAAATGATTCTGGAAACTGTGATGTGAAGATCATGTGATCATTCTCAGTGGCAGTGATGCCCGAGCAGGAAATGATGACTGTAAAGCCAGTGATGCGTGTGAAGCCCCTGCAACCAGTGATGCAGGCATCGCCAGCGCTACACGCAGAGGTAATGCTGCACGAATAGACCATGCTGCCCGCGCAGCCAATGCTTCCCGTGGAGTCCGTACTAATCACACAGTTAATACTGCTACAACAATCAATATTGCCCAAGAAGCCAGTAATGCACATAATAGCCAGTACTAAACGCACAGCCAATACTGCAAACACATCCCATACTGCAAAGTCAGTGCTGTCTGCCTGGCCAGTACCGTCTATGCAGGCAAAGTGCACATGCTGCTAACACAGCACATGCAACCTACACCCAATACTACCCATACAGCCAACACTGCCAAACTAACTAGTATTGCACGAATAGGCAATGCTGCAAGCACAGCATTGCTGCTATCGCTGTCAGTACGGCCAATATCGTCCATGCAAGCAATTCTACCTCAAAAGCAAGTATGCCAATGCAGCATATACACTGCATGCATTCGATACCCCCCACGCAGCCAACAGTACATTTAAATCAGTTTGAAGTGCAACCCATACTGCATGCACAATCAATGTCCCAAGTGTACTTAATATTACAAGCAAAACCAATACTGACCGTAAGCCAGTGCTACACACGTGGTCAATACTGACCACACAGACAATACCGTGCACAGTTAGTAATGCCCACGTTGCCAATACTGCGCGTGCACCCAGTAGTGTATGCACATCTGAACCTGCACGTACAGTCAACACTGCCCGCGCGGCATATACCGCACGTACAGCCGACATTGCCCGAGCGGCCAATACTGCACGCATAGCCAACACTGCACGTGCAGCCAATACTGCACACGTTACCAATACTGCACGTGCAGCCAATACTGTATATTCACTTCCCGTGACACCAGTATTGTATTCACTGCCACTATTGTAAGTGTGACCAGTGCTGCCTACAGAGCCAACACTGTCCTCTGAGCCAATATCCACACAGCCGATACTGTTTCCACAGCAGATACAGCACGTAGAGCCGATACTACCTACACACCCGATATCGACTGTGCAGTTTATACTGCACGTAGAGCCGATAATACCTTCACAACCGATACTGCAGCTTATGTAGCACGTACAGCCTGTACTACACGTACACCCAGTACTGGACGTGCAGGAAATGCTGCATATAGGGCCAATACTGACACATGGGGCTAATAATGTACGTGCAGCCTAATGCTTGATCAAATGAATTTGTCAATAAAACTTATATCACTTATTTCCATGTTGTGAACCTGTGGAGATATTCTGAGGATATCTGCCTCCACCTTCATCAGTAACTAAGAACTGCAAACAATTATGTACACAGACGTGGGTATACGAACGCACACACGGGCCTTCAATGTGTACTGGTTAGCGTTACTGACCATAAATCAGCACGGGCCCGCATGGATTCCAATCCTGGTCGCGGCAGTTGGCCCACACTTAACCCAGGTGTTCATCCTCCCCTCTGGGCTGGACGATAAAAGAATACCTGGCTTAGGATAGGGTATATGCATGTACATACACATAGGCGTAAAGACATGTACACACATACGTGGTTAAGAGACGAGGAAACACGGACGTATAACTTCCTATGTGGAACACAAACAGTAATGACAGTGTGGCTAGAGCTGTGCACAGCTCCTGCCTGATGACAGAATCCCATCATAAGTGAAGGCAATTCAACAGATGGAGCCCCACGAGTGTCAAGCTCTCTCCCCATAGCGTCCTGGTCGGTACCTACAAACAGGTAAGTACACAGTGTCACAACCACACTGAGTGATGTCCTCTAATTTTGGTGTAGTGAGTAGGAACGTGATGACCCGTGCCTCGCCGCCCACTAGACAGCAGCGGTTCCTCTCCACACCACACACACGGGCGGCACTACCGCTACATCAAGCAGTATTCTACTGATACACAGGGAACGCAGAAGGTTTTCTTTGACATGGGACACCACCTCTCCAGGGAAGTCGGGTTTCCATCGTCTTGCCCAGAACATCGAGTACAAGAGAGCCTTTACATGTCAAAGCTTTGGAATTCTCTACCCTCTCATGTCTTTTCTAATAACTGTGACCTGACACATTTTCCGTTGTCTCTTCTTTTTCCCTTTCATAATCATCTCTACATCACAGTAAAGGCCCGGCCTTCATGTGGACTTCTGTCCTTGACTGGAGCCTAAACGTAAAAAAAAGAAAAAAAATATCATGTAGATAAGCACATCAGAATATCAATGGATGGTCGCACTATGTACAGATTACGTCACATGTCCTCTACGTTAATGATTTTGAATCGCACGGCTGAGGATAGAGCATTACTGATGCCAGGGAATGTAATGGAAGCTTCAGTCCAAAAAGAATAAATGAACTAAGCTTACAGCGTTGATACTACAGAGTTAAACACATGGCAAAACTGGAATACATCATCACGTCAAAATTGAACTCGTTAACACCTAACCTTTACTTTGGCTGACAGAAAATGATGCAAAAATTGGGATTGTAAAATGAGCAAATATTGAAATAACCTGGAGACAAACAGCGCAAAAGACATCATGAAAACTACACAGTGTACCCCAGGTCAATGCGTCCATACCACTCTTGCCGACCAGAAGCTTCCTTACGTCCCTCATATCCTGTTGTTACTCTCCTCGTACCTCACACAATACACCTATATCAAGGTCTTCAGGTCCAGCAAGGTATTTGCAAGTAATCATGTCTCCCCTTCCTTCTAGAGCAGGCAGATCAACGGCTTCCCTCCCCTTCCACAACTTATTCCACTCGGTTCCAACGCTCCCCTTCCAACAACTTAGTCCACGATTCTAACACCATTCCCGTCCCATTCCTTGGAACCTTCTCCAGCAGCTGACCGTTCCTCCTACAAAGGGAAGACCAAGCTGTTGCCACTTCGTCCAGCTTGGGTTGATACAAGTCGTACAGACTGCACATATGCCTTCAACATGATTGTCTATATAAGCGAGTCAGTATCAACATGTGATAGTCTATATAAGCGAGTCAGTATCAACAATGACCATTTTCTTTTCTATCACAATCACCTCCATGCGATATCCTGGTGATAGTTTAGTATAGTGAAAACCCCCAAGACCGTTTCACTTATACTCTGCTTCCCTGAACACTGTTGGCGGTCTGGTGCGTTGGTTCTTTCTCCTATCCACTAATCTATTTTCCAGGGCTGGATATCGGTGAGCTATTTCTCTGACCAATCATATCTTTTCGTGTAGGTCTTTCTGCAATATTCTGCACCCCAGACTGTTTCATGATTTTGGAGGTTGTGATTTAGTCATCCCTAACTCTTCTCTTCTCCTTGCCATTACAGTCAAAATCATGGTCTCAGACGTTCCACTGTAGCTTGGTCCTCAATTCTCTGTCCACCTTTGCTGGATCTTCCCAACTAGATTTTGAGAGGTGACTAAACTTGAGATGCAGACACTAGTTTCTGTCTACTGTACACTGTGAATGGTTTACTGAACTTTTTCTTATCCCAAGTACTTAAATGCGATTTAGTATTTGCCAACAGACAAGTGAAACTTTCATAATTTTCCCGAGGTGAGGTACCTACAACGGGTTTAATCTAATGTAATCTCCCAAGTCTCTCTCGCACAAATTCCTTTCATAGTGTCCTATTACCATTACCTTGCATTTACTTTGACTTCCATCAACAATTTATCAGGAACGCCTCCTATACAGACGCAAGGTTGGTGAGCTGGAGAAGGTGTGGTGGGACAAAAGACGTCCAAAATACGACACCAGACGTCCAAAATGCGACAAAATATGGCCCAAAATGCGACAACAGACGTCCAAAATGCGACAAAAGATGGCCCAAAATGCGACAAAAGACGTCCTAAATGCGTCAAAAGAAGCCCAAAATCCATGGGAGTTTATGTGTGTTCCCTTGTAAGTCTATGCAATCATCATTAATCACTTCATGCCCCCGACATCATCCGCAAACATATGAAAGTACGAGTGAAGTCGTTCTAGCTGTCATTTACGTCTATAAGGAAAGGTAATGGTGCCAAGATCGAGCTCTGCAGCACGTCACTGATAACTCCAACCCATCTCAAGACTCCTCCTCCAACATACGTTCTTTGTTCACTTCCGCAAAGATGGCTTTCTAGCCATCGACGTAGTTCCCCATTATTCCGGCTTGAAGATCCGTCTTCCTTATCAGTCTCTTGTGCAGTATGTGATGCAGTGTTATACTCTTTCTGGCAGTCCAAGAACATACCAGAACATCCATCTCTTTTGTCTAAATGGTCTCACTCTTCCATTATAGTTGTATGTGTGTGTGTGTGTGTGTGTGTGTGTGTGTGTGTGTGTGTGTGTAACTAGCTCCCTGTATGTATGAGAAACATGTTTCATTCATGCGGCCCCAGCTTTTATTCTTTCATTTGTATCACATGTTTTTGAACTAGTATGCACCATTCGCTTTTTGCTTCCTTTTCGTGTCGTGTGTTCCAAGTGTTCATCCCTGTGTGGCTGTAGCAATTCATCATTACGTTCCAGCACACATTCTCCTTACCTGACTTCCAGTCTTACCCTCTTATTCCCGATTCCTACGACTTCGAAAACGTTTCATATTAACGACGGTTATTTACCCCTAAAACCTTCTCTTTTCAGAGTAAGCAGATGGAGGACCTTCCTCTTTTTTTACATCTCATTCCACTCAGGTCTGGTACCCGCTCTCGTATCTCCTCAAGTGAGGAGACAAAACAGTTGCTTCATTTTCTCGCTGTCAATATCCCTGATGGAAGCTCCGACCTATACCAATACATGTAGAGTTTGCTTCCTTCATGACTCTTCTGACATGATCTTCTAGCGACAGGTTCGGCATGAACTCATTTCCTGGGTCCCTCTCACAGCGGGATTTTTGAGTCTGCTTCCACCAACATTACTTCATGACGCTACATTTCTCTTGGTTAAAAAATTCCGTATTCCATTTGTTTCATCACTGCTGATATAAGTGTAGATCTGTGTAGTAATTCACAATGCCCGTTACCTCGCATGTCCTCCACAATTTTGCAATCATCACCCGCTACATCAAGGTTGAAATCCTTCGCCTGGTATATAATCTACCTGCTACAAACAGTAGTGGATCCCCTGACTGAGGTCTGAAGTACCCTACAACCTCGCATATAGTGGAAAGGCTTCTCTGATACGCACTCTTTATTTCCCTACTGTTTGTGTACTCGAATGCTCGGGATTACTTTTGTGCGTGCATGTTGAATGGTGTACTAAATATGAAAGGAACATGAGTCAGACACAACATGAGAACTAATGGCCCATGAAGAAGTAGTTACCTTCCGTCAAAATCTTATCCGTGGCGGGATCAATGCAGTAAAGCAAAAGCCCTCTCCCTTAACACCACTGTATTTGGCTCAACAGAAGAGAGGAAAAAAAAAAAAAACGAGAAATGGAAGACCATAAAGTATGAAGAAATCAAACTGCCATAGAAATTCCATAGGAAAATGTGAACGGAAAAAAAAAATCCCTATTCTGACAGCAGAAGACTCATACAAATACAAATACATATATAAAAAAGAATTCAAAACAGTAGCAGACCGATGGGTCCACTTTCGAGGCGCTTGTGATAATGGAAGATACCAGAAACACAAATTAGTGGAGTAGAAGTTAGACGGCAAACAAATAATTCAAAGAAAAGATCCTGCAAATTGTCATTTTGACTATGGAGGCGTTCATATTGAAAGTCGTGGACTTAAAAAAATATTTATCAAGTCGATTCTTATGCGTAACTACGGTACTGTTCTCATCAACTCTACCTGGGAAATCATTCCATACGCTAACAACACTGCTGAAGAAAAAGTACTTCGCTTCGTTCGACTTATAGTTTGCCCACGAGTTCGTACCCATTACTATGAGTAAAGTCAGACGAATCAAGTCTTAGGTCATTTGGTAGATTATCAAAGTCTTCAATCATTTTCAGTAATTGTATTGCATCACATCTTAACCTTCTCTTTTCTAGGCTAAATAGATTCAATTCGTATGATCTCGATGGATCTGTTTCTCAGTCCGGAAATCATCCTGGAAGCTCAACGCTGTACTCTTTCCATTCTGTCAATCTTTTTTTTAGGCAGTGTGACCAAAACTGAACACAGTTTTCATGATGTGGGCGAACTAATGAATTGTAAAGAGTAAGGATGATTGCGCTGGACTCAGATTCGAAGGCTCTACCCATGAAACCAAGAATTTCGTTCGCTTTTTTCATTACTTCTGTGCTCTGCTTACTTGGTTTTAGGTCAACAGACATTGCTACATCCAAGTCATTTTCCTCATTTACCTTTCGTAGTTCAACAGAATATATACTGCTGCTTGCCTTTCGTTTTTCCTACCATTATGTAAAACTTTGCACTTATTGATATTTAAGTTCATATGCCGCTTACAAACCCAGTTCATGAGTGTCTGCCCGTCAGTTTGAAGCTGATGTTCAAGTTCATTGTAGATTTATTACCCAGCTTTGAACCATAAGCGAATTTTGATATCTTGCAATGCAGCCCATTCATCAATATCATTAATATATATGAGAAAGAAGTGGTCCCAAGAATGATCCTTGTGGCACTCCGCTTGTTACGTCTAACCATTCCGGGGCTTGACCATTAATCACTACTTTGTTTACGGCCAGTTAACCCATTTCCTGTCCACTGAGGTACAGCCCCATCTATAGTATGTGACAAATTTTGCTTGTAATCTCTGATGCGAAACCGTATCGAAAGCTTTTTGAAAGTCTAGATAGAAAACATCAACTGTCTTACTTTCGTTAAGCATGTTAATTACATCACAAAAGAAATCAAACAAATTTGTCAAACATGAATGATTTGGACGTAAACCATGCTGAGAATCGTTTATCAAGTGGTGGTCCCCTAAATGGTTTACAATTCTATCTCGAATGATGGTTTCCTTAAGTTTTCCAGCTACAGACGCCAAGCTAATGGACAATAATATCTTGTCAGACTTAATCACATTTCTTGAATATTGGTGTTACATCGGCAAACTTCCATTCACCTGGAACTTTTCTTGTAGCAAGTGACTTATTGTAAAGGGCTTAACTACCTCATTTTTCGCCTCTTTCATTGTTGAAGAGCGTTCCCTTCTCTTATCACTGAGACTGAGTCTGGACATTGGTTGTCTTCGATCGTAAATACAGATGCAAAAAAATCATTTGATATTTTGCGAAGGCTTTGTTGCCTTGAACCAAGCCACCGTTTTCCGTAACGACTTATGACTGGGTTATGACTCTCGCTTCTAACATAACTGTAAATCTCCTTAGGGTTTCTTTTGCTATTTTCAGCAATATACCCTTCATACTGACGTTTACTTTGTCGTATAACTCTCTTACTTTCTCTACGCAAATTTACATACCTTACTGTATCATGTTGGTTATAGAATTCTCCGAGTTTCTTATGAACAACTTATTTTCATAGACAACAGGCACTTCTCTATATCACCGTTCCACCATCTTGGTTTGTAGAAATACACCGTCTACTATGCGTATGTTCCCTCTGCTGCTTCGAAGGTTTATTCTGAAGCTATTCCATGCTACGTTCATCTCATTTTAATTAACAAAATCATCCCAAGTTTGCATGTAAAGAGCAATGCGAAAATCATTGAAATTTGCACGTTTAAAATCCAGTATTTTTTCGCGACTGTCATTTTGACCAATATCACATCAGTGTTGAAAGCAACCTCAAAATTAATTTGCCGGTGATCACTTGTACCAAACTTTACTCCAACTTCAACATTATCAACGAGATCCTCATTTGTAGCAACAACTAAATCTATTTTCACGGCGAGTAGGTTCCTCAGCTAATTGGATTAAGTCACTATGAAGCAAATTTAGGTAGAGTCCACACGCCCGGAGCTACTGGAAAGGGATTCTCCTCATTTAGATACCGGTATGTTAGAATCTCCCACTATGATAGAATCTTGTTCTGAGGGTCAGCTTGAAAACAGAAAAGAAAAATGTTCATCATTTAACAATCTAAAATCTTGCAATATTTCTATTACCATGTAACACACATCACTGAAGCACTGATTAGTCTCGATGGAAATGTAACGAGTCTTGTCACATTGCTGTTACCTTGTAACGTCACTAAAGCATGCGTCTTAATTGGAAGGTAACGACAGTCTTGTCACATTCCTACTTTACTGTAACAGATGTCATGGAAGCATTTGTCTTGACTGGAAGGTAGTGACAGTGACCACAGTCACAACACCTGGCGTACTTCACTGGTCTACAGCTCTTCAAATGAAAATGAAATTTGCCGAACTTGTCACTATATCCACTTCCATTTCATTTCATAATTAATAGTAGTCGTTGAACCTTTATCTTAAGTGGAGGAATTCTCGCATATCAAGTTGTGGAGAAATTCTCGTACGTTAAGTTGTGGAGAAATTCTCGTACGTCATGTTGGAGAAATTCTCGTACGTTATGTTGTGGAGATAACTTGATATTCTGAGAGCTTCTTTTACGATTGATATTCTGAAAACTTTCACTGCATCTGCCTGGAGTGATGGTTATTGTAGAGAATAATTTCAAATCTCGGAGTCTTTTGTCACAAGTGTTATTCCTTAGTGAATTAGTTTCGTTGCTCATATTTCATTTCACTAGTTTTCTTTATCTCTAATCAAGTCTGATGACCAGAAACAAAGTGAATTACAGATGAGGTCTGACCAGGGAGTTAGAAAGAGTGAGCATCGTATCCACTTCATTGTTTATAAAACTAGGCATCTTGTTGGTAATATTATATACACCTATTTATTGATCTTCGTATTTCAGAACATTCCTGATTAATCACTCAAACAGTATTTCTCTTCTTTTAATAATTATCTACCGAGCATGATCCATGATCAATAGTTTTGGCGTTTAAATGTTTACTTCAGTACTACTGTCCGGCTTGATGTTTGTCAACGTGTATAGACATGTATCCATGTCTCTTCATATTTTTCAATGTATATGTGTGTGTACATGAACGTCTGCGCGCGCCTGCATGCTTAGAGAGCGCTGGTAAAGTTTACTGAAATATTATATAGTTCTCTCCCTACAACATTGAAACCATAGTATCATCTGAGCCCTATGCACATTCTTACATAAATGTGTGTGTGCAATGCTCGCAAACTGCATTTACAGATGTATACAAAAAATACGTCTACGAACAACAGTCACAACAGAAAACAGATCTCGCAGTACGTAGCGTCTGGCACACTAAAGTTGAACCCGACACTGGACGGGTCTACGGAGATGAACCTTCACTAACAACATGGGGTGAACAATCCAGAAGGACGTCGGTTTCAAGAAGGATTTTCACCTTAAGAAATGCTGCGGCACCATAACCAAAACTTATTCATAGACTGTACCAGAGAGAGAGAGAGAGGCGAGCGACGCAAAGCAATCAGTGCTCAGCTTCTCTCTGAGACAGACGTGTCCTCTGGCCCGACGAAAAGACAAGAGTTGTGTTGTGGTGTGGAAGCCGAACCGCATCATCAAAGGTCCCCAGATTTTTGGTGTCGGTGCTCTAGAAATTTAGATCAAGTTTCCACGCTACTACATGTTGGCCTTGAATGCTCTTCTAGATTACACTTACTTCACTGGTCATTCAAACTGGGCGACGTGGCAGCCTTAAACATATCATAATGATGCCTCATTATCACAGGGAGGATTCAAGTGCACCATAAAGAGGGCAGCTTTCAAAGTTACTACAGCTTCACGTAGCACACAGAGGTACCACCACCACCTTCTACGTGTAGATATTTCAGGATCTAGGCTAGGTTACCATATGTTGCCTCTGAATGCCAACCGAGACAATCTAAGGCCATCCCAGTATTACAAAATACACATCTCTACAGTCATTCAAAATAGGCGACCGAGCAGCCACATTCAGATCATGATGAAGGTGCCTCAGGATCAAAGACGGGATCCGAGCGTAGCTGAGCCTAGCATTAACACTAACAAAGGTCACCTCTGCTGGTCAGAGTCACTACAGCTGCATGCGACTCGTTCAACTCACAGGTCACCACAAAGCTCAATCTTGCAACGGTTGATTACGGGCATTTCAAAGGCAACAACGGCCATTCTGATATTTTTTTTTTCTTTAATTAGTCATTATTTCCTGTGACAGGCCTTGTAACATTGCTAGCATTAACATACAATATTTAAACAAATGATCACATAAATAGCAATTGCAAACTGTTAAACTTTAAGCAACGGCAGTCATTACACTGCAGCACTGTGTTGCATGACTTTTATTTACTGATTCTGTTATACAAATACTGAGAGGGTGGTGGGGCGAGAGAGAATTTAGGTGGTGGAAACAAACATCCATTTCAAACACTGATACAATCAACTACGCTACATACACACCCATACTGTACTTGTAATATTATCAATATCTATAAATAAACCTCTTTCAGCGCACGATCAACCGTGGAGCGAGGGAGCCCAGACTAAGGTGGTGGCACCTCGGACGTGTGGAGGTGAAGGTTGCTCGTCACCTTTGCACTGCGCGTCGCGCGGGAGACTGACTGACCCACACCGGCCCGAGGTGCATGCTGCTGCCTCGCTCTCACTGTTGCCACCTCCCCGCCCAGGCAGTAAGGTAGCAGTGAGACACGATTTAATACTCAACGTTTGAACAGTTATCTTCCTCAGAACCTGAGGAATGAATACAGTCCAAACTTTGAGAATCGAATCCTGATTATCTTGCGTCTCATTGCTTACCTTATTACCTCTGTCAGAAGGAACGACATTCACCTCCTCGCCTGCCTAGCCGCGCCGGCCGCCTCTCACGGTGGCGGGAACAGTACCTGGTTGGGCTAGGGGTATAATGTTCAGCGACCTTACTCTCGTTTATGTCGTTGCAGTTATCAGAAGCCAGTTTATTGTGCCTCCTGCCCCCAGGTCCACCGTGTGAGCCGGAGCACAAAAGGATTACACGGATTACAAAGGATCAGCTAGGCCGGGCGTCCAGTGTTTGAATCTATGCCTTAATGATCAAGGATGTTGCATCAAAGTTGCTGTGCAGCACATGAAACATTATAATAAAAGAAATGTTGCAACAACCCAAAAATGTTAATTTTCTTCATTCCATTACACACGTGTGTGTGCTTAACCATACACGTACACACGTGTAGTAAGATTATTTCCGTACAAATGTGTGCACACTGCGTACACATGCGTTTGAGAATGTCATTTATGTACATACGCGTGAGCGCAAATTATTCAACTGCACTTGTGAGCGTAAGTTATTCACATACACGCATGTGAGCATAAGCTATTCACATATACATGTGCACCAAATTATCATCTTAAAATGAAACTGTATATTCATATGATAACTAATGCCTGTCTGAAGAAGAGGATGGATCTGTGCAACGTCGATAGCTGGTAATATACTGTAGATATGATAAGGATTTCCTGTTGAAGTGTTCATTATGTTCCTTGACAGACTGTTGGTTGATGCATTAGAGATGTGATAATCGGGTCCTGCTGCAAGCGATGCACTGTGTATGTAGTCCCTGGGGCCCTAGAGTGGGCGAAGACGGTGCTGTACACACAGAGGCGGACCCAACCATCGGGGTTTGTCATTTGTGGTTCATTTAAACTTGCTCTGGATGTCTCACTTGTTCCACCAACTGCCACAGGCGACGAAGTCATATCTAGCCCACACAGGATGCACAGGTGTGGACAGAGCCATTCTCTTCTTCAGACAGGTATTATCATACCATTATACTATATCATATTACGATGATAACTTAGTACAAGTATGGATGTGAATAACTTATGCTCACACATGTGTCTGTGAATACCTTATGCTCACACACGTGTCTGTGAATAGCATGCTCACACACGTGTCCGTGGATAACTTAGGCTCACACGTGTCTGTGAATAACTTATGCTCACACACGTGTCTGTGAATAACTTATGCTCACACACGTGTCTGTGAATAACTTATGCTCACACACGTGTCTGTGAATAACTTATGCTCACACACGTGTCTGTGAATAACTTATGCTCACACACGTGTCTGTGAATAACTTATGCTCACACACACGTGTCCGTGAATAACTTAGCTCACACGTGTCCGTGGATAACACGCTCACATATGTCTCTGTGGATAACTTATGCTCACATGTGTCTGGATAACAGCTCATATGTGTGTGTGTGTGTGTATGTGTGTGTGTGTGTGTACGTGAATAACTTATTTATGCTTACATGTGTGAATGTGAATTACGGTCACGCGTCTCTGAATAATTCGTGTTCACATGTGTATGTGAATAACTTAAAGCTCACGCGAGTGTACATAAATGATAACATGCTGAAACGCAAGTGTACGTGAATTATGGCAATAAGGACACGTTCTTACGGGAATAATGCTTTCAAGTCATGTTAGAGAATGTCCGATTGTCCAACTGCATGAACGATACAAAACTCAGACACTCAGGCATTGCTCAGAATTACGCGATGTAAGCTGTGACTGAAGATCTAAGAGGGATGAAAATACAGAACCAACAACTATAATAATTTCTCTTACAACCAGCCTCGTCACGTCTAACCTGGCGAGTCTTGCCAACCATAAAGGCTAGAGAGAGAAACACAGCACAAGATCCCGGCAGCTTTAAACCTGGACAGGTGCGTCTTATGTCTGTTCCTGGTTACTGTTTGCAGCTGACGCACTAAGACAATTTACACTAGAAAACACAAACAAGAGCCCGGATCACACTTCATCCCCCTCTCCCGTGGGTAACACCATCGGCTGATCTGAGAGTTCTTTATGTGATTAGGAAGACTGACTAAAATCACCGAGAGCTTGGACTAGTTACAGAGAGGACCAAGATGTGCGGAGTACGATAATGATGGGTCCGTTACTCCCTAAAGTGGTAAGTCAGTCTCTCCAACCATCATAGTTACCTACCATACTGCGGGCACTGCACGATGCTTTCATGATCTATCATTGACACATTAGTGATACTACGAATCATGTTATGACACAAGCACTGCAGTACAGTGATTTTAAGTAAAACTTACATCTTACAACAAATATAACAACGTTTAGTTGTTTTTTCTTAACTAGGAGGTCGAGAGAAATAAGTGGTTGGAGGAGGAAGGTGTAGTTTAAAAATCTACGATATCTATAGTGTACAAGTATAAGGTGTAGGTTTTACTTATGAGTGTCTGGCTTGATGGATAAGTGTTTTTGGTGCCTTATTTATATACCCCCGGCAGACTAGGGGTGTGTATGTAGTGATGTTATCCTTTGGTTTGGGTAAGAAAATAAGGTAAGCATTGTTCACCGTATACACAGACGGATGGCTGAGGCCTCGCCTTGCTTCCAGGTTCTACAGGATCCATCCAAGAGTGTTCCATGTTGTTATAACTGTCCTGGTTATGGACAAGTCTATAGTTTGTGTCCGTTTCCTTATAGTTTCTGCCAGACTTCTTATGATGCTTCCCTAAAGCATGCATAAAGTGGTTTAATCTTGATTCGTTCTCTCACGTTATCGATTTCGAGGTACTTCTCACTTGCAATAATCGAGGGACCCTGTTTTGTATCCAGTGAAGTTTCAGAATGTGATTGGTGTGTGGGTACAGGGAGTAGGATACAAACAGAGAGAATCGTGGTTTTCGGCCAATGTAGTTACTGTTTTTTCTGGAAAGTGCCCGAATCTGTCCAGGCTGATCAGAACAGCGTTTCGTTGTGCGGATCTTTTACTGTTATGATCTATTGTGAAGCCTTGGTATACTACAGTGTGATCCAAGATTTTGTAGATCTTTCGGTGAGTAATCCTATATCCCCTGTATGTTTACGTAGCTAGACTTTATTCTTCCCAGTGCCACTGTAGGGTATTTGTTTATATTGGTTTCTTCTCTTCCAACCCTTTTCGTATCTAACGAGTCTGGATGATGACATCACTGTGATGTGGGAGCGAGCTGTCAGTTACTACCCTGAACGACGTCATGTGCGTAGAGAATATCCAGCTCCAGATTCCAGTTGGTGAGAACCAAACTGTCAGCTATTTACGTCATGAACAGAGATGGTGACAGTACGCAGCCTTGGGAGACCAGCTTATTCAGGAGACCCAGCAAATGTTGGCGGCGTTACCGAGTTAATGATTTCTGCTGTGCTCGGGTTAAGGAAATTACACCGTATTCTTTTTTCTGGTATGCCTAACTGCAAGTCTGCATCGCAGGCCGTTTGTTCAAGTTTTGTTTATGTCTATGTACGACTGCAATTTATTGCTTGTAATCAAGGAATAGCATTTTTCTTTCCAGCCGCGATTGCAAAGGTGGCGAGTGTTTCTACCCTTCCGGAAGCCATACTGATCTTTATAAAACATGTTGGCGTTTTATAGTCGCCTTCTTAATCCAAGTTTAATTCTTCTCAGATTCTTCCCAGAATTCCTACCAAGAATATGGGTGGGAAAGTCTCAGTCTGTC
The DNA here is from genome assembly GCF_036320965.1 of Panulirus ornatus. Classification (NCBI taxonomy): domain Eukaryota; kingdom Metazoa; phylum Arthropoda; class Malacostraca; order Decapoda; family Palinuridae; genus Panulirus; species Panulirus ornatus. The sequence continues at coordinate 44,981,284 of NC_092243.1, read as the reverse complement.
TCTGAGACTCCTGGTTTTGTTATCACTGATCCTTTGGCCTCTTTGTACCTTCGGGGAAAGTATTGTGTGTCGAGTATAATGCTGCACATGTTGAAAAGTTACTGTGGACCTTTAAGATGTAACTTGTAGACATGATAACATTAACAATCTGGTTTTTCTTGTTTATGGCTGTTCATAGCTCTTGCATGTTAATTCTCATGGAGAGACCGTTGCTTGGGGACAGCTGTCTTCAGACTATGGTTCTATGGTCTGTGATATGAAATGGTTCCTTCCCTGCTCCGAGCGAACCAGACGTATTTTGTTTTTTATAATCTCAGATATAATTTTTAGTATCTCCCTGCTTGATTCTGAACACCTATTTCCTGGTGTTCATGAACACGGTCGCCATAGCTTGATCCTCTTCCGTTTTGTTATCTATGACTTGTGAAGCCTTGGGGGTTCCCCTGCTGTCTTCTAATTCCCTGCCAGAATGCTTTCGAGTCATTAAATGTTTGTGGAAGGGAGATAGTCCTATTGCAGTGCTTGTTGTGTAGATCTGTCTTCCAATGAAGTCAGCTGGAGGTCTTTACAATACCGGTAAAGAGCATACGCCCAGCCCGGGAGTGGACGTAACAAAATACGTTGGTGGAACAAAGTTTGGCGTCCGTGATTTGTGGTTTGGGCAGCGGGTATGATCATATTTACGTGGTGGTGGGAAACAGTTAACTTGCAGCTTTTGGTCTATGGTTTCATTCCACGTACCTTCCGCCTTATCTATTCAGTTTTTGTCCCTTAAAGGCCGATGTCGAGATTACTGTTTGTTATTTGAATGTACATATTCCCGCTGGTTTTATGGTTGGTAGCTGATGTGTTGCTGGGATGAAGATTGAAGCGGTTATCTTAGCAACTATCAAAAGGGTATGATCACTGCTGGCTGGGTTACCTTCTCTCGTTTGAGTGTGGATTTTTCCATTTCCCAGCCTTTTATCAGCAGCAGTAAGGGATGAATGGCTTATAGATGTTGGATACTTCCGCCTCAGAGGTAGTATTCAGAAATTTCTCATCAGTTTTATTTCTGTGTGTGGTATTCATGGAGGAGTGTCGAGGCTTGTGTGTCTGGCATTTAAAGTCACCGATGGTACTGGCCGGTTCCGGTGTACGTATGTTTATCAAAAAACTGCCGAGACGTAAGTAGCATAAGTCATCAGGGGCGTATATCACTTTCATGAGAATTGAAATATAATAGATATTCTAAAATATTCAAAAACCTAAACGGATAATATCAATTTCATAAGAACTGAAACATAAAAGATGTTCTAAAATATTCAAAAACCTATACGAATCTCTTTTCTGTAAAGTTCAAATATTGGATCATAAGAAGTCTAAAACATTAAAACAAATCATTAATCAAAATCTATCGAGAATAAATTTGATCTTGTACAGCAGAATAATGGTTTCCTTAAGAAAACAACTCACATTAATCACAGTCCTCACCCAATAAACTACTGACTGTAATGAAAGGAATTAAAATCTTTCTTGTGGATGTTAAGAATGCCACACGTGTGTAGCATTCTCAACATTTAGAAGACAGACTTTAACCCCACAACAAAGGCCACTGTTAATGGCATCCGAGACTTCAATGACTGAAGGTCTGTCTCCTGCAATTAACCAACCACTACTAGCCAATCATGCGCGTCCGATCCTTAGCTACTCACATTTGTCGAGTGGAGTGAACATCTGTCACCCAACTGCAACGATCTGATCTAATTCTTCGCAGTTTGTGGTTTGAGGTCTGTCTCAGTTTCTGCCTCCATTTATTGCTAAGCCATTCTCAAATCTGTGGTTTCTCTATGTGAGAGAGTAAAGCTAGCACCCCAGCAGGCAGCTGCCACCGTCATTGCTTGCTGATCAGCTCAGTTGTTCCCACAGATACCTATGTAAGCGGTGATCCTGCACAGGGATAACTTCCTATGTCGTCATATCATCAATGCACGTTAGTCCTAGATGTTCTCCACCAGCGGATGTGGCGAGTTTAATTTGTCGTTGGACTGCAGAGCACTGCGAGAATCAGAGTAGATGACCATATGTCAATGCTCTAGCTCCTTGGTCATCTGCATTGCAGGGAGGATGAAAACTGCAGATGGCAAGTTACTCCAGACACCTTTCCTACGAGTCGACGGGGAAAATGAATCACGATAAGTTCCCAAGTGCACTTTCGTGTAATAATCACATCATCAGGGGAGATACAAGAGAGAAATATACCGGTCAGTTGATATACAACGAAGAGACGTAGCTAGGACGCCATTTGGTAAACATATTTCTCACTAGCGTTTCCCCTGATGATGTGATTATCACACTAAAGTGCGCTTGGGAACTTATCGTGTTTCATTTTCCCCGTGGACTCACAGGAACATACTTGATCACGCGTAAGATTGCGATCCTTTCCAATATATATATATATATATATATATATATATATATATTCATTTACTTATATTGAAGCTTGGTGTTTTAAAGTGTTCCAGGAATCTGTACTTTATTTCCTCTTCGGGGCTTGGCCTCTTCGTTATATCAGCCATATCCTTGCAGTGTGACTGCATTGGACTGGCACTCCATGGCACTCCAACTGGTATAATCCTAGAGGCTAGATTCAAGGTGTGTCTAGGAGGGACCACACCAACACATGGTGAAAAACAATAATGGACAACAGCTTGTCTAGACTAGACTGGTAGTGTGTGTGACAATGGCCACATCTCCCTCAAAGTTACTGACACTTATCAAAACTGCTGCGGATCCAATGGTAACAATTTCGGTAATATGCGTTCGCTACATCGTTATCAGCAATGTTTTGACGCATTCACGAACATGTTGGCTATGTGATAATTGGGAAGAGTTCTGGTAACATACAACTGTCTCCGGGTGATGAACTTCATGTTGGCAACATTATTCAGCTTGGGTCCAAACTGTTGACCACAATGTTCCTAACACCGCCTATACTCGACATTGGTAGGTTTTGTCCGCAATGTTTACAACATTGTAACACTGTTCCGTGGGTGTAGACGTGACTCTCAGCATAGATGATCACAGTCACCAACACGTTACACACAATGTTTATGTTTGGTGTGGTCCCACCTTTGCAGAGTCTCTCATCCTCCCTCCAAAGAACTGGGAGAATCATGGTCTCTCTAAACCTATTGTAGTAAATCAAGTTCATATATGATCGATGCAGTCGTAGAGGCGGCTCAAACCATATTAGGATTGCACTGGAGAGGATCGGAAGGCTCCAATTCAGATCCTTAGAGCTTCGTTGTGGATGGAATCCAAGATCTTGAGAGCTGTGGGTACCCAGACGACTGTGCCTCACATCCACAGTCCAGCTTGCTGTGGGCTAACGCTCGGTATAGCGGAAGTAGAGTTGTGCTGTCTGACTCCACGTTGTGTGGGGAAGCAGCAGCAGCACACCAAAAGCTTTCGTGGCCTTCACGTTACTGGATATGAGGCACCAACGATAGTCTTGGCTTAACCTGGCAAAGCTTCTTAACAATATTATGCTTACATGTGCTGCTGAATGCTCTTTCTGTATCAAAGTAAACTGCCAAAATGTGATACCTCTCACCAAGGGAGTTCCTGACGACGGTTTCTAGTATAACAAGGTCGTCTGTTGTAGCTCTCAGTTTTGTAGACCCAAACTGGAATGCCTACAACTTTTTCCAGAAACATAAACCTAAAATTACTCTTTTTTCTACGTGTTTCCAGCCACAACTCGTGTAAGACGCTGGTGTGCAGTTGTATGGTTGTGCTGTGTTCCTGCCAACCCTGGGAACTGGGATGACAGTTGCTTCCGTCCACGTTGGTGCTACCGTGCTCTCCCAGATAATCCTGTTATACAAGACAACAGAACATTCCGGGAACACTACGGTAAACGAGACATCATCTGGGACGGAATATCATCGGTTCCTGGCCCAGTCTTTCGGCAGAGGCTCCATGCAAAATCCTCGTTGAGTGGAGGAGCTTACAGTACGAGAGTTCTGCAGGTCCTCATCCTGGGAACGACGGTGGTCTGCATTTAGGATGGAAAATCTAGCGTAATAAGACGATCCATGGGAGGTCTCTGCCGTGGAGTAAGCAACCTTATTTGCAACATCTGATTCCTTACGTATGAGTGAGCCATACTCTTCAAAGCAGATTGGGAAACTAGCTCCGATATCCCTGCTATCTTGTGAATGTTGTCAAGTACTGGTGGTCTGGGTGTTCCTCAATGTACGGAGGACACGAATTGCATCCATGATGCATGTCATCTAGCCTCCTTGAGCATCCTCCTTGCCTTGGCAAGAACCCTTCTGTAGTGAACAATGGGTGCATCGCTAGGTGTTCGTTTCAGCTGCCTTAATGTAGCGCTTCTTGCTCTAACAGTTTGTTGATACTTATCTGACCCCCAAGCTCTTACAGTATTCTGCGATGCATTTTGGGACTGACTATACTGGTGCAAGGTGATTTCTGGTTCTCAGGAGGTCGATGGCTTCATGGACAGATTGAGACGCTCGACAGATTCCTGCATGACAGCAAAACGCGCGAGGAAAGTCCAGTTGGCACGGTCGTCTCCATGGCTCTATCGTACATGCTGGGCTGCCATCTACCTGGTCAGAAGGAGTGAGAAGTGGTCGCTCCCGTGTCGCTAGGCTGGATCTTCCATGACTTGTCACAGAAGATCCAGCTCAGCGCCTGCTGCACACGAGGACAAGTCCCAGTTTGGATGAGGGATGATGTTGGATAATCTGAGTCGAGTATGTCTATTAGTTTGCTCAAGACGGATGATTCGACCTCTGGCGTTGGACCAAGCGTCCCGCGAAAGGCGGCGGTCACTGAAATCGCCTTGGAGTGAAAAGGGGAGACAAAGCTGCCCAGCCACGTTCTCCAGATTCATACTGTCTAGATCATTTGAGGAATGTCTGTGTATCTAACGGTGTATCGTCTGGTCAGGCTAATCCTCAATGAACTAACTTGCAGCGTCCTGGTGTATTGCCATCATCATCACAACAACACGTTACAGGAGTCCGTTATCACAAGGATCGTACTGGGAATGAATTTTGTATCGACTTTGGGAAAGGCCACCGCTTTCCTTGATCATGATCGCTTGAAGACGTACAGATTGGGTTAACTGACAACATCAAATACTACAATTCTTCCCATTTTAACGTCTATTTCCTGGTAGTTCCACTGCATCAGGAAATTCATTTCTCTCGAGCTATGTTGTTGCTGTAGTCTGTAATTTCCTCATCTTCATTCCTACCAACCTACTCTGGCTGGTGACACAGCTAGAGCAAGATTTACCTTTCCCTTAGTGGAGCCCACCACACGCCACCCCGAGATGATGTTAGTGGAGGCATCCAACATCATCTACTACTGTGGCCAGCGTAGTGGAATGGAGGCTCCAACTTCAGGGGATAACTTTTTCTCTGCCCTCTTTCAGGAGGACGGGAAGTGAGGAGGCTTATTGAAGCCAAGCCTCCGGCGGAATCTTTGTTGATGATGTTCCGCCTTGATCACATGTTCCTCAGTATCACATCGACGGCATCAGTTCGTTGTAAATTTAGAAACTGTCGACAACCGTGTTCGTCATCCGTCAACAGCTTCTGGATACGTTGTGGCTGTGGTGAGGGTTTTCCTGCTTACTTTTTTGCAGAGGTGGTGAAATTTGCTGTTACTTGCCCTGAACACGATGACTGCTGCTTATTGTTTATCTTCTTTAGCAAATTGTGTGAATATGGCACTTTCTCAGCTTATCTTTTATTGTTATGGTAAGATCTCTGTGACAGCTTCTGTCAGGCTTAATCCGTTTTTCTTATAGTATCTAGAGAATACAACTTTCCCAGCCTCGCTGAGACACCATTTTCGTTACTATCTTTTCATCATTCCATAAATCTCTTATGATCTGTCGGAGGCTAGACGCTATCCTCTACAGTTATCACACTGGACCTGAAAACACTCGTGGGATTATTTCCATACAAATCCCTCAGATCTCTTCCTCTGAGCGATAGAACTTGCCGATGTGACCATACTTCTGGCAGCTGAAACGTTGTCTTAGATACGGTATGTAATGGTGGATATTCAAGGCATACCATACTGCTACCATCTGTCCAGTGTCAGGAGGAGCGCTACAGTCCGCAAATGAGAATTTCTAGTGGGGTCACCAGGGTCACCTCAGAGTACTGTAGATTGATTGGTCTATCGGGGTTGAAGGCCAGCGACTTACGAGGAAGGGAGTTAGACCTGCAACACTTTATGATGTGTGACTGCAAAGTCTCCTTCGCTTTATATCTGTACGAACTATGGAAAACACAGAATAATAATAACAACAACAATAATAATAGATAATAACAATGACAATAATAATAGAAATAATAATAATAATAATAATAATAATAATAATAATAATAATAATGATAATAATAAAAAAATCAAAGTGGATATTGTACCAACGTGGCAGCAATCACCACCCAATGGGCACAATATCCACAGTTTCAGCGGCCAGAATGGACTGAGAAATGATGGGACACAGAGATAGGCTTTCACTCTGGCATGTCTACACTTATGAGGTACATAATGCCTAACATTAGGGCGGTCCATCACCCCAACACCCCCACAACAGAACCAACACCGGGGGATAAGCACATCCGCACTGGAACAACTGCATAGTAAATGAACCCACCATACGACCAGCCCAAAGTAAGACAAGCCACACCCCAAAGCCAGCCCCGACACGGAGCGGAGGCGATAGTCCACTTTTCATGGCCTTAATTGATTAATTCTTCCAGAGAAACATCTAATCAGTTGTATTCATGTTATCATTGAGTATTATTAACGGGTTTTTCATATTGAAACTTAACGGTTTCCTGTTGAAACTTTTCTTTATGGTATCTGTTGCAGATGATGATCTGCTACCAGACTGGTTGAACATGATGGACATAATAGGGGACAGTTTCTGGTGAGTTAAGGTTACTGATAAGTACAGTATGTACAGATCACACTCAAGCGTCTGCTAGTTCTTTGAAAATGTCGTCCTCGCTCACGTTCATCAGGAGAGATATCTTCTGTCCGGATGAACATGAGCGAGGACATCGCAAAGGAAACTACCAGACGTTTACGCGTGATCTGTACATACTGTACATTCATGTTCATCGGAACGGAAACCATATCATAAGAATGCAACTTTTTTCAGTTTAAGTGACCTAACAACTTCATTCCAGGATTCAACTAACAAGAAGGCTTCCCTCATTTGAGAATGAGGGAAGCCAAAATCGTTGAATCGCTTGATTAAAATAGTCATCGTTCTTACATCTGATATTAACATTACGTGGGTCCGTCACCACCACTAACCCATGTAGGAGAGGAGAATGGCTTACACGGGTCCATAGCAGCATGGGAAGGGTGATGACGCACCAGATTCTGTGGTGACATACCACCCCAGACAAAGGGTACTTAAAACAATGGCTTTCATATATATATATATATATATATATATATATATATATATATATATATATATATATATATATTGGAAAGGATCACAATTTTGCGCGTGATCAAGATATGCTTATGAGTCCACGGTGAAAATGAAACACGAAACGTTCCCCTGATGATGTGATTATTACACGAAAGTGCACTTGGGAACTTTTCGTGTTTCATTTTCCCCGTGGACTCATAAGAATATATATATATATATATATATATATATATATATATATATATATATATATATATATACATATACATATATATATATATATATATATATATATATATATATAATTTATATATCTATCTATTTTGCTTTGTCGCTGTCTCCCGCGTTTGCGAGGTAGCGCAAGGAAACAGACAAAAGAAATGGCCCAACCCACCCCCATACACATGTATATACATACACGTCCCCACACGCAAACATACATACCCATACATCTCAGTGTACACATATATATACACACAGAGACATATACATATATACACATGCACATAATTCACACTGTCTGCCTTTATTCATTTCCATCGCCACCTCGCCACACATGGAAAAAGATCCCCCTCCCCCCTCATGTGTGCGAGGTAGCGCTAGGAAAAGACAACAAAGGCCCCATTCGTTCACACTCAGTCTCTAGCTGTCATGCAATAATGCCCTAAGCCACAGCTCCCTTTCCACATCCAGACCCCACAGAACTTTCCATGGTATACCCCAAACGCTTCACATGCCCTGATTCAATCCATTGACAGCACGTCGACCCCGGTATACCACATCGTTCCAATTCACTCTATTCCTTGCCCGCCTTTCACCCTCCTGCATGTTCAGGCCCCGATCACACAAAATCTTTTTCACTCCATCTTTCCACCTCCAATTTGGTCTCCCACTTCTTGTTTCCTCCACCTCCGACACATATATCCTCTTGGTCAATCTTTCCTCACTCGTTCTCTCCATGTACCCAAACCATTTCAAAACACCCTCTTCTGCTCTCTCAACCACGCTCTTCTTATTTCCACACATCCCTCTTACCCTTACATTACTTACTCGATCAAACCACCTCACACCACACATTGTCCTCAAACATCTCATTTCCAGCACATCCATCCTCCTCCGCACAACTCTATCCATAGCCCACGCCTCGCAACCATACAACATTGTTGGAACCACTATTCCTTCAAACATACCCATTTTCACTTTCCGAGATAATGTTCTTCACTTCCACACATTCTTCAAGGCTCCCAGGATTTTCGCCCCCTCCCCCTCCCTATGATTCACTTCCGCTTCCATGGTTCCATCTGCTGCCAGTACCACTCCCAGATATCAAAAACACTTTACTTCCTCCAGTTTTTCTCCATTCAAACCCACCTCCCAACTGACTTGACCCTCAACCCTACTGTACCTAATAACCTTGCTCTTATTCACATTAAGTCTTAACTTTCTTCTTTCACACACTTTACCAAACTCAGTCACCAGCTTCTGCAGTTTCTCACGTGAATCAGTCACCAGCGCTGTATCATCAGCGAACAACAACTCACTTACTTCCCAAGCTCTCTCATCCCCAACAGACTTCATACTTGCCCCTCTTTCCGAAACTTGCATTCACATCCCTAACAACCTAATCCATAAACAAATTAAACAACCATGGAGACATCACACACCCCTGCCCTAAACCTACATTCACTGAGAACCAATCACTTTCCTCTCTTCCTACACGTACACATGCCTTACATCCTCGATAAAAACTTTTCACTGCTTCTAACAACTTATCTCCCAAACCATATATTCTTAATACCTTCCACATAGCATCTCTATCAACTCTATATGCCTTCTCCATATCCATAAATGCTACACACAAATCCATTTGCTTATATATATATATATATATATATATATATATATATATATATATATATATATATATATATATATATATATATATATAGCGAATAGTATGAAAAAAAAAAAAAAAAAATATATATATATATATATATATATATATATATATATTTTTTTTTTTATACTTTGTCGCTGTCTCCCGCGTTTGCGAGGTAGCGCAAGGAAACAGACGAAAGAAATGGCCCAACCCCCCCATACACATGTATATACATACGTCCACACACGCAAATATACATACCTACACAGCTTTCCATGGTTTACCCCAGACGCTTCACATGCCTTGGTTCAATCCACTGACATCACGTCAACCCCGGTATACCACATCGCTCCAATTCACTCTATTCCTTGCCCTCCTTTCACCCTCCTGCATGTTCAGGCCCCGATCACACAAAATCTTTTTCACTCCATCTTTCCACCTCCAATTTGGTCTCCCTCTTCTCCTCGTTCCCTCCACCTCCGACACATATATCCTCTTGGTCAATCTTTCCTCACTCATTCTCTCCATGTGCCCAAACCACTTCAAAACACCCTCTTCTGCTCTCTCAACCACGCTCTTTTTATTTCCACACATCTCACTTACCCTTACGTTACTCACTCGATCAAACCACCTCACACCACACATTGTCCTCAAACATCTCATTTCCAGCACATCCATCCTCCTGCGCACAACTCTATCCATAGCCCACGCCTCGCAACCATACAACATTGTTGGAACTACTATTCCTTCAAACATACCCATTTTTGCTTTCCGAGATAATGTTCTCGACTTCCACACATTCTTCAAGGCCCCCAGAATTTTCGCCCCCTCCCCCACCCTATGATCCACTTCCGCTTCCATGGTTCCATCCGCTGCCAGATCCACTCCCAGATATCTAAAACACTTCACTTCCTCCAGTTTTTCTCCATTCAAACTCACCTCCCAATTGACTTGACCCTCAACCCTACTGTACCTAATAACCTTGCTCTTATTCACATTTACTCTTAACTTTCTTCTTCCACACACTTTACCAAACTCAGTCACCAGCTTCTGCAGTTTCTCACATGTCTCAGCCACCAGCGCTGTATCATCAGCGAAAAAAAATATATATATATATATATATATATATATATATATATATATATATATATATATATATATATATGTTCAGTGTTGTAAATGGAAATGGTGAAGAGCTTGTAGATTTATGCGCTGAAAAAGGACTGGTGATTGGGAATACCTGGTTTAAAAAGAGAGATATTGATAAGTATACGTATGTAAGTAGGAGAGAATGCGAGAGTTTTGGAAAGAGGGGCAAGTATGCAGTCTGTTGTGGATGAGAGAGCTTGGGAAGTGAGTCAGTTGTTGTTCGCTGATGATACAACGCTGGTGGCTGTTTCGTGTGAGAAACTGCAGAAGCTGGTGACTGAGTTTGGTAAAGTGTGTGAAAGAAGAAAGCTGAGAGTAAATGTGAATAAGAACAAGGTTTTTAGGTACAGTATGGTTGAGGGACAAGTCAACTGGGAGGTACGTTTGATTGGAGAGAAACTGGAGGAAGTGAAGTGTTTTAGATATCTGGCAGTGGATTTGGCAGCGGATGGAACCATGGAAGCGGAAGTGAATCATAGGGTGGGGGAGGGGACGAATGTTCTGGAAGCCTTGAAGAATGTGTGGAAGTCGAGAACATTATCTCGGAAAGCAAAAATGGGTATGTTTGAAGGAATAGTGGTTCCAACAATGTTATATGTTTGCGAGGCGTGGGCTATGGATAGAGTTGTGTGGAGGAGGATGGATGTGCTGGAAATGAGATATTTGAGGACAATAGGTGGTGTGAGGTGGTTTGATCGAGTAAGTAATAATACGGTAAGAGAGATGTGTGGTATTAAAAAGAGTGTGGTTGAGAGAGCAGAAGAGGGTGTTTTGAAGTGGTTTGGTCACATGGAGAGAATGAGTGAGGAAAGATTGACCAAGAGGATATATGTCTCAGAGGCCGAGAGAACGAGGAGAAGAGGGAGACCAAATTGGAGGTGGAAAGATGGAGTGAAAAAGATTTTGAGAGATCGGGGCCCGAACATGCAGGAGGGTGAAAGGCGTGCAAGGAATAGAGTGAATTGGAACGATGTAGTATACCGGGGTCGACGTGCTGTCAATGGATTGAACCAGGGCATGTGAAGCGTCTGGGGTAAACCATGGAAAGTTCTGTGGGGCCTGGACGTGGAAAGGGAGCTGTGGTTCAGTGCATTATTACACGACAGCTAAAGACTGAGTGTGAACAAATGTGGCCTTTGTTGTCTTTTCCTAGCGCTACCTCGCTCACATGGGGGGGGGGAGGGGTTTGTTATTTCATGTGTGGCGGGGTGGCGATGGGAATAAATAAAGGCAGACAGTATGAATTATGTACATGTGTATATATGTATATGTCTGTGTGTATATATATGTATACGTTGAGATGTACAGGTATGTATATTTGCGTGTGTGGACGTGTATGTACATATATGTGTATGTAGGTGGGTTGGGCCATTCTTTCGTCTGTTTCCTTGCGCTACCTCGCTAACGCGGGAAACAGCGACAAAGCAAAATATATATATATAAATATATATATATATATATATATATATATATATATATATATATATATATATATATATATATATATATATATATATATGAGGCAACTAATCAGGGAGAAAGTCGTAAATCAGGGCCGGATGCACCAGGCTGAGTTCTCCCTCTCAGTTGAGCACACAATCCAGCACGCACAGCCTCCGCCAGACCCACCATTGGTATGGGGACGCCAGCAACACCGATAAAACTCTCACCGTCCATAGAAACACAGACACCCTGGGTACACGAAGACCATACACAACACAGGAGGTGAGGGGGAATGCTTTGCAAAGCTCGAGCTAAGCCAAGCCAGAGAGCAGACACTGTCAACAAACAGGTGACGTGCGACTGTAATGAAGGAGAACTCTGCTAACTCCTTTTACACTGTTCAGATAACCGTTGTCAGATACCTCAATACCTACCTAGCTAAGCACCTTCACGTTTGATATCTTGGCCAGAGATTCCGGTTTTACCTGTATAAGCACCACGCTAACTCCTCTCTCTAATCTCTTAAGCTAGTCATCCAAAGCCTGACGTATTGTCTCTGTATATAGCATACACTGGGCCAATATAGTCATATGTTTCAGGGTTCAGTTCAATACAAACCACCAAGACATGGATCAGCGAGACCCCTGTTGTCTGTCGTTCCGTGTGCCCCCACGTACACACCAGCTCACTCTTCTTGAAAACATCTGTCCATGTTTTGTTCAGCCACGGGAGGAGTCCAGATCACAGTTCTCAACGGCTTCATTGCCATCATCTCAGAATTGCCGAGGTTGGTAACTGTCGTGTCACGGTGTAGTCCCGGCCTTCCCGGTGTGTGTGTGTGTGTGTGTGTGTGTGTGTGTGTGTGTGTGTGTGTGTGTGTGTGTGTGTGTGGGTGGGTGGGTGTGTGTGTGGGTGGGTGTGTGTGTGGGCGTGTGTGTGGGTGGGTGGGTGTGTGTGTGTGTGTGTGTGTGGGTGGGTGGGTGGGTGGGTGTGTGTGTGTGTGTGTGGGTGGGTGGGTGTGTGTGTGTGTGGGTGGGTGTGTGTGTGTGTGGGTGGGTGGGTGTGTGTGTGTGTGGGTGGGTGTGTGTGTGTGTGGGTGGGTGGGTGGGTGTGTGTGTGGGTGGGTGTGTGTGTGTGTGGGTGTGTGGGTGGGTGGGTGTGTGTGTGTGTGGGTGGGTGTGTGGATTCTCGACAAGACAAAAGGGGTCGCTGCACTGGTGGCGGGATGGACTCGCACGCCAGGACAAGCCATATAAGAGACTCGAGGCGAGACGGGGTCTTCCCGGGGCCGTTGTATGTTTGTGCGTGTGTGTGTCTTGGGGTTGGAGGGGAGGATGTTAGCTAGGTCGATTCCAGGTTTAAAAGTATCAAAAATAAAATCCCTCGGAAACAAAGATATCCCAGTGTCCTCCTATCATGTCATCATTTACACTAACGTTACTACAAGGAGAGACTCTGGGGACCACCCCACCATATCCTAGCCAGTCCAGACTCATGAGGTTACCTTCCCCATAATCAAATCCACAAAGCTTCCCAAAACTGCCTCTCACGACCAAGAACATCAAAAATGAAAGTCATTCAGTTCCTGATGGTGGAGGGCGAACCGGAGAGAGAGCCCCAGAAGCTGAACACCTTCGGCTGCCACTGCTGGAATCTCACTGAGGCAACCTCCAGTGATTCTTCAGTCCTCAAAAAAGGATCAAATCCTCTTCTGGTGGCGCGACAACCACCTCAGCCCTACAATTACCTTTAAAGACAAGGAAAATCCAAAATGAGAACTCTTGCAATTGTTCCTCCAGACAAAATTATGTCGAATGAGGAAGTATTTCCTCAATTTGTGTGCAAATGGCCGGCTTTTCGTTCACAGGCTGTCTAAAGAGGACAATTTATCTCCAATGCACAACGCACGAAATCCTTCCCCTATCACGTAGAAGTACCCGGTCGTGGGGGGTGGATGGGGTCGTTGTTCTAACGATCTCTTGTATCATCGTTGTCGTTAAGTCTCTGCCATACATTTTGAAGTGCTTCTCTGAGGTACGAACTAACTGGCTTCATCTTGAATCGTTCGTGCTGGTCTACGATGCTTTCAATGTCGGGGTATTTTTCATCTGTGACAAATCACAGTTTTAATCAGTCCTTCGTAATTTCAGTATGCGTAAGTTGAAGGCAAGGAACGTTGGATTAGACAGGTATTATTATGGTCGTGACTAAGTCTAATTTATGGTTCTCAGGAAGATGCCAGAATCTCAACAGACTTATCAAGGCCACTTTACCTTGTGCGAATCTCTGGTTGTGATATGATCTATCATCATACCCCTTGAGTGTATGGACCAGTATTCTGCACTTCTTCTTATGCACCATCGTGTTATCCTCTTTGATTATATCGCTGGGTTTTATTCTTCCTGGCGCTATTATGGTAAATATATTCGTTTCTATCTTCCGGTCCCTTTCGAAAATTGTTTAAGCTTATTTTCCAGTCCACTTTAAATGCGTTTAGTCTGGTTGTTGCAAACTGTACTAAACCAATATGTTCTGGATGAGATTTGTTCGAGGCTATTATTTGAGTGTTGTCATGGGCATCAAAGATATCATGCTCATGGCACCAACTGGTGTGTCAGCTGTGAAGATGACAGGACATTCACCCACGTGCAAAAAAAAAAAAAAAAAAAAAAAAAAAAAAAACATACACCTACCTATACACACTTCTGTCTCCTCTTTCATTCCAAACTATCCCTTCCCCTGTCCTACTTCTGCCTCTCTTCTAACCGCCATAGTAAAAAAAAAAAAAAATGGTGGGGGACTGGTGGTAGTTCCTCAGCACTCTGGTAACATTAGACTCCCCGACTGGTGGAAGATGCAAGTTGCTGCTCTATAAACTGGTGCCAGTAACGCCATTATCTTTACCGAGAGGCAATCCAGGAATTGAGAGTCGTCAAAAATCCTGTGTTGTGAGCATAATGTGGCGAGTGTAACCAAGTCTAACTGGTTGGTAGGTTGGGTAGTCTAGGATTCTGTGAGGCTGGGATGACAGACATACGATGGCTATTTATCAGAATAACTTCTGGCTCTTCCAGTATGTACTACGTGTTCATAAAGTGAAAAAGTTAATTTGCCTAATACTGTACCAGCCAAACAGTCTGTTGACAAATGTAAGAAGAGCACTCAAGCAAGTAAGGAAATATTTGGCTATTCACATTTTAATGCAAGACAAAACTCAGAATATACTTCTTAGGTTTGGTCACCGCAGTTAACAAAAGCACAAAGAGCTGACAGCAAAGGTCCAGAGGGGGAAAATGGCGAATCCGGAATCAGAACAAAGTTACATGGAAAGGCTAGAGGCCTTGAATTTCCCGACCATGGAAGAGAAAAGAGTGAAGGGCGACTTGATCACAACTTTTAAGTTTGTAAATCGGATTGTTTACTTTGTGAAAGGTTCTTCCAAATATGTAGAGAGAACAACCACAGACCAGACGGTGAAATTAATGAGAAATTTGTTAAAAAAAAAAAACAAAGAAGTACATTTAAAGTACAAGTGATGGACGAGTGGTATAAAGTAACTGCGTACTACATATGCAAGTGTGGAGAATTGCTCGGGAATAGAAAATACTCCGGAGTTGAGGCACAGCGACTCGGAAACTCCCTCCCTGCACATACAGAACACACGGACATGTGCAGCAGTTATGCTCGAGAAACATCATTTTTGTTTACATTTCGCAACAACTTTAATTGTGCTTTTATCATTGTTTAGCGCTTTCCTGCTGGAAGGGGCTGTATGATATATTTTTTGGCCTACTGTGGCAGGGTTATCTCTTTTTTCATCAGCCAAAATATGGTAAACTTAAGATCCACCTGTGGGAGGATTGGTTCTAGGGTTGGTGTGATTCCTCAAGCTGGACGAAAAAGGTCAGCACGGCAGGTTTGGAAGGTCTGGGAAACAAGGTGGGCGAGAGGAGAGGTCAGTGTTGCCGATTTCTCGAGAGACCGGAACTAACAGCGATTGTGTGCGGGCGTTGTGAATGGTGTCAGCCCTATCGTCTTTTCAGTACATTCTCTAAAAGCTTAATTTTGTTTATTCACAACGAGCTAAACCACACAACACTCGGCAACTGTTGTGTCACATGATTACTGTGTGGCCGCTGGCAACTCAAGGCTGGGACGTTCTGATAACCGTTTCTTTCCCTACACGTCGAAGCTTTGGAACTCTCTACCATCTCATGTCTTTCCCAATGACTATGACCTGGCACATTTTAAAAGATAGGTTTTTCATTTCCTCCAAAATTTGTTAATACTTTATACCTTGTCTCTTCTTTTTCCCTTTCATAATTCTTTATTTCAGGCAAGGCCCGGCCTTGATAAGGAATTTTGTCTGTGACTGGAGCCTCCAACATTATAGAAAATCCAGAACATTAAATAAGGACTCTGATAACTATGTTCCAGGAGGTGATCTAGTCCACGCTGGTACAAGCCAGTTCTCTTCTTTAAAAGGATCACAATTATGACATTCATTTTCACCATCGTTTCTGAGATATGTCTTGGGTATCTTCTTTCCAGAGTTGATTTGTAACCTGAGAGTAGAGTATGTTGGGGAGCTCTGCCAGGCAACAGTCACTCAAGGACACGAACCAGATGATGGTAATGCCTGGCCTGCCCTTAGAAAGACTCAGAGGTGATTTTTCCACACAGCCAAGCCCAGGTCACGACACTGACCACAACAGTAGCAGTCCGAATCACTCTGCGAACAGATCGCTGGATCACACGCCCGAGACTGGTACTACCTGGCGGATAATTACGGGAGAACATCTGCCTACAAGGGTGTGGGCAGACAGCATAAGAGCACACGTCGCTGATGGAAAATGGGTCATCAGGGTACAAGAGGAAGGTCGCGTGTGTAGAGACAGAAAAGCGGAGTAATCATTGAATCGCGGGGATATCGGGCGTTTTGAAACCTATGTCATGATGAGTGAGGCGAATACTTGGGAAAGTTGTAGAGAGGCTGATGGAGATTATCAATCTCCACACACACTAAAGACTGTCGGGATGATTCCCAAAAGGATGACGGATCTGTTGTGAAGCCTATGTGATGAATGCAACTGCAGCAGTAGTATAAATAACAAGAGCAGCAGTAACAACAGCGGTAAGATTATAAGAGCAGCAGTAGCAAAGCTGGATTTCTTATACTTCCAATGTAAACTTTGGAAATATGATTGTCTTTACTTTTCTATATTCCTTGAGTCCAAAATTAAAGATATCATAAGACTACATTGTGACAGAGATACACTGGTGGTGGAGCGACAGAGCAGGATTACGACCGTAGGTAGGGAGGCTCCATACCCCGAGTGAAGGGAGGCGTCTCGTGTCACAGACCCCAGAATATCCTCCGTGCACGACGCGCTACCTGTAACATTCATGCGGTTCGTGTGCTGCCGCCAGCCCTCTGTTGGTCGTTTATAAGAATGATATGGGCAGGCAGGGAGGTGCATCTCTAACTTATGGCAGTTTTTCGGGAATGTAGATGTGGCGATGACGGGCTCGTTGTCCTCAAGAAAACTACCAAAAAACAAACATGTGGCGTGGACGAGGATAACACAGGAAGAGGAGTAGAACACCTACAGTTCACAGCCCAGGTGAAAAGCAGCAAAAACAGGAATCAGTGAAGAGTTTTCCCACGCCAGTCAGTCTCTCGGGGTAAATACAAAAGGTATATAACTTAAACGAACTTTTGTATTTTCTAGCGAATTTCATAATATATCGAAAGCAGCATTCTTCACATTTTCCAGTCTTGAACCAGGTCTTAAAGACGACGATAAAAAGATGCCGTTGTGGGGGCTCAACTGGTGCGGCTGGCGAGGATGCAGTAGGATCAAACACAAAGGAGAATAGACTCCATGAATAACCAAAGCGAGCGGGTCTGTGTGACTGATGTGCTCCACGTTGATCCATTGGTTCGCGGTAAACCATTTCAGTTGTCGGACGGAAGTAAGGGCTGCTGTGCTAAGGAATCAATTCATGTTTAGTAACAGTGCTCTGTATCTCATGTCTATGGCGTGTCCCTCCTGTGCTATCTAATGTGTACATCATATGTGCACAGCAGGCTACAAAGGACTATGACACAGCCTGTGCTATCTAATGTGTACATAGTATTACAAAGTAGGCTACACAAAACTATGACAGCTCTGTGCCTGCCGGTGTATCTCTGTAAATTTTATTTACATTTACATACTGTGCTTTATGCAGGTTTTCATTTTGCATGCCATAAACACACCACCAAATGCCGTCTTATGTTCTGACCAAAGCTGGACAGACGGAGAAAGTTTCTTTTCAAGTGGCATAACGAATGGAGGCTTCCGCAAATACAGTCATTTTGAGCGATAAACTCGTTTGAGCGTCCTTTGTAAAAAAAAAAAAAAAAAAAAAAAAAAAAAAAATTCAATACACCAAATAGCCATGCTGGAGTGAAATTTGGTATCCTGTCTCATCTTGCAAGTACTACGTTTGATAAGGAAGCAGGACATATAGACGTAAACCTAATAATTGTCCACCTATGACTATCCTGGAAGCATAACAGATTCTACGGTTGATGATAAACTACATCACTCGTTACATACAAAACAACACTGTCAAAAGAAAGAGAAAAATGGACTGCGTGTGAAGAGAGGATTGGAATCCATGTCAAGAAAAAAATCAATTTCTACGAGCAATTATTGTTGAGGCTGTTCGTTTGTGTGGCGAACCACATTACAGAGGAAATTTGTAAACAATTCAAACTGGCAGTTAACTTTAAGACCGTAGGAAAGTACCATTTGGATAAAGTGAAGTCAATGTTGTTCGTCAAAGACAACTCACAAACGCCATTATCAGTATCACTGCTGTATGTGTCAAAATATTTTAAGTGCTTTGAAAATGTGCAAACATTTGCAGCATAACAGCAGACGAAGTTACAGATCATGCAATCCAAGAAATACTGTGCCTCCGTGTTCATGCAAGCCTTCGTAGCTTTCATCCGTATAGCACGTTATACTGGGAAGAAAATTATCGAAGCCATGGCCTTGAAGCGATGAATGTTCGAGGAAAATCTTAAGCTGGTGCAACAGGTATGGCAAGCAGTAATGTGGGCACACAAGTTCATATTTACGGCCTTAAATCCCGTGGCACTGCATAGTCACAGCAAATGACACCTTGGAGCAGCTGCTTCATGCATGAAAAGTTAAAGCTATCCACAATATGGTTTTCCAAGTATTGGACAACTGCTGCTGATTGAATGCGAACCTCCCATTAGCAGATGTGAATGAAAGAGATCTTTCTCAGCACAACGAAGAATTAAAACTTATGTTAGATCAATCAATGGGTTAACAACGGCCAGCACGACTCATTAATGATTTAATGACTTAAGGCGGTAAAATGGTTTGCAAAGAAACGACCAAGATGCGTATTTGGTGGATCTATAATTCTTGACCGACATTTCTTGGCTATCACTACAGCTAGAGAGATTCTCGGAGACGAAGCGGTTATATTTGACAGTAAATACTGGGCTTAAAATGCATTACATGAACTGTGCAAAAATAATCAACTCTTAGCTTAAGCATCGATTTATCTTTATTCTCATGACAGACAACTTCCGAGGCGAACTTTTCTCATAACACAACGTACAGAATTTAATTTTTCCGATATAAAATACCACGGCGAACAAACACTATACACTTTCATGAATTTCAATGATAAATGCTAGAAATGTTTACAAACTCCTTAATTATAAGCTGCGGTGCTTATGTCACCTTAAGCAAATTCCCTTCTCAAAAATATCCTAGATATAATGTCAACCTAAACCACCTATAAATGCTCCAGGAGTTATAGCTTAGGGAAGCAGAGAAAAGAATTAAGGATTTGGAAAACGCATACCTGAGACCCCTGAAAAAACTGCTATAATATGCTTGGTTTGTATAGATCCCTTCACATACGAGCAATGATCATGAGACAGTAGCTATGGCAACCGAAAGTCACTGAGCAGGCTGAAATGGATAATCACAGAACCAAGCGAAAGACTTTATGACCACTGAGCACAAATTTGTAATGACCAAGAGTATTATAACCAGAAATTTTAACCTACCGGTGGGAGAGCGGAGGAATCCCTTTCCAGTAGCTCCGGGCGTGGGATGAAAAACCTGCGTCGTGTCATCGTGTCTTACACACTTCGTGAGAAACAGACCTACAACGGGAACATGAGAACATATTAGACTTTGTTCTTGCTATAAATGATAATCTTGTCTATAATGAATAAGTTGTGATCAATGCAAAAAAATATTCATACATTCGAATCAAGGCTGGACATAATTCATTGATATCACTATAAAAGAATCCAGTTTTACCACTAACTTTTTTATCCTTTATCTTGGAATCAACATGGAGAGCAGATGTCAGACTGATCGGGAAGTTCTAACATTCTACGTCTTCTTACAAACTCTACATAGCAGTATCTACTCTCTATACCACATGATATGCTTTTCTAATCTGTTTCCTACCGGTAGATGAGCCGGAGGGAAAGACGAGTGGGGAGGGATGTACTTTCTGGTTTGCAATCCAGACGCTACCACTACCGAAAGACCATCAGAATAGAAAACCTCGTTATAGACCATCAGATGTGCTATCTGCTCATCCATGTACCAACACTCCCTCCTCTGAGCTACTAACTCTCCCTTGCCACAATCACTCCCTCCTCCCCTGATCACCTCACCCTCCCTCACCATAATCATTCCCCTCCATCCCTGGTCACCACAACCTCACTAAAATCATTCCCTCCCACCCTGGCCACCATCACCTCCCACACCATAATCATTCCCTCCCACCCTGGCCACCATAACCTCCCTCACCATAATAATTCTCTTTCTCCCTGACAATCACACCATCAACAGCGAAACGGCATTGTACGGCAGTATAAACACCTGCCATTTTCCCCTCTTCTTACCTCCCACATAGCTGGGACAATCTTCCCGCCAAACAAAATCTTTTCCCAAAAACAAAACCACCAAAGCATCCAGCAATTATCATCCTGCTAAAGGAAGGCTTGAATTACTGGAAACTATGCATGAGGGAAGTCCTCGTGCATCTGGGAGCTTCGTGTCTGCAAACTGATACGACAACTTTTCATAGTGTAGATGTACCACTGAATTCCATCAGTATCTGTCAAAGGAGACGACTCTAATCCCAGCTCCAGATTTGTTGCTAAAAGAGAAAACGTACTACAACATACTGACACACAAGCTGAAGCTGTCAACATTAGACGGAACGTCGATAAAACGGCACGTCCGGATAAGTCTTACCTGAGGACGAAGCGAAAAATAAAATGATTAAGCCTTCCACAGGTCTGTTCAATACGTTACTTCACATGGGGAAAGTTTCAGCGGATTAGAAGTTGACCAATGCAATACCTACATTAAAAAGAATACAAGTTCGTGGCGTGAAATTATCACCCAGTCGGTTAGCTTTACGTCAGTAGCTGGTTAACTTATGGAAACCACCATTAGACAAGACAGTAAATCATTTCCAGGACCGCGGCTTTATAAACGATTCTCAACATGGTTTGCGATGTCTTTCAAATGTGGTTGATTTCTGTTGTGATATGATCAATATGTATGACGAAAGTAGAGCGACTGATGTAGTCCATATACATTTTCAGAAAGCATTCGATAACGTTCCGCCAAAGATTAACAGCAAAAGTTCTTATCACATGGTATCGATAGGGTTAAACTTTGGTAATAAGACAATTTGTTCACTGGCCATAAAGAGAGAGCAGTGATTCGTTGTCCAGCCGCAGAATGGTTGCACATAGCAAGTGGTGTGCTAGTACTATCAATCATGGGACATTCTTTCTCAATATATATATATATATATATATATATATATATATATATATATATATATATATATATATATATATATATCCCTTGCTGCGATAACAGCTTGATGGAGGACTTGCAGTCTGTGTAGAGATGGTTGGTTAGGGGAAGGAGGACGATTGAGTGGTGGTGATGAACTGTACAAGGCTGCCGTAAAGGGCCGGACCTTAGGAACTGCTGCTCTCACACAAGCCACCGTTTACGGGAAGTCAGCACCACAAGTAAAGCATCCTCCTCGAAGGCTCAGAGTGGGGTGCCTAAATGTGTGTGGATGAAACCAAGATGTGAAGACCCTTACTGGAAAAACAGTCACTCTTGAAGTAGAACCTTCAGACACAATTGAAAATGTGAAGGAAAATAGTGAAATTGGAGAAAAATGTAGCTTAGACATTGAAGCTTATTGATACAGTGGTTAAATTGATGAGAACTGCTATTGACGTTTTGTGTAAATAAATTATACATTTCCTTTTTTCCATAGCCAGAGGTTGAACCATTATGTGACATTCATTTTTTTTCATTCATTTCAAGCTAGAAGTTTCAGTTTTCTAAATTGTTTCTTACATTTTTCATATGTATATATATGTATGTGTGTGTGTGTGTGTATATGTGCGTATGTATGTGTATGTGTGTGTATGTGTATATGTATATATATATGTATATTGTCCCTAGGGATAGGGGTGAAAGAATACTTCCCACGTATTCCTCGCGTGTCGTAGAAAGCGACTAGAGGGGACGGGAGCGGGGGCCAGAAATCCTCCCCTCCTTGTATTAACTTTCTAAAATGGGAAACAGAAGAAGGAGTCACGCGGGGAGTGCTCATCCTCCTCGAAGGCTCAGAGTGGGGTGCCTAAATGTGTGTGGATGTAACCAAGACGTGAAAAAAGGAGAGATAGGTAGTATGTTTGAGGAAAGGAACCTGGATGTTTTGGCTCTGAGTGAAACGAAGCTCAAGGGTAAAGGGGAAGAGTGGTTTGGGAATGTCTGGGGAGTAAAGTCAGGGGTTAGTGAGAGGACAAGAGCAAGGGAAGGAGTAGCAATACTCCTGAAACAGGAGTTGTGGGAGTATGTGATAGAGTGTAAGAAAGTAAATTCTCGATTAATATGGGTAAAACTGAAAGTTGATGGAGAGAGGTGGGTGATTATTGGTGCATATGCACCTGGGCATGAGAAGAAAGATCAAGAGAGGCAAGTGTTTTGGGAGCAGCTGAATGAGTGTGTTAGTGGTTTTGATGCACGAGACCGGGTTATAGTGATGGGTGATTTGAATGCAAAGGTGAGTAATGTGGCAGTTGAGGGAATAATTGGTATACATGGGGTGTTCAGTGTTGTAAATGGAAATGGTGAAGAGCTTGTAGATTTATGTGCTGAAAAAGGACTGATGATTGGGAATACCTGGTTTAAAAAGCGAGATATACATAAGTATACTTATGTAAGTAGGAGAGATGGCCAGAGAGCGTTATTGGATTACGTGTTAATTGACAGGCGTGCGAAAGAGAGACTTTTGGATGTTAATGTGCTGAGAGGTGCAACTGGAGGGATGTCTGATCATTATCTTGTGGAGGCTAAGGTGAAGATTTGTATGGGTTTTCAGAAAAGAAGAGTGAATGTTGGGGTGAAGAGGGTGGTGAGAGTAAGTGAGCTTGAGAAGGAGACCTGTGTGAGGAAGTACCAGGAGAGACTGAGTACAGAATGGAAAAAGGTGAGAACAATGGAAGTAAGGGGAGTGGGGGAGGAATGGGATGTATTTAGGGAATCAGTGATGGATTGCGCAAAAGATGCTTGTGGCATGAGAAGAGTGGGAGGTGGGTTGATTAGAAAGGGTAGTGAGTGGTGGGATGAAGAAGTAAGAGTATTAGTGAAAGAGAAGAGAGAGGCATTTGGACGATTTTTGCAGGGAAAAAATGCAATTGAGTGTGAGATGTATAAAAGAAAGAGACAGGAGGTCAAGAGAAAGGTGCAAGAGGTGAAAAAAAGGGCAAATGAGAGTTGGGGTGAGAGAGTATCATTAAATTTTAGGGAGAATAAAAAGATGTTCTGGAAGGAGGTAAATAAAGTGCGTAAGACAAGGGAGCAAATGGGAACTTCAGTGAAGGGCGCAAATGGGGAGGTGATAACAAGTAGTGGTGATGTGAGAAGGAGATGGAGTGAGTATTTCGAAGGTTTGTTGAATGTGTTTGATGATAGAGTGGCAGATATAGGGTGTTTTGGTCGAGGTGGTGTGCAAAGTGAGAGGGTTAGGGAAAATGATTTGGTAAACAGAGAAGAGGTAGTGAAAGCTTTGCGAAGATGAAAGCCGGCAAGGCAGCAGGTTTGGATGGTATTGCAGTGGAATTTATTAAAAAAGGGGGTGACTGTATTGTTGACTGGTTGGTAAGGTTATTTAATGTATGTATGACTCATGGTGAGGTGCCTGAGGATTGGCGGAATGCGTGCATAGTGCCATTGTACAAAGGCAAAGGGGATAAGAGTGAGTGCCCAAATTACAGAGGTATAAGTTTGTTGAGTATTCCTGGTAAATTATATGGGAGGGTATTGATTGAGAGGGTGAAGGCATGTACAGAGCATCAGATTGGGGAAGAGCAGTGTGGTTTCAGAAGTGGTAGAGGATGTGTGGATCAGGTGTTTGCTTTGAAGAATGTATGTGAGAAATACTTAGAAAAGCAAATGGATTTGTATGTAGCATTTATGGATCTGGAGAAGGCATATGATAGAGTTGATAGAGATGCTCTGTGGAAGGTATTAAGAATATATGGTGTGGGAGGCAAGTTGTTAGAAGCAGTGAAAAGTTTTAATCGAGGATGTAA
Organism: Panulirus ornatus; assembly: GCF_036320965.1. Taxonomy (NCBI): domain Eukaryota; kingdom Metazoa; phylum Arthropoda; class Malacostraca; order Decapoda; family Palinuridae; genus Panulirus; species Panulirus ornatus. The sequence goes on along the minus strand of NC_092243.1, from coordinate 44,956,636 downwards.
GGCATGTGTACGTGTAGGAAGAGAGGAAAGTGATTGGTTCTCAGTGAATGTAGGTTTGCGGCAGGGGTGTGTGATGTCTCCATGGTTGTTTAATTTGTTTATGGATGGGGTTATTAGGGAGGTGAATGCAAGAGTTTTGGAAAGAGGGGCAAGTATGAAGTCTGTTGGGGATGAGAGAGCTTGGGAAGTGAGTCAGTTGTTGTTCGCTGATGATACAGCGCTGGTGGCTGATTCATGTGAGAAACTGCAGAAGCTGGTGACTGAGTTTGGTAAAGTGTGTGAAAAAAGAAAGTTAAGAGTAAATGTAAATAAGAGCAAGGTTATTAGGTACAGTAGGGTTGAGGGTCAAGTCAATTGGGAGGTGCGTTTGAATGGAGAAAAACTGGAGGAAGTGAAGTGTTTTAGATATCTGGGAGTGGATCTGGCAGCGGATGGAACCATGGAAGCGGAAGTGGATCATAGGGTGGGGGAGGGGGCGAAAATGAAAATGATCATCTTGTGGAGTTAATTGTTTTAGTTAAATGGTGACAGGGAATGCTTAGTTTTAATATATATATATATATATATATATATATATATATATATATATATATATATATATATATATATATATATATATATATATATATATTTTTTTTTTTTTTTTTTTTTTTTTTGCTTTTTCGCTGTCTCCCGCGTTTGCGAGGTAGCGCAAGGAAACAGACGAAAGAAATGGCCCAACCCACCCCCATACACATGTATATACATACGTCCACACACGCAAATATACATACCTACACAGCTTTCCATGGTTTACCCCAGACGCTTCACATGCCCTGATTCAATCCACTGACAGCACGTCAACCCCGGTATACCACATCGCTCCAATTCACTCTATTCCTTGCCCTCCTTTCACCCTCCTGCATGTTCAGGCCCCGATCACACAAAATCTTTTTCACTCCATCTTTCCACCTCCAATTTGGTCTCCCTCTTCTCCTCGTTCCCTCCACCTCCCGACACATATATCCTCTTGGTCAACCTTTCCTCACTCATTCTCTCCATGTGCCCAAACCATTTCAAAACACCCTCTTCTGCCTCTTCAACCACGCTCTTTTTATTTCCACACATCTCTCTTACCCTTACGTTACTTGATCAAACCACCTCACACCACACATTGTCCTCAAACATCTCATTTCCAGCACATCCATCCAGCACATACCCATTTTTGCTTTCCGAGATAATGTTCTCGACTTCCACACATTCTTCAAGGCTCCCAGAATTTTCGCCCCCTCCCCCACCCTATGATCCACTTCCGCTTCCATGGTTCCATCCGCTGCCAGATCCACTCCCAGATATCTAAAACACTTCACTTCCTCCAGTTTTTCTCCATTCAAACTCACCTCCCAATTGACTTGACCCTCAACCCTACTGTACCTAATAACCTTGCTCTTATTCACATTTACTCTTAACTTTCTTCTTTCACACACTTTACCAAACTCAGTCACCAGCTTCTGCAGCTTCTCACATGAATCAGCCACCAGCACTGTATCATCATCGAACAACAACTGACTCACTTCCCAAGCTCTCTCATCCCCAACAGACTTCATACTTGCCCCTCTTTCCAAAACTCTTGCATTCACCTCCCTAACAACCCCATCCATAAACAAATTAAACAACCATGGAGACATCACACACCCCTGCCGCAAACCTACATTCACTGAGAACCAATCACTTTCCTCTCTTCCTACACGTACACATGCCTTACATCCTCGATAAGGCATATATATATATATATATATATATATATATATATATATATATATATATATATATATATATATATATATATATATATATATGGCTGCCTTGCATATCAAAATTCGCATAGGATACTAATCTTGGAAATGAATATAGAACAAAAATTTAACACCATGCTGACACAGCCAAACATGGATGGGCTCCAGTGGCAAGTGAAATTTGATATCGATAAGCGCAAAGTCTACACATCTGGAGTGACACGAGAATAAAGCTGCAAGATGCACCGTGCTGAGCTACGAAAGATAAATGAGGAAAAAAGACTTGGGTGAAATAATCACCGATGACATCAGTCACAGCAATGCAAAATTGAAAATGATCATCACTATGTACAATTTACGAGTGCTTTCCAACCTTAAAGTATTGTATCTAGTTTTTGGTACCCCCTTACCTGATAATGGAAAGTGTTCTGCTGTAATCGATCAGAATTACTTCCGAGCTGAGAGACAGATCTAAGACAGCCAACTAGACAACTTTACCGCAGAAAATGGAAGATTAAGAGAAGACTCAATACATTCACAATCAACAACGTGAATAAAAACTCGTGAACAGGAGTTTTTCTGTAAATACGGTAAAGTACTATTTCTTCAACAGGATTGTTAACATATGGAATGATCTACCAATTAACCAATTCTTAGATTTAAGCAGCACCATTGATAAGTTTAAAAATGAATAAATATATATATCATACATATTCGCGTTTCCCGCATTAGCGAGGTAGCTTTTAGAACATAGGACCGAGCCTCAGAGGAAATATCCTCACTTGGCCCCCTTCTCTGTATCTTCTTTTGGAAAATTAAAAATGAGAGGGGAGGATTTCCAGCCCCCCAGCTCCCTCCCCTTTTAGTCGCCTTCTACGACACACAGGGAATACGTGGGAAGTATTATCTCCACTCCCCAGGGATGACACGCAAAATCGTGAAGCGTTTCATATCAGATCCACGACTGACATTATTGCCGCCACCTTGAGCACATGTAAAGTTAGGTCTTTGAATCATATATATATTCGCTTTTCTCCTCCCACTACAGTAGTTTCCAGACTTTCTGGCCTTTTCCAGCACAATATTCTAGAAAGGAACCAATGGTCTGTTGCCATTTATTTTGTATTTCTTTAACCATTTTACACAAACCATGAAACAGGAAAGCAAAATAAAAATTAATAAAAACAGTCCAGAGAAGAATGTATTACTATGATCACTTACCATCTTCTAAACTCCACTATACTACTGTATGTCCCTCTTTTACAACCAAGCATTCCCTATCACCATTTTACTAAAACAATGAACTCAAGATCATTTTCATTAATCTCCCTGAATATCCCAAGCAACCACAATTAATCCCACAATTGCCACATTATCCATTTCCACTTTCAAAATCACCCTCCACTAATACTCTCGCGCCAAAACTGCCGACATGCTATACCCATCAATGAATTTTTCAAACCATTAAGGAATAGAATGATGAAAATCACAAAAGAACAAGAAATACTAAAGAATGCAATGACAAGGGAAGGAAGAATCGTAGCCTAATCTCACTAACAGGGCGAGGCTAGTTGAAATTACCAGCCCTGATGACCTGCATAAGATAGAATTACTTCCCCAGATTGGAAACGCTGAAAATGGACTATTTGGTCTGTGACTAGGGTGGTAAAGAAGGGTAGCACAGTCACTTTAGTTCACACACACTCATTTCTACACAGACCACCACACACACACACACACACACTGCATTCGAAGCTGTACCATGCACATCGCAACCAAACAGGTTCACTATCATCCCTTAATATATGTGGTGTAAAATCTTAACCCTTATCAGTAGAATTTGCTAATTCTTTAAAAAGCAATGATGTCATCAGTGTGTGAGACGAGATGTGATGATAATGTACGAAAATAAGGGAGATAATGGAAAGTATTGGTTTTGACGTTTTACAGAATAAGCGAGAGCTAATTAGGTTTAAGTGTGGTGGCCTTATTACAACTATTAGAAATAGTTATTTTCAAGTGGAAGCATGTGAAAAATACTTATGGAACTTTGTCAAAGTGTATGGGAGACGTGCGAGTTGAGACAACGATCTGTAATCTCAATTTGAATCCCTCCTACACACTCAGGATATGCTAAAACAGAGCATTTTGACGAACTAGGTAACTTATTCCTTGATTACACAATGATTCTTCACATATGTTATGTGGTGACTAATTCTCACACTGGCATCATGACACATTACATGCGAGTGTTGACAGTGGTGATGACTATTATGATGGAGATAATCTTGTTGATGTTTACATTGATCAAGGTGATCTTGGAATTTATATTTATCTATTTTGCTTTGTCGCTGTCTCCCGCGTTAGCGAGGTAGCGCAAGGAAACAGACGAAAGAATGGCCCAACCCACCCACATACACAAGTATATACATACACGTCCACACACGCAAATATACATACCTATACATCTCAATGTACACATATATATACACACACAGACATATACATATATACACATGTACATAATTCATACTGTCTGCCTTTATTTATTCCCATCACCACCTCGCCACACGAAATAACAACCCCCTCCCCCCTCATGTGTGCGATGTAGCGCTAGGAAAAGACAACAAAGGCCCCTTTCGTTCACACTCAGTCTCTAGCTGTCATGTAATAATGCACCGAAACCACAGCTCCCTTTCCACATCCAGGCCCCACAGAACTTTCCATGGTTTACCCCAGACGCTTCACATGCCCAGGTTCAATCCAGTGACAGCACGTCGACCCCGGTATACCACATCGTTCCAATTCACTCTATTCCTTGCACGCCTTTCACCCTTGCATGTTCAGGCCCCGATCACTCAATCTTTTTCACTCCATCTCTCCACCTCCAATTTTGATCTCCCACTTCTCGTTCCCTCCACCTCTGACACATATATCCTCTTGGTCAATCTTTCCTCACTCATTCTCTCCATGTGACCAAACCATTTCAAAACACCTTCTTCTGCTCTCTCAACCACACTCTTTTTATTTCCACACATCTCTTTTACCCTTACATTACTTACTCGATCAAACCACCTCACACCACATATTGTCCTCAAACATCTCATTTCCAGCACATCCACCCTCCTCCGCACAACTCTATCCATAGCCCACGCCTCGCAACCATACAACATCGTTGGAACCACTATTCCTTCAAACATACCCATTTTTGCTTTCCGAGATAATGTTCTCGACTTCCAAACATTCTTCAAGGTTCCCAGAATTTTCGGCCCCTCCCCTACCCTATGATTCACTTCCGCTTCCATGGTTCCATCCGCTGCCAGATCCACTCCCAGATATCTAAAACACTTTACTTCCTCCAGTTTTTCTCCATTCAAACTTACCTCCCAATTGACTTGACCCTCAACCCTACTGTACCTAATAACCTTGCTCTTATTCACATTTACTCTCAACTTTCTTCTTTCACACACTTTACCAAACTCAGTCACCAGCTTCTGCAGTTTCTCACATGAATCAGCCAACAGCGCTGTATTATCAGCGAACAACAACTGACTCACTTCCCAAGCTCCCTCATCCACAACAGACTGCATACTTGCCCCTCTTTCCAAAACTCTTGCATTCACCTCCCTAACAACCCCATCCATAAACAAATTAAACAACCATGGAGACATCACACACCCCTGCCGCAAACCTACATTCACTGAGAACCAATCACTCTCCTCTCTTCTTACACGTACACACACCTTACATCCTCGATAAAAACTTTTCACTGCTTCTGACAACTTGCCTCCCACACCATATATTCTTAATACCTTCCACAGAGTATCTCTATCAACTCTATCATATGCCTTCTCCAGATCCATAAATGCTACATACAAATCCATTTGCTTTTCTAAGTATTTCTCACATACATTCTTCAAAGCAAACACCTGATCCACACACCCTCTACCACTTCTGAAACCACACTGCTCTACTGATCTTGGTATTCCAGTAAATAGGTTTCATCAAGATTTCACATAAGTAAAAGTTTCATCAAGATTTAACACAAATAGAAGTCCTTATGGTAAAACTGCTTGGGGTTGAAAAATGAAAAATTCACTACTAATAATAATATAACTATAGATTATATCACTGGCTCACCAATGTTACTGCATAAATCTAATATCCTAGATTTTGAGCCATTATATTCTGATGCTCGTTGTGGTCTGCACAAAATTTAACAGTACTGTAATTAATGCAAATACAACAAATGATCAGGTGGAGGGGAATATATGAGAAGCATGGAAGATGGAGAAAGGAGAAAGAGTGAATGTTAATGTTTGTATAGTGAATAAGTTAGATATACTGATGAACAAGTTGTCTGTTAATGAGATAAGCAAGAAACTGGAACTAATTCTAACTGAATCTGCACTGAAAATTTTCCTACAATCTACGAAGATAAAGTATATGAAAAATAGAGTAACTGCCAGTTTGAAAGGGTATGATAAGAGTTGAATGAGCAGAAAAGAATACCACAAAACTAAACAAATATAACCTGCATAAAAATACAATTACAACATGTCATTGGCAAAAGTTGAAATTATAAAAAACTAAAATGAGTTAAAGAAAATGCCACATTAATTAGAAAATAAAGAAAATAGAAGCAAAGACTCAAGATCATATTGGAAAGTATCAAAAGGTAAGAATAATAGTAAAATTTGTGCTGCAGTTAATTATTTCTACGAACATCGTAAATTGCTTTCTCATGAGGATGACAATGGAAATGAAGATACTTAACCGCGTAACATAACAGATATTGAAATATAGAGAAACATCAGTAAACTGAAAAACTATGTCCCCTGGAAATGATACGATAATGAATGAAGATAGCATATATACCCAACACTTACTTTACTCCCTATATATTACTGCTTAATAAGATCCTTGACACTGGTGTCATCCCAGCTGAGTGGCTCACTGGCACTTTAGTGCCAATGTAGAAGAATAAGGGTGACATTCATGACCCTAACAACTACAGAGGGATCAGTTGTATGAGGAAAACTCAACTTTTGTATGAAATGAATGTCTAAATGAGTATTCTAATGTAATGCATGTTACTATTAACACGCAAGCTGGCTTTAGACATGAATACTCCACATTCGATCGTATGTTCTGCTCCAATGTATAATCGAACTATTTTGCTGGAAAAAAGAGGAAAGTTTTAGTTTGTTTGTTGACAAGAATTTCACGCGGTGTAGCGAAAAGGCTTGTGGTATAAGTTTGTGAAGGAAAATGTATGTGGCAAGATGCTGAATGTAAAGAGAAATCTGTAAATTAAGATCCTGTGTAAGGTTGAGCCAACAGATGTCCTATATATATGCAAGAAACATCGGGGTGAGGAAGGGCGAAAAATTGGCGCCTTTACTCTTAACATTTTGTTAATGATAACGAGAAATCAAATGATTAGAATTGGAATTACGTAGATTTTAGCGATTTGGTTAAATCTTGAATTTACTTGTGTTAAAGTCTGCAGATGAGGCATATTCTGCGACAGTGAGCATGCAGCGGAACAGGCATTGACAGCTTTGTATACCTATCGTAGCAACTGGAAATTAATAGAAAATTGTAGCAAAACGAAAATTGTGGTATGTAGCAGGGGTAGAGTTCAGACTTATAATCATTATTTCAAGTTTAGTAAGACACTGAAGCAGTAAGCGAATACAAGTACCTTGGTATATAATCTAATTATAATGGTGGGTTTCGTAACAGAATTGGTTAGAAAAGAAAAACGAGCAACGAGCTGTGTATTTTTCACGAATTGGTACAAGAGGCAAGTGTGATTTGAATAGTATGGTGTTACTAGCTATGATTTATGCATCAGAAATATGAGGTCACTATGTTGTAAGGGAGATGGAATTATTGGAAATCTTTAAAGCATGTGTTGTGTTCACAAGAACACAAGCAGATACAGATATATGGAAAACTTGGCGTCTATCCACTCAAAATATATATCAAAAGTAGAATGACTGGCTATTGGTTGCGACTGATTTCAGGTAAAAACACTAAATCTAGTTATTCAATGAATAAATGTTTCATTTACCATGGATAGCTTGTATAAAGAGCTCATTTAATGACTGTGTTATGTCTGGGGTTTGGTTATCGCAAAATATTACAAATCCATCTTGATTCAGAGAGGAAATTGAATTAAGATTAAAAGATCAATGGATTACTACTTGGAATAACAAGTTGTTAACTAGATCATTCTGTAGCAATTATGGAATATATAAACAGGTATAGGGTATGTAAGATCATGTAAAATTATCGCATAGTTGCGTTTTTGCTAGCAAACTACGAACTTGTACTAATGAATTATTAATGACTGCGGGTAGATACCAAGAGCTGGGGAAATCTTATTATCAGTAAATGTGAGGCTAATGTTGTGGGGTGGTGAATATTATATATTATTTCAGTGTGAAAATTATGATTATTGTTAGGTTGCGAAGCTCGTATATTCCACGCTAAGTCTAGGCAAACTCAATTCAAATATATTTCGTTAATGCAAACTACTAATGTAAGGCTAGAAGCACACTGAGACGCAGGCGACACAGGCGACGAGGCAAAGAGCAGGGTAGAAATCTACAGATGCTTAAATGAAATGAGAGCACACATTCTGGGACCCAAAGCAGCACAGCGGAGGTGCTGGCCTGCGTTGTCCTGCGCCGCACAGTGGTTGAAACATACTTCTGCTTCATTCGTCAAACTGTTGCTGCTTAATCGAAAGTAGTTCCTAAATTTTGCATCAGACAACTCGGAGGTTAAAGCAAATTCTCCATGCGAACTTCACCTCTCCATACCGACTTTTTTTTTTTCCTTTGCTGATGTCATACAGTACAAAAAAAAAAAAAATGCTACATTTCAGAGTCCGATTCTGAATCTATAAATATATGACATTTCAACTTAGCCACGACAGGACATCAGAGAGCCTACCACACACCTCACTTCCGCTGCTGCAATGTGTTGTGCTGCCCTGCCCTGTGCTGTGCTGCCCTGCGTCTCAATGTGCACTAAGGCTAACTGTTCTTAGACTATCGCTCATTTTGAGAACAGCTTTTAGTATATCTAGATGAATTATTGTAAAGACAAGGAAGTGTAACTAATGCTGACAAGTCATATTGTTTGATCACTCAAAAGCAAATCGTAAACCAATTATGATTGTTGTCAATATAGAGCCGTGCTCCGTGCTTTTTGTAAAGTTCTGAGCAATTAAACAATTCTATTCCATTCTCTTTACTCAGCTGCTCCCAAAACACACCTCTAAGTCACTGTTCTCGTGGCTAGGTGCATAAACATTAATAGTCACCCATCCCTCGTTATCCACTTTCAATTTTACCCACATCAATATTGGGCTCACTTCCTTACACTCAAACATTCCCACAACTGTCGGAAGAATCACTGCCTCACCACAAGCTCTCGCCCTCTCACTTACCCTTGATTTTACCCATGAGACATTACTCTTCCCCCTTACCCTAGAGCTTCGTTTCACTCGGGGACAGAATATACGCTTTATCATCCTCATACTATCCATCTCGGTTATATCTAAATACAGTCACACATCCTAGACTGACGCCACTTCTTAAATTGGCAAAATTGCCGTTTCGGACAACCGACAACCACTTGTTTACGATATAAATGGGCAGAATCGTTCAAAAGTCGTCAAAATCACCGAAATACAATTTCAACCCATCCAGACTTAATACCTAACAAACGTATCCTAACAAAATTCTCTGGGTGACCGAAATGGTAATAATACCCTCAAAATATGCTAATGTAATTATCTGAAGGCCGTTCTTCCTGTTTCTGGCACCATACATGTAAATACATGTATACAAAAAAAAAAAATAAAACAGTACAGTACTTACAATATTTACACCCACAATCCATGTTCCTGCAAAGAGAGCATGAAGAACTTTACAAAATCGGTGGATGTAATCCTTAGTCGTCCAGGTGATACCACAACCGTGTCTCAGAGATAACTGCTGGCAGTAAGTGGGGCGAGCCCAGCCTAACTGCCCACGCCCAACCCGTTGAGTTCTACTTTTCCCGCCACGTTGCAATACTTTTCTTAATGATGATAAACAGTACCAATAGTATCTAATTCTTTTTCTTATAGTAAAACTATGATAATCTAAACAAGAATAGCTTTGAGAAAAATATCAATATTCTTATTTGTACACTTTCTTTACTTGAAATTTTCGAACGATACAGATGATTCGAGATTCGTCTCGAACTACTGAGGAGTAGGAACACATGTGACAGTTATTGACTATGCACGAGTACCTATACTCATTAGGTAGAGTAAGGAGGATAATCACAAACTTAAAGTCATAAAATGAGGCCCTAAGAAAAGTGTTAGCTTGTCAACGAAACACTAAAGGTTAAATCATGACAAGGCAATTCATTTTACCAAGTACTGAACATAAGTTAAAGGAACTTGTGTAGCTGCTGCTCTTAGGTCCATAGGAGACATGCAGATGATAGAATGTCTCGTGCAGTGAAGTATTTGAGAGAAAGGAATCGTAGTAATGTGTCCAAGTACGCAAGGACTTTTGTATGATGTGAGGGGTTATGGACTTGATAAACATCGTGTATCCTTACCAATTTATGTAAGGTTTAGACCATGGCAAGAAAGATGCATTGCAGTAGATATCGCACAGCTTGAGTGGAGAAAAGCTAATTGCCATCCCAGTCATAAACGGATTTTTTTTTTTTTTTGAAATAGAGAGAGAGAAAATAGATTCCCAGACGCAATTCTGTAAATGCTGTGAGGGAACAGTCTTGCGTAATGGCCGAGCGGGATATGGTGTTTTCATTCGGGGAATTTTTTTAGTAACGAGTGTTTCGCAAATGAAACTCTTAATAAAATGATTAGTGATAAAACTTCATCCATTTTGACTGAGTTACACGCAATCTGTGGGAGACTTCAGATGGCTATAGAGAAATGAAAAGATACGTATTTCTTTGTGGACAGAAGTGCACTGAAGGCCTTTCAGAGTAAGCACCGATGTCAGCGCAATGTTGTTTACGTTTGTAAACTTGTGGCAAGAGATGAAATGTGATGTACAGTTTATATGGATTCCATCACAAGTAGGGATTCATTTTAATGAAGTGGCTGATGGGTTGACCAGAAAAGCCACAGAAAAGATGCACATATTGTAAGTTATATGAGAATAGGAATGATAAAGAATTAAATGAAAAGGATGAGAGAAGAAAGGGAAAATGTAAGTATAGGTGTAATTGTTGAACGAAGACTTTACAATATTATTTATGTTAAATAACACCAGTGTAACTTATGAGGCAAACCTTACATCTGTAGATGTGTTAATGAGACTTAGGCTGGGGTATAAATATTATTGGCAGTTAAGTGGAGGAACTGGTCGACCGTCAACTTTGCCAAATAAGGGATGGACATACATTAGAACATTGTGTATTACGTTGTGAAAAAAAAAAAATCAGCCATACAGAAACAATGAAATAAGTAATTCACAAGAACAAGTTTATTGCATGATTAATAATGATGTGATTAAAGAAATTCTTGCACAGTACAAAAACTGCACCAAAGTTGTAACATCCTTGTAAAGACTTCAGGGGATTTAAAATGACGGATATTGTTTGTTTCTTTGTCTTTGCACTGTACATATGTTGACAAAAGCTATGATGTTTGTAAATATTTTTTGTAAATCCCACTGGGGGATGGTGAAGATGAGGAGGGAAGTAGTATACTACCCCGTCCTTTTGATATAAATGTCATGAATATTTCAATGACAATTTCAAATGAAACACGAATCTGACAAACAAAACTTTGTGAACAATGATGAATACAAATGTAACACACTACTTCAAGTTTCACTAAATTGTGAAACGAAAGCATGTTCGACTTAGGAATTATTCAAGCAAAGTTTCCTAAACTTTATGGATTCGGTAAATAATGAATAACTCTAGGAAACTGCTATCATCCTGAGTCTTCAATTTTCAGGTATTGTATATTTACACATTCTACAGCAGAATTATCTATATATAAGTGAATTTTCCTACCGTACAAATACGAGTCAAACTTCTTCAAAGCAAAATCAAATCCCAGATTTGGTCAGTAAGGAAATGTCTGGTTCAATTGCCTGTAATTTGCGATTATCACAGGCCAAAGGAATAACACCCTCCTCAGACTGCTGGAGTAAAACAGCTATTGTGGCGTAAGGTGATGCGTCCAGCTGTGTCATCTGTGTAAGGATACAGAACCATCGAGATTATCGTAACATCACATACACATATTTGCCCTTACAGATAGTGACCTTTCCTTCCACACACTCCACAATTCAGCCAGGACCTCAGCCCTCTCATCCACCTAGTGGCTTCCTTTATTTCCTCGGTTCCATCCACTCCTAAGTAACGAAAACACTTCATTTTCTCTAGGTTCTTTCCATTCAATTCTACTTTCCAACAACCCTGTCTCTCTCTCTCTCTTCTCTGCTGAACTTTACAAGCTTATTCTTATTTACATTAACTCTCAACTTTCTCCTTTCACGCTCTCCCAGACTCAGACACCAACTTCCGAAATTTCTCACTCGAGTATGCCACCAGAGCCGTCGTCAGCATACAGCAACTAACGCACCTTCCAAGCACCCTAACCCCAACAGACTGCAAACCCGCCCCCTCTCTCTCCAAGTCCCTTGCCATTACCTCCCTCACCGCCCCATCCATAAACAGATGAACAGTATTCTGGCTGCAGACCCACCTTCACCTAAAACCATTCTCCATCCTCTCCTAGCACACATACCTTTCAACTCACTGCTTCTAGTAGCTTTCCATCCACACCAAGTAATCGTAATACGTTCCAAAAAAAAAAAAAAAACATTTAACTACCATGCGCTTTCTCCAGATCCAGGAATACCAGCTACAAATCCTTCTCTTTATCAATGTATTTTTCATAGATTCTTCAAAGCAAACACCTGATCCCCATATCTTCTACCACCTCTCAAGCCACATTGCCTCTCCTCATTCTGATGCTACGTGCATGCCAAAGCCTCTTTTCTCAACTAAATAGATGTAATGTGTCTGTACAGATCTTGTCTGCACGGTCCGGAAATCATCCTGGTTGCTCGCCGCTGTTCCCTTTCTACGCTTTTTTTTCATAACTACAACTGAACAACATAGGAAGGCACTAGAATTTTCTTTTTACTGCTTTCATGCGCTGTTTGCTTGGCTTTTGATGATTTATTATCAAACTTATGTCCTTTTTTTCCTCATTCATTCAACCTTGCGATGCATACAACTTTGCACTTATTGATAAAATAAATTTGCCATCTTTCAGTAGAGTCCATCAGTTTGCCTAAATCAGTTTGCAGCAGCAGACGTTCAGTTCTGTTTCAACACTATTTCTCAACTCTGTATAATTTGTGAATCTTGCTGTCTTACAAGGCAGACCATTAACAGTGTCACTGTCAATGTCACGTCTACACATTCTGAAGTTTAACCATTAATAACTACTCTTTGCTTACAGCCAGTCAACAATTTTCTGATCACGGAAACACAACACTGTATTTGCCATGGGTCTTATCCTTTGCTTGCAATCTCTGATAGAGTTACTGAAAGCCTTCTAGAAATCCAAGTAGCCGAAATCACCTGCTTTACTTTCATAAAGGTTGATTATATCAAAGGATTTGTCAGGCATGATGAATTCGTCGAAAACCATACTGAGGATCGTTAATTGAATAGTGGTCCTGTGACTACTTTACAATCTTCTATAGAAAATTGGTTTCCATAAGTTTAAAAAGCATGTCATGCTAATCGGACAATGATTTTTCTTGCAGGGGCTTACTACTTTAGAAAGCTCCTAATCCCTTAGAACTTTCCTTGGAACAATCGAGCTACTAAACAGAGAAGAAAAGGGCTTAACTATTACATATTTAGTTTCCTTCATTGTCATCAAGAGGAACTTTCCAGTGTCTACCATTCTATCATTTTACGTAATGTAATAGTATATCTTGAACCTGTTTGTTAGTGTGATGCAAAATGTTTTCTCAAAACTCTCAGCAAGTGGAGTGGGGTCTAGAACTTAAGCTGTCTTCAACGGCAAACATAGTCAAGAAAAATATCTATCTTCATTGTGTCTTTACTGGAATCAAACTCAACACTTTATGTAATCAATGAAACAAGTGATTGGGTAATGCCTTCCCGCTACTAATATAAGCACTGAATACTTCAGGGTTTATTTTGCTGTTGTCTGCAATATACGCCTCATACTGAGGCGTATGACATGGACGTTTACTTTTAGTCAGGCATATCTACATACCCTATTCTCATGTGCTGCTTGTCGTTCTTCTTGAGTTTCTTGCATGTTAATTTCTCAGGCATTCCTCGGCAGTTCGTTATTTCCCACATCTGAAACAATGGCCGTCTGTTACACCGTCCCACTCCACCCTCTGATCGCATTACCCAACTTTTCCAGTCTAAGTCATACGATTTTTTTTTTCATTCCACTTTATCTTGACAAGAGGAAAAAATTACATTTACGTTTTAAATCCGGTATTTTACAGTCAGGTAATACTAACAGAAGTGTTGACATCCGCTTCAAGGGTGATTTATTGAAGCTAGAAGTTGTAACCGAGTCTAACATTTATGTCGCGAGTCGGTCGGTATCTCAAAAAATGAAGGCGCTGTCAAGCAACTTTAGACAGAGCCACGCCCACTTCTACTGAACAGGGATTCAACTCATTCAAATTATGTTATCTTTCCCATCAAAAATCGAATAGCGTTCACCAAAAATTCCTGCTAACTGTTAACTCTAGAATTTTCATGGTTTCTAAACATTCCAATACTTTTATTCGCTCTGAAACAAAATTTAAACGTAAAACCATAGAAGCACATATGGCCATCCAGCTGTCACTCAGTTGATTTGTCTCATGAACAATCTGTTTCTTTTACAGTTTTTATATATTCAAATCAAGCATACTGAAACTTTTTGAACGCCCCTCTGGCGTCCCCTCTTGTTAGCTCCCCCCCCCCCCCCCCCATTTCATAAACGCTCATTGAGGGCGGTATCGACCAGATTTGGAGCTACTGATTCAAAGGCATAGATATCAAAACAAAGGGAAAAATGACGAAGCATAAAATAAGATCTCGAAGAAAATGGATGATTAATAGAAAAGAAATAGCAGAGTCGAAAAAATAATGAAATCAGAGGAACAGAAACGAAAAGTATAGTGTCAATAGTAGCAACCGAAGATTGATTATGCAACTAAAGGGGATTAGAGAATGAAAATGAAGAAATTATAAAGAAGGACGTACATACAATGAAAAAGGGAAGACTTCTATTGCGTATCTGGTTTTTACCGAAAAAGATGTATGTAGAAGACATGAAGGAAACAATAAGCCAGACTGACTTAAAACTACCGCTCAGAACTCGAGTGTGATATACCGCAGCAATAATAGATCTCCATCTCCCAAAGTGATTATTGTAATTTTCACGAGAATCTGTTTTCAAATGTATTTTGCTAAATCTTTTTTTTTCTTTGGAGAAAGTACACTGAATATATACTCTCATTTGACGTACGAGTTCTCAGCTGATTGAAGACAACAATTCTGCTGAGCATAAACTCAGGTGTGGTCCGATAGTTAATATTTGCTATATTTCTGTCGTATCATATATTAATATTGCTGTAATGTACAGTAGTATACGAAAATTAATCAGCTGGCCACACACATAAAACGCGGAAGTGATACCAGACAGAATTCAACGTAATAATCTCTAGGTACAATAAACTTGCCTGATCAGTAGTGCAAATGCATCAAATACATAACAAGTAACCCAGGAAGTAAACAAGCAAAGTAGCACTCCAAACAGGTAGTCATGGATTGGTGATGCCATAACTGCACCTAAGACTGCATATCCCTGGTGGACAGCAAGTAAGTTATTTAAAGATTACAGTAATATATTTTCACGTATTAAAAACAATGGCAAATAAGTAGCTTAAGGTAACGTTAAAAGTCAATCTTGGGAATATCAGTGATTTAATTTTGCAGTGATGTTCTGCACTGCGGAGAAAATAACAAGACCATAAGAGTGTGATGAAGAGGTTTTTGTCTTTTTCAACATTATGTAAGATTGTTAAGCTAAATGGGGCTAAATGATGAAGTGATGAAATTTGTAATGAAATCACATAGTCTATGAAGGTAAAAGTCATATTTAGTTATGTGTCACAGTTGGTTGATAAATTTTGAAGAAAGTGGTACCAGAGGATTCTATACCCTCTGTAAAGTTGACATTATTGTGGGATTTACCTGTAGCACCCCATACTCCCACAAAATGAAGTTCCTAGAAAGTGGGCAGGGTTTTGAATTAGAGGGTAAAAACTACTTAAAAATGATATTGCATAGAATATCATTGGTCATTAATGGAATCTTTTATATCACCTGCCTAATTCCTGTCAGCTGAGAGGTCGGCTACACTACTGAAATCAAGGCAGGTAGCTGGTGATAAATGGCATTCTTGATTATGAAGTGCATGAATAGAAAAATTTGATAGGAAACAAAATTGATTAAGGAAAAGCATTATATAACGAAACAGCTCATGTTATATCGCACGATACACCACAATTTAATGTAAACATTCATGTAGCCTATTCACTTCCATTGTTTTTTCTCTGACAAGGTATCTTGTTTCTATACTTGGTTAGGTGATACAAAGGTTTCTTTGCATGACTTTTATATATAATATCATCTCAGTATAGTTTAGCCCATTTCATGCATTGTGAAAACTTCATGGCAATTCATCTGTTGACAGATGCTTTTTTTTTTTTGGAGGCTACAGTTAAGGACAAAAGGCCTCATCAGGCCTTAGTTTGAATGTAAAGAGGTTAGTGAAAGGGAAAAAAGAAGAGACAAGGAAAAGTATGTATGACTTTTGGAGGAAAACTAAACCTTGTCTTTTAAAAGTTATAGGGAAAGACATGAGATTGTAGAGAGTTCCAAAGCTTTGAAGTGTTAGGAAAAAAAACAGTTATACTCCTATGGAACTGTTTATACTCTTAAGAGTGAATTAGGAGAATGGAATTTTCCTTTTTCACTCTTTAAAATCAGTCTATCAATATTTGTTTACTCTTTTACGGTAGTGCTATAAGAGTGAGGGGAAAATATGGGGTTAGACTATAGATATACTGTAAAATACCAATAAACATAAAAAATGGAAATGACACCTTTTTTAATGCTACAGATGACTTGAGAGTTCTGATATAGGTGAAAGTCCTTCGTTATCAAAAACATGTCCTCCAGTTAATGGAAGGTAAAGTGAGTTCTCATGTCTACAGAGATACTAGAATCTGACTCAATATGGGACAGATCTGTTGAACATTAGTCTAATCTTTGTAGACATCTAAACTAACCCAACATGTTTGCAAAACTCATTAGAATGTAGATATTATGATATTTGGTGGTATTCTGTGGAATTGATGTAAAGGAAATTAGGTATTTCTTCACCTTGCAGGCAGGTTTTCATGTTACACACTGTTACAGCTTCATTCTATTTGTATATTGGCTTATGTCTTATGTCTGGGCACCGTCCCTGAAAGAATTTGGGGAATCATGTTGCCTTTGATATATCCAAAGCTTTTGACAGGGTATGGCATCGGGGTCTCATTTATAAGCCCCCCCTCTTGACTTCCATCCCTCACTTTGCTTCTTCATATCTAGCTTCCTCCAGCTGATTTATCTCTGTGATTGTTGATGGATTAACCTCCCCCTTTCTCCATCAACAGCAGTACCCCTCAAGGCTCTGTCTTGTCTCCTACACATTTTTTTCTTTTTTTTTTAATGATTTCCTCTCCCACAAATAACCAAATGCACTCATATGCTAACAACTCAGCATTAGCATTCACCCACATCCTTCAATTCTGTTCCTTCTCTCATTTGATCTGGAACTTGTCTTGACACTCCTTCCTCAGTAAACTTGGACTGGATATCTCAGTGGGGTAGACAAAATCTTCTGAAGTTTAATGCCTCCAAGACCCAGTTTCTACCCATCACTATTGAAAACTCCTCATCTCTCTCCTTTGACTGTTCTGTAATTTCACCTCTTGACTCTATAGAACATACTTGGCACAACTGTAACATCCACTCTTCTTAGGAAACCCCACATTATAGAGATAGGTAAGTCTGCTTTTAAGAAATGGGGTTTCCTGTTTAGATGTCAAAACTTTTTTTCTTCTGAATCTTTGCCCTATGTATATAAATGATTGCTTCGATCTTGTATGGAATACTAATCACACATTTGAGGTGGTTCTAGCTCCGGATCCTTACTTGATAGTGTTGAGTAGAAAGCGGGCCAACTTATAAACTCTCCCAGGGTAACTCCCAAACTTGACCTTCTTGCCCTACACTGCAATGTTGGTTCTTTTTCCTTCTTCTACAGGGCACACAAGCGGCTGCTTGTGTGCTCCCACCACTAGATAGATCACCCAGTACTTGGCAAGCTGTTGCATCCCATGATTACTTTGTGGCCATTGGCTACTCGGGTGGGCAATTTTGATAACCTATTCTTTCCTTAAACCTCGAAACTTCTCATGTCTTTCCCAATAACTATGACCTTGCACATTTTAAAAGAGAGGTTGTTCATTTCCTCCAAAATTTATCAATACTTTCCCTTGCTTTTTATTTTTCCCTTTCATAATCCTCTCTATATTTCAATTAAGGACCAGCCTTAGTGTGAACTTTTGTCTGTGACTGGGGCCTTCAACATGAAAAAAAAAAAAAAATGAGACTTTTGTAAATGATGCTCCTGTAAATGGATGACCCAAAACATCCACCCAGTGCTTGTTCAGATTTTATAGAGCTTTAGTCAGTGGTTTACCAAATTACAAAGTGATTGAATGCTGTATAGAACGGAAAAAAGTCGTACAGCTTACCTTATTTTTGGTTAAACAGTTTTCCCACACTGATGAAGAACTGGTAAAACCATTCCTCATGTGTTTTCTTCTCTTCCATATGACCATACATGTGTTTTCACATTGGAAATGTACTTTTTATTCAAATTCACCTCAGCTGTAGAGTGAGAATGCTGTGTTGTCTTATTAAGTACTAGTAATGTATTTGATTTGCTTGAAGGAAAGAAAGTAACAAGTGCTGGTCCTCAGATAGCTGTAACTTGTGTATTTGCAACCTTCACAAGCATCCCCATGATGAAGGTCTACAATTCATATTGCAAATCATGTGATCAGGCATAAGATTTCTTGATGATTCTGTAAAAAAAAAAAAAAAAGATGATTATAATACAAGTATTTATCTACCCCCACCCTTTTTCATAAGAAGCAGAAACAAATCCTGATGAATGTTCCAAACCTTTAAGATGTTCCCTAAGCATAAAATAGCAACATACCATGAAATGAAGGTGTCAGAATTTATCAGAATATACCCAATTGTGTCAACAGAGATGTGAACTACTCGTGAAAGAAATCTTTTTTCCTATTCTGTGTTTTCACCTCAGACAATGAAAAATAAGGCACTTGACCTAAGAAACAAGGGAACTTAGCCATTTATAGACCACATATATCATGCATACCACAGGGTATGTGCTGTCATGGCAGCTGGCCTCCATTTAACCCAGCTGCTCTTCCTCTCCTACGGACCCCCCTTGTGGTCAGTACAATGGGTACCTTGCTTATCTATCAAGCTATCCACTCTTACACATGCATTTACTTCTCAAGAGGAGGCTTTCACACCATCCAACATGTCTTCCCACCCCACATATCCTTAACACAGTCACAACATATTCCATTTGACTTTATCATATATTTTCTCCAGACCCATAAAAGCTGCACACAGCTTTTTACCTTTCACTAGATACTTTTCCCCAGTCATTCTCAGTGTAGAAATATGATCCACACATCCACTACCTTTCCTAAAACCCACATGTTCCTCACTAATATTAAAATTTAATCTCCCCTCCCAGTCAAAGATTGGCATCTTCCTTCTATTCTCATTCACTTTCAACATTCTCTTTCCACACACACATCACTGTGTTAGCCAACCACTCTCTCCTGCTCTTCCTCTGGCTGAGCTGGTAGCACAGCACCATCTGCATTCGACTGTTGCGATGGTGTCCTCTCTGCTTCTTAATGATTGGGTATCATTCCTTGATACCATAATCAGCCCCACTCAGTCTTGTCCCATATGGTGGCCCATCTGTAGAATCATTAATTATACTATATATAGGGGAGAAAGAATACTTCCCATGCATTCCCCACATGTCATAGAAGGCAACTAAAGGGGACAGGAGTGGGGGGCTAGAAACCCTCTCCTCCTTGTATTTTAACTTTCTAAAAGGGGAAACACAAGGAGTCATGCAGGGAGTGCTCATCCTCCTCAAAAGCTCAGATTCGGTTGTTTAAATGTGTGTGGATGTAATCAAGATGAGGAAAAAGGAGATAGGTAGTATGTTTTGAGGAAAGGAACCTGGGTGTTTTGGCTCTGAGTGAAATGAAACTTAAGGGTAAGGGGAAGAGTGGTGTAGGAATGTCTTGGGAGTAAAGTCAGGGGTTGGTGAGAGGACAAGAGCAAAGGAAGGAGTAACACTACTCCTGAAGCAGGAGTTTAGGGAATACGTGATAGAGTGTAAGAAAGTAAACTCTAGATTGATATGGGTAAAACTGAAAGTAGATGGAGAGAGATGGGTGATTATTGGTGCCTATGCACCTGGTCATGAGAAGAAAGATCATGAGAGGCAAGTGTTTTGGGAGCAGCTGAGTGAGTGTGTTAGCAGCTTTGATGCACGAGACTGGGCTATAGTGATGGATGATTTGAATGCAAAGGTGGGTAATGTGGCAGTTGAGGGTATAATTGGTGTACATGGGGTGTTCAGTGTTGTAAATGGAAATGGTGAAGAACTTGTAGATTTATGTGCCGAAAAAGACTGGTGATTGGGAATACCTGGTTTAAAAAGAGAGATATACATAAGTATACATATGTAAGTAGGAGAGATGGCCAGAGAGCGTTATTGGATCTCGTGTTAATTGACAGGCGTGTGAAAGAGAGACTTTTGAATGTTAATGTGCTGAGAGGGGCAACTGGAGGGATGTCTGTTCATTATCTTGTGGAGGCAAAGGTGAAGATATGTAGAGGTTTTCAGAAAAGAAAGAGAGAATGTTGGGGTGAAGAGAGTGGTGAGAGTAAGTGAGCTTGGAAAGGAGACTTGTGTGAGGAAGTACCAGGAGAGATTGAGTGCAGAATGGAAAAAGGTGAGAACAAATGACATAAGGGGAGTGGGGGAGGAATGGGATGTATTTAGAGAAGCAGTGATGGCTTGCACAAAAAATGCCTATGGCATGAGAAGCATGGGAGGCAGGCAGATTAGAAAGGGTAGTAAGTGGTGGGATGAAGTAAGATTGTTAGTGGAAGAGAAGAGAGAGGCGTCTGGATGACTTTTCCAGGGAAGTGGTGCAAATGACTGGGAGATGTATAAAAGAAAGCTGTAGGAGGTCAAGAGAAAGGTGCTAGATTTGAAAAAGAGAGCAAATGAGAGTTGGGGTGAGAGAAATATATTAAATTTTAGGGAGAATAAAAAGATGTTTTGGAAGGAGGTGAATAACGTGCATAAGACAAGACAACAAATGGGAACATCAGTGAAGGGGGAAAATGGGGAGGTAATAAGTAGTAATGAAGTGAGAAGGAGACAGAGTGAGTAATTTGAAGGTTTGTTGAAGCTGTTTGATGACAGAGTGGCAGAAATAGGGTGTTTTGGTCTGGGGTAAACCATGGAAAAGTTTGTGGGGCCTGGATGTGGAAAGGGACCTGTGGTTTTGGTGCATTACACATGACAGCTAGAGACTGAGTGTGAATGAATGTGGCCTTTTTGTCTTTTCCTGGCACTACCTTGCTGGAGGGGGTGGGTAGAATGCTCCTTCATGTGTGGCGGGTGGCGACAGGAATGGATGGAGGCAGCAAGTATGAATATGTACCTATGTATATATATATTATCCCTGGGGATAGGGGAGCAAGAATACTTCCCACGTATTCCCTGCGTGTCGTAGAAGGCGACTAAAAGGGGAGGGAGCGGGGGGCTGGAAATCCTCCCCTCTCATTTTTTTTTTAATTTTCCAAAAGAAGGAACAGAGAATTGGGCCAGGTGAGGGTAGTCCCTCAAAGGCCCAGTCATCTGTTCTTAACGCTACCTCGCTAATGCGGGAAATGGCGAATAGTTTGAAAGAAAAGAAAAGTATATATGTATATGTCTGTGTATGTACATGTATGTATATATTGAAATGCATATGTATGTATATGTGCATGTATGGGCGTTTATGTGTATACATGTGTATGTGGGCGAGTTGGGTCATTCCTCGTCTGTTTCCTTGCACTACCTCACTGACGCGGGAGACAGCAATTAAGTATAATGAAATATATATATATACCTGGGGATAGGGGAAAAAGAAAACTTCTCGCGCATTCCTTGCATGTCATAGAAGGCAACTAAAAGGGGAGGGGGCGGGGGCTGGAAATCATCCCCTCCCATTTATAATTTTCCAAAAGAAGGAACGGAGAGGTGGGCCAAGTGAGGATATACCCTCTAAGGCTCACTCCTCTGTTCTTAACGCTATCTCACTGACGCGGGATAAGGCGAATATGTATGAAAATATTTTTTTTTTTTTTTTTTTTTTTTATACTTTGTCGCTGTCTCCCGCGTTTGCGAGGTAGCGCAAGGAAACAGATGAAAGAAATGGCCCAACCCCCCCCCCCATACACATGTACATACACACGTCCACACACGCAAATATACATACCTACACAGCTTTCCATGGTTTACCCCAGACGCTTCACATGCCTTGATTCAATCCACTGACAGCACGTCAACCCCTGTATACCACATCGCTCCAATTCACTCTATTCCTTGCCCTCCTTTCACCCTCCTGCATGTTCAGGCCCCGATCACACAAAATCTTCTTCACTCCATCTTTCCACCTCCAATTTGGTCTCCCTCTTCTCCTCGTTCCCTCCACCTCCGACACATATGTCCTCTTGGTCAATCTTTCCTCACTCATTCTCTCCATGTGCCCAAACCATTTCAAAACACCCTCTTCTGCTCTCTCAACCACGCTCTTTTTATTTCCACACATCTCTCTTACCCTTACGTTACTTACTCGATCAAACCACCTCACACCACACATTGTCCTCAAACATCTCATTTCCAGCACATCCATCCTCCTGCGCACAACTCTATCCATAGCCCACGCCTCGCAACCATACAACATTGTTGGAACCACTATTCCTTCAAACATACCCATTTTTGCTTTCCGAGATAATGTTCTCGACTTCCACACATTTTTCAAGGCTCCCAAAATTTTCGCCCCCTCCCCCACCCTATGATCCACTTCCGCTTCCATGGTTCCATCCGCTGACAGATCCACTCCCAGATATCTAAAACACTTCACTTCCTCCAGTTTTTCTCCATTCAAACTCACCTCCCAATTGACTTGACCCTCAACCCTACTGTACCTAATAACCTTGCTCTTATTCACATTTACTCTTAACTTTCTTCTTCCACACACTTTACCAAACTCAGTCACCAGCTTCTGCAGCTTCTCACATGAATCAGCCACCAGCGCTGTATCATCAGCAAACAACAACTGACTCACTTCCCAAGCTCTCTCATCCCCAACAGACTTCATGCTTGCCCCTCTTTCCAAAACTCTTGCATTCACCTCCCTAACAACCCCATCCATAAACAAATTAAACAACCATGGAGACATCACACACCCCTGCCGCAAACCTACATTCACTGAGAACCAATCACTTTCCTCTCTTCCTACACGTACACATGCCTTACATCCTCGATAAAAACTTTTCACTGCTTCTAACAACTTGCCTCCCACACCATATATATATATATATATATATATATATATATATATATATATATATATATATATTTTTGCTTTGTCGCTGTCTCCCGTGTTTGTGAGGTATCGCAAGTAAACAGACGAAAGAAATGGCCCAACCCACCCCCATACACATGTATATACATACGTCCACACACTTAAATATACATACCTACACAGCTTTCCATGGTTTACCCCAGACGCTTCACATGCCCTGATTCAATCCACTGACAGCTCGTCAACCCCGGTATACCACATCAATCCAATTCACTGTATTCCTTGCCCTCCTTTCACCCTCCTGCATGCTCAGGCCCCGATCACACAAAATCTTTTTCACTCCATCTTTCCACCTCCAATTTGGTCTCCCACTTCTCCTTGTTCCCTCCACCTCCGACACATATATCCTCTTGGTCAATCTTTTCTCACTCATTCTCTCCATGTGCCCAAACCATTTCAAAACACCCTCTTCTGCTCTCTCAACCACGCTCTTTTTATTTCCACACATCTCTCTTACCCTTACGTTACTTACTCGATCAAACCACCTCACACCACACATTGTCCTCAAACATCTCATTTCCAGCACATCCATAGCCCATGCCTCACAACCATACAACATTGTTGGAACCACTATTCCTTCAAACATACCCATTTTTGCTATCCGAGATAATGTTCTCGACTTCCACACATTCTTCAAGGCTCCCAGGATTTTCGCCCCCTCCCCCACCGTATGATCCACTTCCGCTTCTATAAATGCTACATACAAATCCATTTGCTTTTCTAAGTATTTCTCACATACATTCTTCAAAGCAAACATCTGATCCACACATCCTCTACCACTTCTGAAACCACACTGCTCTTCCCCAATCTGATGCTCTGTACATGCCTTCACCCTCTCAATCAATACCCTCCCATATAATTTACCAGGAATACTCAACAAACTTATAGCTCTGTAATTTGAGCACTCACCCTTATCCCCTTTGCCTTTGTACAATGGCACTATGCACGCATTCTGCCAATCCTCAGGCACCTCACCATGAATCATACATGCATTAAATAACCTTACCAACCAGTCAACAATACAGTCACCCCCTTTTTTAATAAATTCCACTGCAATGCCATCCAAACCTGCTGCCTTGCTGGCTTTCATCTTCCACAAAGCTTTTACTACCTCTTCTCTGTTTACCAAATCATTTTCCCTAACCATCTCACTTTGCACACCACCTCAACCAAAACACCCTATATCTGCCACTCTATCATCAAACACATTCAACAAACCTTCAAAATACTCACTCCATCTCCTATTCACATCACCACTACTTGTTATCACCTCCCCATTAGTCCCCTTCACTGAAGTTCCCATTTGCTCCCTTGTCTTATGCACTTTATTTACCTTCTTCTAGAACATCTTTTTATTCTCCCTAAAATTTAATGGTACTCTCTCACCCCAACTCTCATTTGCCCTCTTTTTCACCTCTTGCACCTTTCTCTTGACCTCCTGTCTCTTTCTTTTATACATCTCCCACTCATTTGCATTTTTTCCCTGCAAAAACGTCCAAATGCCTCTCTCTTCTCTTTCACTAATAATCTTACTTCTTCATCCCACCACTCACTACCCTTTCTAATCAACCCACCTCCCACGCTTCTCATGCCACAAGCATCTTTTGCGCAAGCCATCACTGCTTCCCTAAATACATCCCATTCCTCCCCCACTCCCCTTACCTCCTTTGTTCTCACCTTTTTCCATTCTGTACTCAGTCTCTCTTGGTATATATATTTCATTATACTTTGTCACTGTCTCCCTTGTTATTGAGGTGGCACAAGGAAACAGATGAAAGAATGGCCCAACCCACCCACATACACATGCCCACACACACACATATACATTCCTATACACTTCAATGTATACATACACAGACATATACATGTATGCACATGTACAGATTCATACATGCTGCCTTCATCCATTCCCACCCCCACCCCACCACACATGAAATGGCACCCCCCTCCCCTGTGTGAGTGCAAGGTAGTGCTAAGAAAAGACAACAAAAGCCACATTCGTTCACAATCAGTCTCTAGCTGTCAAGTGTAATGCACTGAAACCACAGCTCCCTTTCCACATCCAGGCCCCATGAAACTTTGAATGTTTTCCCCCGACACTTCACATGCCTTGGTTCAATCCATTGACAGCACATTGACCCTGGTATACCACATCATTCCAATTCACTCTATTCCTTGCATGCCTTTCACCCTCCAGTATGTTCAGGCCCTGATCACTCAAAATCTTTTTCACTCCATCCTTCCATCTCCAATTTGGTCTCCCACTTCTCGTTTCCTCCACCTCTGACACATATATACTCTTTGTCAATCTTTCCTCTCTCATTCTCTTCATGTGACCTAACATTTCAATACACCCTCTTCTGCTCTCTCAACCACACTCTTTTATTACCACACATCTCTCTTACCCTTTCAGCACTTCCTCGATCAAACCACCTCACACCACATATTGTCCTCAAACATCTCATTTCCAACACATCCACCCTCCTCCACACAACGCTATCTATAGCCCACGCCTTACAACCCTATAACATTGTTGGAATCACTATTCCTTTAAACATACCCAATTTTGCTTTCCGAGATAATGTTCTCGCCTTCCACACATTTTTCAATGCTCCCAGAACTTTCGCCCCCTCCGTCACCTTCTGACTCACTTCTGCTTCCATGGTTCCATCCGTGGCCAAATCCACTCACAGATATCTAAAACACTTCACTTCCTCCAGTATTTCTCCATCCAAACTTACCTACTAATTGACTCGTCCCTTGACCCTACTGTACCAAATAACCTTGCTCTTATTCACATTTACTCTAAGCTTTCTTCTTTCACTCTCTACGAAACTCAGGCACCAGCTTCTGCAGTTTCTTACCTGAATCAGCTACCAGCACTGTATCATAATTGAACAGCAAGTGACTCACTTCCCAAACCCTCTCATCCCCAACAGACTGCATACTTGCCCCTCTCTCCAAAACTCTTGCATTCACCTCCCTAACAACCCCATCATAAACAAATTAAACAACCATGAAGACATCACACACCCCCTGCGACAAACCATCATTCACTTTGAACCAGTCACTTTCCTCTCTTCCTACTCGTACACATGCCTTACATCCTCAATAAAAACTTTTCACTGCTTCTAGCAACTTGCCTCCCACACTATATACTCTTAATACCTTCCACAGAGCATCTCTATCAACTCTGTCATATGCCTTCTCCAAATCCATTAATGCTACATACAAATCCATTTGTTTTTCTAAGTATTTCTCATATATTCTTCAAAGCAAACACCTGATCCACACATCCTTTACCACTTCTGAAACCACACTGCTCTTCCCCAGTCTGATACTCAGTACGTGCCTTCACCCTCTCAATCAGTACCCTCCCATATAATTTCCCAGGAATACTCAACAAACTTATACCTGTGTAATTTGAACACTCACCTTTATCCCCTTTGCATTTGTACAATGGCACTATGCATGCATTCTGCCAATCCTCAGGCACTTCACCATGTGCCATATTGAATATCCTCACCAACCAGTCAAGAACACAGTCATGCCCTTTTTTAATGAATTCCACTGCAATACCATCCAAACCCGCCGCCTTGCCATCTTTCATCTTCTGCAGAGCTTTCACTACCTCTTCTCTGTTTACCAAATCATTCTCCCTGACCCTTCCACTTCGCGCACCACCTCAACCAAAACACCCTATATCTGCCACTCTGTCATCTAACACACTCAACAAACCTTCAAAATACTCACTCCATCTCCTTCTTACATAACCACTACTTGCTATTATCTCCCCATTAGCCCCCTTCACCGATGTTCCCATTTGTTCTCTTGTCTTACGCACTGTATTTACCTCTTTCCAAAACATCCTTTTATTCTCCCTAAAATATAATGATACTCTCTCACCCCAACTCTCATTTGCGCTCTTTTTCACCTCTTGCACCTTTCTCTTGACCTCTTGCCTCTTTCTTTTATTCGTCTCCCAGTCATTTGCACTATTTCCCTGCAAAAATCGTCCAAATGCCTCTCTCTTCTCTTTCACTAACAATCTTACTTCTTCATCCCACCACTCACTACCCTTTCTAATCTGCCCACCTCCCATGCTTCTCATGCCACAAGCATCTTTTGCGTTAGCCATCACTGCTTCCCTAAATACATCCCATTCCTTCCCCACTCCCCTTATGTCCTTTGCTCTCATCCTCCTTGAAGGCTCAGATTGGAGTGTCTGAATGTGTGTGGATGTAACCAAGATGAGAAGAAAGGAGAGATAGGTAGTATGATTGAGGAAAGAAACCTGGATGTTCTGGCTCTGAGTGAAATGAAGCTCAAGGGTAAAGGGGAAGAGCAGTTTGGGAAAGTCATGGGAGTAAAGTCAGGGGTTGGTGAGAGGTCAAGAGCTAAGGAAGGAGTAGCAATACTTCTGAAGCAGGAGTTGTAGGAGTATGTGATAGTGTGAGAAAGTAAATTCTAGATTGTTGTAGGTAAAACTGAAAATGGATGGAAATGGGTGATTATTGGTGCCTATACACCTGGTGATGAGAAGAAAGATCATGAGAGGCAAGTGGTTTGGGAGCAGTTGAGTGAGTGTGTTAGCAGCTTTGATGCACGAGACCAGGTTATAGTGATAGGTGAGTTAAATGCGAAGGTGAGTAATGTGGCAGTTGAGGGTATAATTGGTGTACATGGGGTGCTCAGTGTTGTAAATGGAAATGGTGAAGAGCTTGTGGATTTGTGTGCTGAAAATTGACTGGTGATTGGGAATACCTGGTTTTTAAAAGAGAGATATACATATGTATGTGAGTAGGAAAGATGGTCAGAGGGCATTATTGGACTACGTGTTAATTGACAGGCATGTAAAAGAGAGACTTTTGGATGTTAATGCACTGAGAGGGGCAGCTGAAGGGATGTCTGATCTCTATCTTGTGGAGGTGAGGGTGAAGATTTGTAGAGGCTTTCAGAAAAGAAGAGATTGGTGAGTAAGTGAGCTTGGAAAGGAGACTTGTGTGAGGAAGTGTCAGGAGAGATTGATCTTATAATGGCAAAAGGTGAGAACAAATGACATAAGAGGAGTGGGTGAGGAATAGGATGTATTTAGGGAATTTATTAAAAAAGGGGGTGACTGTTGTTGTTGACTGGTTGGTGAGGATATTCAGTGTGTGCATGGCTCATGGTGAAGTGCCTGAAGATTGGCGGAATGCATGCATAGTGCCATTGTACAAAGGGAAAAGGGATAAAGGTGAGTGTTCAAACTACAGAGGCATAAGTTTGTTGAGTATTCGTGGGAAATTTTATGGGACGGTATTGATTGAGAGGGTGAAGGCATGTACAGAGCATCAGATTGGTGAAGAGCAGTGTGGTTTCAGAAGTGGTAAAGGATGTGTGGATCAGGTGTTTGCTTTGAAGAATGTATGTGAGAAATACTTAGAAAACAAATGGATTTGTATGTAGCATCTATGGATCTGGAGAAGGCATATGATAGAGTTGACAGGGATGCTTTGAATAAGAAATTAAGAGTATGTGGTGTGGGAGGTAAGTTACTAGAAGCAGTGAAAAGTTTGTACCAAGGATGTAAGGCATGTGTATGAGGAGGAAGAGAGGAGAGTGATTGGTTCCCAGTTAATGTCAATGTCGGTCTGCGACAGGGATGTGTGATGTCCCAATGGTTGTTTTAATTTGTTAATGGATGGAGTGATTAGGGAGGTAAATGCAAGAGTTTTGGAGAGAGTGGTGCAGTCTGTTGTGGGAGGGTTTGGGAAGTGAGTCAGTTGGTGTTCGCTGATGATACTGCTATAGTGGCTGATTTGTGTGAGAAACTGCAGAGGTTGGTGACTAAGTTTGGAAAAGTTTGTGAAAGGAGAAAGTTGAGAGTAAATGTGAATAAGAGCAAGTTTATTAAGTTCAGCATGGTTGAGGGACAAGTAAATTAGGATGCAAGTTTGGGTGGAGAAAAATTGGAGGAAGTGAAGTGTTTTAGATATCTGGGAGTGGATTTAGCAGCGGATGGAATCACGGAAGCGGAAGTGAGTTACAGAGTGGGGAGGGGGAGAAGGTTCTGGGAGCGATGAAGAATGTGTGGAAGGAACATTATCACGGAGAGCAAAAATGGGTATGTTTGAAGGAATAGTAGTTCCAACAATGTTATATGGCTGCGAGGTATGGGCTATAGATAGGGTTGTACGGAGGAGGGTGGATGTGTTGGAAATGCAATGTTTGAGGACAATATGCTGTGTGCGATGGTTTGTTTGAGTTAGAAATGTGAGGGTAAGAGAGATGTGTCGAAATAAAATGAGTATGATTGAGAGAGCAGAAGAGGGTGAGTTGAAATGGTTTGGACATATGGAGAGAATGAGTGAGGAAAGATTGACAAAGAGGGTATATGTGTCAGAGGTGGAGGGAAAAAGAAGTGGAAGACCAAATTGAAGGTGGAAGGATGAAGTAAAAAACATTTTGAGGAATTGGGGCCAGAACATACAGGAGGCTGAGATGTGTGCAAGGAATAGAGTGAATTGGAATGATGTGGTACACTGGGCCAATATGCTGTCAGTGGACTGAACCAGGGCATGTGAAGCATCTGGGGTAAACCAGGGAAAGGTCTGTGGGTACTGGATGTAGATAGGGAGCTGTGGTTTCGGTGCATTACACATGACAACTAGAAACTGAGTGTGAACGGATGTGGCCTTTTTGTCTGTGTTCCTGGCATTACCTCGGTGAAGCAGGGGATAGCGATACTGTTTTCCTGTGGGGCGGGGTAGCAACAGGAATGGGTGAAGGCAAGCAAGTATGAACATGTACATGTGTATATATGTAATGTCTGCATGTGTGTATGTATATGTTGATGTGAATATGTATGTATGTATATGTGTGTATGTGGGCATTTATGTATATATATTTTTTTTTTTTTTTTTTTTTTTTTTTTTGTCGCTGTCTCCCGCGTTTGCGAGGTAGCGCAAGGAAACAGACGAAAGAAATGGCCCAACCCCCCCCCCATACACATGTATATACATACGTCCACACACGCAAATATACATACCTACACAGCTTTCCATGGTTTACCCCAGACGCTTCACATGCCCTGATTCAATCCACTGACAGCACGTCAACCCCGGTATACCACATCGATCCAATTCACTCTAGTCCTTGCCCTCCTTTCACCCTCCTGCATGTTCAGGCCCCGATCACACAAAATCTTTTTCACTCCATCTTTCCACCTCCAATTTGGTCTCCCACTTCTCCTCGTTCCCTCCTCCTCCAACACATATATCCTCTTGGTCAATCTTTCCTCACTCATTCTCTCCATGTGCCCAAACCATTTCAAAACACCCTCTTCTGCTCTCTCAACCACGCTCTTTTTATTTCCACACATCTCTCTTACCCTTACGTTACTTACTCGATCAAACCACCTCACACCACACATTGTCCTCAAACATCTCATTTCCAGCACATCCATCCTCCTGCGCACAACTCTATCCATAACCCACGCCTCACAACCATACAACATTGTTGGAACCACTATTCCTTCAAACATACCCATTTTCACTTTCCGAGATAATGTTCTCGACTTCCACACATTCTTCAAGGCTCCCAGGATTTTCGCCCCCTCCCCCACCCTATGATCCACTTCCGCGTCCATGGTTCCATCCGCTGCCAGATCCACTCCCAGATATCTAAAACACTTTACTTCCTCCAGTTTTTCTCCATTCAAACTTACCTCCCAATTGACTTGACCCTCAACCCTACTGTACCTAATAACCTTGCTCTTATTCACATTTACTCTTAACTTTCTTCTTTCACACACTTTACCAAACTCAGTCACCAGCTTCTGCAGTTTCTCACATGAATCAGCCACCAGCGCTGTATCATCAGCGAACAACAACTGACTCACTTCCCAAGCTCTCTCATCCCCAACAGACTTCATACTTGCCCCTCTTTCCAAAACACTTGCATTTACCTCCCTAACAACCCCATCCATAAACAAATTAAACAACCATGGAGACATCACACACCCCTGCTGCAAACCTACATTCACTGAGAACCAATCACTTTCCTCTCTTCCTACACGTACACATGCCTTACATCCTCGATGAAAACTTTTCACTGCTTCTAACAACTTGCCTCCCACACCATATATTCTTCATACCTTCCACAGAGCATCTCTATCAACTCTATCATATGCCTTCTCCAGATCCATAAATGCCACATACAAATCCATTTGCTTTTCTAAGTATTTCTCACATACATTCTTCAAAGCAAACACCTGATCCACACATCCTCTACCACTTCTGAAACCACACTGCTCTTCCCCAATCTGATGCTCTGTACATGCCTTCACCCTCTCAATCAATACCCTCCCATATAATTTACCAGGAATACTCAACAAACTTATACCTCTGTAATTTGAGCACTCACTCTTATCCCCTTTGCCTTTGTACAATGGCACTATGCACGCATTCCGCCAATCCTCAGGCACCTCACCATGAGTCATGCATACATTAAATAACCTTACCAACCAGTCAATAATACAGTCACCCCCTTTTTTAATAAATTCCACGGCAATACCATCCAAACCTGCTGCCTTGCCAGCTTTCATCTTCTGCAAAGCTTTTACTACCTCTTCTCTGTTTACCAAATCATTTTCCCTAACCCTCTCACTTTGCACACCACCTCGACCAAAACTCCCTATATCTGCCACTCTATCATCAAACACATTCAACAAACCTTCAAAATACTCACTCCATCTCCTTCTCACATCACCACTACTTGTTATCACCTCCCCATTTGCCCCCTTCACTGAAGTTCCCATTTGCTGCCTTGTCTTACGCACTTTATTTACCTCCTTCCAGAACATCTTTTTATTCTCCCTAAAAGGAGAGATAGGTAGTATGTTTGAGGAAAGGAACCTGGATGTTTTGGCTCTGAGTGAAACGAAGCTCAAGGGTAAAGGGGAAGAGTGGTTTGGGAATGTCTTGGGAGTAAAGTCAGGGGTTAGTGAGAGGACAAGAGCAAGGGAAGGAGTAGCACTACTCCTGAAACAGGAGTTGTGGGAGTATGTGATAGAATGTAAGAAAGTAAATTCTCGATTAATATGGGTAAAACTGAAAGTTGATGGAGAGAGATGGGTGATTATTGGTGCATATGCACCTGGGCATGAGAAGAAAGATCATGAGAGGCAAGTGTTTTGGGAGCAGCTGAATGAGTGTGTTAGTGGTTTTGATGCACGAGACCGGGTTATAGTGATGGGTGATTTGAATGCAAAGGTGAGTAATGTGGCAGTTGAGGGAATAATTGGTATACATGGGGTGTTCAGTGTTGTAAATGGAAATGGTGAAGAGCTTGTAGATTTATGTGCTGAAAAAGGACTGGTGATTGGGAATACCTGGTTTAAAAAGCGAGATATACATAAGTATACGTATGTAAGTAGGAGAGATGGCCAGAGAGCGTTATTGGATTACATGTTAATTGACAGGCGCGCAAAAGAGAGACTTTTGGATGTTAATGTGCTGAGAGGTGCAACTGGAGGAATGTCTCATCATTATCTTGTGGAGGCTAAGGTGAAGATTTGTATGGGTTTTCAAAAAAGAAGAGTGAATGTTGGGGTGAAGAGGGTGGTGAGAGTAAGTGAGCTTGGGAAGGAGACTTGTGTGAGGAAGTACCAGGAGAGACTGAGAACAGAATGGAAAAAGGTGAGAACAATGGAAGTAAGGGGAGTGGGGGAGGAATGGGATGTATTTAGGGAATCAGTGATGGATTGCTCAAAAGATGCTTGTGGCATGAGAAGAGTGGGAGGTGGGTTGATTAGAAAGGGTAGTGAGTGGTGGGATGAAGAAGTAAGATTATTAGTGAAAGAGAAGAGAGAGGCATTTGGATGATTTTTGCAGGGAAAAAATGCAATTGAGTGGGAGATGTATAAAAGAAAGAGACAGGAGGTCAAGAGAAAGGTGCAAGAGGTGAAACAGAGGGCAAATGAGAGTTGGAGTGAGAGAGTATCATTAAATTTTATATATATATATATATATATATATATATATATATATATATATATATATATATATATATATATATATATATTCCTTCAAACACCCATTTTTGCTTTCCGAGATGATGTTCTCGACTTCCAAACATTCTTCAGGGCTCCCAGAATTTTCGCCCCCTCCCCCACCCTATGATTCACTTCTACTTCCATGGTTCCATCCGCTGCCAGATCCACTCCCAGATATCTAAAACACTTTACTTCCTCCAGTTTTTCTCCATTCAAACTTACCTCCCAATTGACTTGACCCTCAACCCTTCTGACCCTCAACCCTTCTGTACCTAATAACCTTGCTCTTATTCACATTTACTCCTAACTTTCTTCTTTCACACACTTTACCAAACTCAGTCACCAGCTTCTGCAGTTTCTTACATGAATCAGCCAC
Organism: Panulirus ornatus; assembly: GCF_036320965.1. Lineage (NCBI taxonomy): Eukaryota > Metazoa > Arthropoda > Malacostraca > Decapoda > Palinuridae > Panulirus > Panulirus ornatus. The sequence goes on along the minus strand of NC_092243.1, from coordinate 44,922,499 downwards.
CAGCGCTGTATCATCAGCGAACAACAACTGACTCACTTCCCAAGCTCTCTCACCCATAACAGAATGCATACTTGCCCCTCTTTCCGAATCCCTTGCATTCACCTCCGTAACAACCCCATCCATAAACAAATTAAACATATATATATATATATATATATATATATATATATATATATATATATATATATATATATATATATATATATATATATTTTTTTTTTTTTTTTTATACTTTGTCGCTGTCTCCCGCGTTTGCGAGGTAGCGCAAGGAAACAGACGAAAGAAATGGCCCAACCCCCCCCCATACACATGTATAAACATACGTCCACACACGCAAATATACATACCTACACAGCTTTCCATGGTTTACCCCAGACGCTTCACATGCCTTGATTCAATCCACTGACAGCACGTCAACCCCGGTATACCAAATCGCTCCAATTCACTCTATTCCTTGCCCTCCTTTCACCCTCCTGCATGTTCAGGCCCCGATCACACAAAATCTTTTTCACTCCATCTTTCCACCTCCAATTTGGTCTCCCTCTTCTCCTTGCTCCCTCCACCTCCGACACATATATCCTCTTGGTCAATCTTTCCTCACTCATCCTCTCCATGTGCCCAAACCACTTCAAAACACCCTCTTCTGCTCTCTCAACCATGCTCTTTTTATTTCCACACATCTCTCTTACCCTTACGTTACTCACTCGATCAAACCACCTCACACCACACATTGTCCTCAAACATCTCATTTCCAGCACATCCATCCTCCTGCGCACAACTCTATCCATAGCCCACGCCTCGCAACCATACAACATTGTTGGAACCACTATTCCTTCAAACATACCCATTTTTGCTTTCCGAGTTAATGTTCTCGACTTCCACACATTCTTCAAGGCCCCCAGAATTTTCGCCCCCTCCCCCACCCTATGATCCACTTCCGCTTCCATGGTTCCATCCGCTGCCAGATCCACTCCCAGATATCTAAAACACTTCACTTCCTCCAGTTTTTCTCCATCCAAACTCACCTCCCAATTGACTTGACCCTCAACCCTACTGTACCTAATAACCTTGCTCTTATTCACATATATATATATATATGTATTTTATCCCTGGGGATAGGGGAGAAAGAATACTTCCCACATATTCCCTGCGTGTCGTAGAAGGCTACTAAAAGGGGAGGGAGAGGGGGGCTGGAAATCCTCCCCTCTTTTTTTTTTTTTTTTAATTTTCCAAAAGAAGGAACAGAGAAGGGGGCCAGGTGAGGATATTCCCTCAGAGGCCCAGTCCTCTGTTCTTAACGCTACCTTGCTAACGCGGGAAATGGCGAATAGTTTGAAAGAAAGACAGAAAATATATATATATATATATATATATATATATATATATATATATATATATATATATATATATAGATATATATATATATTGCATGACAGCTAGGGACTGAATGTGAATGAATGTGGCCTTTGTTGTCTTTTTCTAGCGCTACCTCGCACACATAAGGGGGGAGGGGTTTGTTATTCCATGTGTGGCGAGGTGGCCATGGGAATAAATAAAGGCAGACAGTATGAATTATATACATGTGTATATATGTATATGTCAGTGTGTGTATATATATGTATACATTGAGATGTATAGGTATGTATATTTGCTTCTAACTGCTTCTAACAACTTGCCTCCCACACCATATATTCATGATACCTTCCACAGAACATCTCTATCATATGCCTTCTCCAGATCCATAAATGCTACATACAAATCCATTTGTTTTCTAAGTATTTCTCACATACATTCTTCAAAGCAAACACCTGATCCACACATCCTCTACCACTTCTGAAACCACACTGCTCAATTGGGAGGTAAGTTTGAATGGAGAAAAACTGGAGGAAGTGAAGTGTTTTAGATAACTGGGAGTGGATATGGCAGCGGATGGAACCATGGAAGCGGAAGTGATTCATAGGGTGGGGGAGGGATTGAAAATTCTGGGAGCCTTGAAGAATGTGTGGAAGTCGAGAACATTATCTCGGAAAGCAAAAATGGGTATGTTTGAAGGAACAATGTTGTATGGTTGCAAGGCATGGGCTATGGATAGAGTTGTGCAGAGGAGGGTGGATGTGCTGGAAATGAGATGTTTGAGGACAATATGTGGTGTGAGGTGGTTTGATTGAGTAATTGATAATAGGGTAAGAAAGATGTGTGGTAATAAAAAGAGTGTGGTTGAGAGAGCAGAATAGGGAGTTTTGAAATGGTTTGGTCACATGGAGAGAATGAGTGAGGAAAGATTGACCAAGAGGATATATGTGTCAGAGGTGGAGGGAACGAGGAGAAGTGGGAGACCAAATTGGAGGTGGAAAGGTGGAGTGAAAAAGATTTTGAGTGATTGGGGCCTGAACATACAGGAGGGTGAAAGGCGTGCAAGGAATAGAGTGAATTGGAATGATGTGATATACCGGGGTCAACATGCTGTCAATGGATTGAACCAGGGCATGTTAAGCGTCTGGGGTAAACCATGGAAAGTTCTGTGGGGCCTGGATGTGGAAAGGGATCTGTGGTTTCGGTGCATTATTACATGGCAGCCAGAGACTGAGTGTGAACGAATGTGGCCTTTGTTGTTTTTTCCTAGCGCTACCTCGCGCACATTTGGGGGGAGGGGGCTGTTATTTCATGTGTGGTGGGGTGGCGATGGGAAGGAATAAAGGCAGACATTATGAATTATGTACATGTGTATATATGTATATGTCTGTGTGTGTATATATGTATATGTTGAGATGTATAGGTATGTATATTTGCGTGTGTGGACGTGTGTGTATATATATGTGTATGTGGGTGGGTTGGGCCATTCTTTCGTCTGTTTCCTTGCGCTACCTCGCTAATGTGGGAGACAGCGACAAAGCAAATTAAATGAATAAATAGAAAAAAATATACATATATGTATTTATATATATATTTATGTATATATGGATGTGTATGTAGCATTTATGGATCTGGAGAAGGCATATGATATAGTTGATAGAGATGCTCTGTGGAAGGTATTAAGAATATATGGTGTGGGAGGCAAGTTGTTAGAAGCAGTGAAAAGTTTTTATCGAGGATGTAAGGCATGTGTACGTGTAGGAAGAGAGGAAAGTGATTGGTTCTCAGTGAATGTAGGTTTGCGGCAGGGGTGTGTAATGTCTCCATGGTTGTTTAATTTGTTTATGGATGGCGTTGTTAGGGAGGTGAATGCAAGAGTTTTGGAAAGAGGGGCAAGTATGAAGTCTGTTGGGGATGAGAGAGCTTGGGAAGTGAGTCAGTTGTTGTTCGCTGATGATACAGTGCTGGTGGCTGATTCATGTGAGAAACTGCAGAAGCTGGTGACTGAGTTTGGTAAAGTGTGTGAAAGAAGAAAGTTAAGAGTAAATGTGAATAAGAGCAAGATTATTAGGCACAGTAGGGTTGAGGGTCAAGTCAATTGGGAGGTAAGTTTGAATGGAGAAAAACTGGAGGAAGTAAAGTGTTTTAGATATCTGGGATATCTGGCAGCGGATGGAACCTATGGAAGCGGAAGTGGATCATAGGGTGGGGGAGGGGGCGAAAATCCTGGAAGCCTGAAGAATATGTGGAAGTCGAGAACATTATCTCGAAAAGCAAAAATGGGTATGTTTGAAGGAATTGTGGTTCCAACAATGTTGTATGGTTGCGAGGCGTGGGCTATGGATAGAGTTGTGCGTAGGAGGGTGGATGTGCTGGTAATGAGATGTTTGAGGACAATGTGTGGTGTGAGGTGGTTTGATCGAGTAAGTAACGTAAGGGTAAGAGAGATGTGTGGAAATAAAAAGAGCGTGGTTGAGAGAGCAGAAGAGGGTGTTTTGAAATGGTTTGGGCACATGGAGAGAATGAGTGAGGAAAGATTGACCAAGAGGATATATGTGTCAGGAGGTGGAGGGAACGAGGAGAAGTGGGAGACCAAATTGGAGGTGGAAAGATGGAGTGAAAAAGATTTTGTGTGATCGGGGCCTGAACATGCAGGAGGGTGAAAGGAGGGCAAGGAATAGAGTGAATTGGATCGATGTGGTATACCGGGGTTGACGTGCTGTCAGTGGATTGAATTAGGGCATGTGAAGCGTCTGGGGTAAACCATGGAAAGCTGTGTAGGTATATATATTTGCGTGTGTGGACGTGTATGTATATACATGTGTATGGGGGTGGGTTGGGCCATTTCTTTCGTCTGTTTCCTTGCGCTACCTAGCAAACGCGGGAGACAGCGACCAAAAAAAAAGAATATGTATATATGTATATAGAAAAAAAAAAAGAAGGAACAGAGAAGGAGGCAGGTAAGGATATTCCCTCAAAGGTCCAGTCCTCTGTTCTTAACGCTGCCTCGCTAATGCGGGAAATGGCGAATAGTATGAAAGAAAGAAAAAGGAAAAATATATATATATGTATGTTAGTGGAATGCATGCATAGTGCCTTTGTACAAAGGCAAAGGGGATAAAGGTGAGTGCTCTAATTACAGAGATATAAGTTTGTAGAGTATTCCTGGGAAATTATATGGGAGGGTATTGATTGAGAGGGTGAAGGCATGTACAGAACATCAGATTGGGGAAGAGCAGTGTGGTTTCAGAAGTGTTAGATGATGTGTGGATCAGATGTTTGCTTTGAAGAATGTATGTGAGAAGTACCTAGGAAAACAAATGGATTTGTATGTAGCATTTATGGATCTGGAGAAGGCATATGATAGAGTTGATAGAGATGCTCTGTGGAAGGTATTAAGAGTATATGGTGTGGGAGGCAAGTTGCTGGAAGCAGTGAAAAGTTTTTATCGAGGATGTTCGGCATGTGTACGTGTAGGAAGAGAGGAAAGTGATTGGTTCTAAGTGAATGTCGGTTCACGGCAGGGGTGCCTGATGTCTCCATGGTTGTTTAATTTGTTTATGGATGGGGTTGTTAGGGAGGTGAATGTAAGAGTTTTGGAGAGAGGGGCAAGAATGCAGTCTATTGTGGATGAGAGAGCTTGGAAAGTGAGTCAGTTGTTGTTCATTGATGATACATCCCAGGTGGCTGATTCGGATGAGGAATTGCTGAAGCTGGTGACTGAGTTTGGTAAAGTGTGTGAAAGAAGAAAGCTGAGAGTAAATGTGAATAAGAGCAAGGTTATTAAGTACAGTAGGATTGAGGGACAAGTCATTTGGGAGGTAAGTTTGAATGGAGAAAAACTGGAGGAAGTGAAGTGCTTTAGATATCTGGAAGTGGATTTGGCAGCGGATGGAAGCAGAAGTGAGTCACAGGGTAGGGGAGGGGGCGAAAGTTCTGGGAGCATTGAAAAATGTGTGGAGGGCGAGGACATTATCTCAGAAAGCAAAAATGGGTATGTTTGAAGGAAAAGTGGTTCCAACAATGTTATATGGTTGTGAGGCATGGGCTATATATAGGGTTATGCGGAGGAGGGTGCATGTGTTGGAAATGAGATGTTTGAGGACAATATGAGGTGTGAGGTGGTTTGATCGAGTAAGTAATGAAAGGGTAAGAGACTTGTGGGAATAAAAAGAGTGTGGTTGAGAGAGCAGAGGAGGGTGTATTGAAATGGGTTGCTCACATTGAGGGAATGAGTGAAGATAGATTGACAAGGAGGATATATGTGTCAGAAGTGGAGGGAACGAGTAGAAGTGCGAGACGAATTTGGAGGTGGAAGGATGGAGTGAAAAAGATTTTGAGTGATCAGGGCCTGAACATGCAGGAGGGTGAAAGGCATGCAAGGAATAGAGTGAACTGGAACAATGTGGTACACTGGGATCAACGTGCTTTCATTGGATTGAATCAAGGCATGTGAAGTATCTATGGTAAACCATGGAAAGTTTTGTGGGGCCTGGATGTGGAAAGAGAGCTGTGGTTTCGATGCATTATACATGACAGCTAGAGACTGAGTGTGAACGAATGTGGCTTTTGTTGTCTTTTCCTAGCACTACCTCACGTGCGTGCAGGGGGGAGGGGGTTGTCATTTCATGTGTGGCGAGGTGGCAGCGGGAATGAATAAAGGCAGCAAGTATGAATTATGTACATGTGTATGTATGTATATGTCTGTGTATGTATATATGTATACATTGAAATGTATAGGTATGTATACGTGTATGTGTAGATGTGTATGTTTATATATATGTGTATGCGGGTGGGTTGGGCCATTCTTTTGTCTGTTCCCTTGCACTTCCTCGCTAACGCGGGAGACAGTGACAGAGTATAATAATAATAAAAAAGGCATTCACTACATCTGACGGTAACCTGTTCCAGTGCTCAACACACCTTTAGGAAAAGAAGCTTTTTCCCACATCCGTACTATGTCTTTAACCTTTGAGGTTTATTCCATTTGTCCTGGCACCGTATTTTCTTACATTTCGAAAAGATGCTAGTGGTTTACTCTGTCGAACGTGTTCAGAATTTTAAACACTTGGATTAAGTCGCTGCGGTCTATGTTTTTTAAGGGAGAAGAGATCCATTTGTTTTAGCCTCTCTTCGTATGTCAGATTTCTAAAGGATGGGATCAATTTTTTCAAGTGGATCTTACCGTATGGACAACTTTCGGTGGCTGAGTCATGCGACCAGACCAAGTCTACAGCCAGCCAACCAGTCATTGGAACTTGTGCAGGAACATGGTGTTGTAGTTGTACAGCGGCAAGTTTTGATAAAGATTGATTTATTATTGAAGTAGAACAACGACCAATGATTTGGGACTCAAGTGCAATGAATTTAGCAATAAATTATCAAGAGGGAAGGTATGGTAGGAGCTGTGTGATATTTTCATACCAGATTTCAAAGAAATTGATTCTGTATAGAAAAATATAGCAGGTATGTTTCTGTATTTTTGTAGTGGCGCTTCTCTGCAGCAAACCCCTTCACACGGACCACTGAGTGGCACCACTGATTTGCTGGTATGCACAACTGATAGGTGCTTCTTAGTGGTGCCACAAAGTGATCCATCCCCTAGAGGCCTTATACATGACAACTGAAGAGTGGACATAAGTGAATGAGGCCACTCTGTTTCTGGCACTACTTAACTGTGAGGGAAACAACAAACTAGAGATGTATAAGAGAAAGCAGCAGGAGGTCGAGAGGAAGGTACAGGGTTGAAAAAGAGGGTAAATGAGAGTTGGGGTGAGAGAATATCATTAAATCTTACATGTAAACATATAGGATATGCAGAAACAAGGGAGCTAACACAACTTACAGATGTAAGAGAGCACTAAAGTTAGTGCTTGATTAATTCATTTGATAGAGGGGGTAGAGGTGATCCTCATGACTCACATTAACTAAATGACACTTACCACTATTTGTGCTTACTATTTGCACATAGTTACATATATTTAGCACATGTACTGTATGAACTTCCTAAGAAAAACAGAGAGACATACATTAAAGTAAATGTCAGTATAAAGCTCACAATGTCAGAAATAGCATAAGAAACCCTAAGGAGTTATATAGATATGTCAGAAGCAAGAGAGTCATTTCCTTTTTGGTTTTGTTACATAGGGACCAAAAGACATGTGGCAGCCATAGAGATTTCAAAATTTAGGCAGATAGATCAAAACAAGCCCACAAAAACTACTCATATGATGACTGCCAGCACCTGCTATGTAAATCTTCATAGTTAAGGCTAAGACATTTAAATTCTATCTGTAATATCTTCGATCCTGTTACATAAGTTTTGGATGTTTACTGTGTACTATATGTTCCTACATTTTTGGATTATTTACCTTCCTCTGTTTGCAGATAAGGTATGTGATGCTGATGTCAGATATGAAAGATTTGATATCCTGTTTTATGTACGATTCAGTATGATAGAGTGGTGGTCAGTGTCATATCATACTTAATAAATGAGTGAAAAACTTAAATGGCAGATATTTACTCTTAATTTGTATCATGCCAAGTCTTATTTGAATGTCTAATATTGGTGGCATCTCTTACCACCTTTCTATTGTGGATGCCGAGTGAACTGGATATCACTGGATAAGTTTTAAATTAAGTCTTTCACTTTAAGACCAAAGGAAAGAAGTGTCCCTTTTAAGTAAGGGTGGTGATTGAGAAAGTGGTGGCATAGACAGTGTCAGAATAGGTAAGAACAATGTGGTGTGTCAGGAGTGGCAGAGGATATACGGATCGGATGTCTGCTTTGAAGAATATATGTGATAAACACTTAGATTCTGAGTGATCGGGGCCTGAACATGCAGGAGGGTGAAAGGCGTGCAAGGAATAGAGTGAATTTGAACGATGTGGTATACCAGGGTTGACGTGCTGTCAATGGATTGAACCAGGGCATGTGAAGTGTGTGGGGTAAACCATGGAAAGTTTTGTGGGGCCTGGATGTGGAAAGAGAGCTGTGGTTTTGGTGCATTATACATGACAGCTAGAGACTGAGTGTGAATGATTGTGGCCTTTGTTGTCTTTTTCCTAGTGCTACCTCATGCACATGCGGGGGTAGGGGGTTGTCATTTCATGTGTGGCGGGGTGGCGACGGGAATGAATAAGGGCAGACAGTATGAATTATGTACATGTGTATATATGTATATGTCTCTGTGTGTATATATATGTATACATTGAGATGTATAGGTATGTATATGTGTGTGTGTGGACATGTATGTATATACATGTGTATGTGGGTGGGTTGGGCCATTCTTTCGTCTGTTTCCTTGCGCCACCTCGCTAACGCAGAAGACAGCAACAAAGTATGATAATAATAAAGTAAACACTTAGATAAAGAACAGAAGAATTGATATGTGGTATTTATGGATCTAAAGAAAGCAGACAGGATGAATAGATACACTCTTTGGGAGTTGCTGTGAATATATGGTGTGGGCGGAAAGCTGTTGGAAGCATGAGCTTTTAAGAGAGTAAGGCATACATGCAAGTTGGTAGAGAGGAGGATAATTGGTTCAGGGTTAAGGTGGGTGTGCAAATGGGGTTTGTGATGTCACCATCGTGGTTTAATCCATATTTGGATGAGGTGGTTAGGGAAGTGAATGCAAAGGTCTTGGACGAAGTGTGCTGGTGGTGTTTGCTGATGATACAGTGCTGGTGGCAGATTCAAGTGAGAAACTGCATAAGCCAGTATCTGAGTTTAGAAGAATGTATGAAAGAAGAGAGTTTATAGTAAATGTGAATCAAAGGAAGGTTATTAGTTTTAACAGTGAAAAGAAACAGGCTATATAGAGTGGAGAAAATGGAGCATTTTAGATACCTGGGATAGGCTATAGCAGTGAATGGAACCATATAAACAGAAGTATGCCTTAGGATAGGTGAGGGGGGGAAAATTCCTGGGCATATAGAAGAATATGTGGAAATAGAGGTCACTGTCTTTAAGGAAAAGATGGGAATATTGATGGTATTGTAGTGCCATTAGTGCTGTATAGTTGCAAGACATGGGCCTTTGACAAAAATGTAAAAGGTAAGGCAAATGTGTTTTACTGAAATGTTTGAAGACAGTATGTAGTGTAAGAAGAGTTAATCTAATAAGAAATGTGAGGGTAAAAGAGTGGTGTGGTGGTAAGAAAAGTATGTATGAGAGAGCTGAAGAGGGTGTGCTGAAATGGTCTGGACATTCAGAGAAAATTATTGAAGAAAGGATGATTAAGAGGATATACAGTGTTCATAAAAGACCTCGTCCACCCCCCCACATTGTCAAAGGCATTGTCACAGGTACGTTTTAGTACTTTGTTATCTCTTCTTTGGTGTTGATTACCATCTGCAGATTTCTGGGCACATAACTGAAAAGGTTCATGAAGTATTCTAAGTCCATGTTTTTATGTCTGTAGGGTCATGATCTTTTGAATGAGGCAAGGCACTGATGAGGCATTGCCGGAAGCACCCACTTGTCTGTGTGCTCAAAGTGTCCAGTGTGCCTAGAAATCTCATGTACCCACACATTCTTGCTTCAAAGCGAGAATTTGTGCTTTCTTCTTAGAAATGTAAGATTCAACCATCTTGAAGCACAGGTGGAGGAAAAACAGCACCCAGAGGCAAAACTCCCAAAATGAAGTGTTGGCCAGGAAGAGTAAAAAAAGAACGTCCTTCTCTAAAGATAGCCTGAGGACACTAAAGAGCTCTAAAGATAGCCTGAGGCACATTGAAGAGAGTTGCTAGTGCTCACACAGTTAAAAACACTATTCTCAGTGACCAGGTATCTGATGATTTTGCCCTTAGAGCATCTGATGCTTGTACACACAATAAACCTTAGTTTCTGCCCTTCTTCCTATAAAAGATTCCTCACAGTGTTCCTCTCTCCTTCAATGGTTTAGTAATGCCACTTCTTAACTCGAACATATTTGTTATTACTGTGGAAACCCCACTTTACAAAAATAACTACGTCTGCCTCTAAGAAACTGTGAGTCCTATTATGTGTTGAAATGTCTTTTCTTCTGAACAACTAGTTGCTCAGTTTATACAAAGGATTGATCCATCCTTGGATGGAATACTGATCTCACATCTGGGACGGTTCTAGCTTTGCATCCTGATTGACAGAGTTGAATTAAGAGCAGTCTGAATTAGAATGAGGTCCACTTTCCCTCTTCTGTAGGTATTACTTTGGATTTTGTTCTCAAGAGCGGGCTGCTTGTGTGTCCCCTCCACTAGCTAGACAACTTATTATTCAACAAGCTGCTGCATCACATGACTCCTGTGTGGCCGTTGGCTTCTCAAGAGTGGGCTATTTTGAAAACTGTGTCCTTCCATACACTCTGAAACTTTGGAACTCTTTACCCTCTCATGTATTACCCAGTAACTATGACCTGGCACATTTTAAAAGATGGTTTTTTCACTTCCTCAAAAAAGATTGTGTATTGCCTTTGAAAATATATATGGGCATACAGTGTTTTTTGTGGACATTGTATACATCATAGGTAGAGGGAAAAAGGAAAAGGGGAAACCAAGGATGAGGTGGAGGGATGGAGTAAAAGATTCTTTGAAGGCTCAAGGCCCGAACATGCAAGATGGTGCCAGGCTTGCAAAGGATAGAAAAACTGGAGCAATGTGGTTTACAGGGGACAACGTGCTGTCAATGGGCTGAACAGGGCATATTAAGCTGTCACAGGAAACTATTTAAAGGTCTGTGGAGTTTGATTATGAATGGGGAGCTCTGGTTTTGACAGTTAGAGAATGGATGTGAGAAAATGATGCTATTTCTTCACCTGTTCCAGGCACTACCTTGCTAATGCAGGAAATGGTGAGCATGTATGGAAAAATATACCTTTCATAAACACAGCAACATTCCTTATATTTTTTATTTAATTTTTTGTCATTGCTTTGCCCTTAATAGCTGTGCAATTATCACTGTATCATCCTTTAAAAACAATATCTTTAAAAACTGTATCATATATATGTTACAGTGTTCCTTACTTTCTGTTCCTCTAGCTTTCCTTGCTTCTACACCAGTACTCCACTTTGGATTAGCAGTAAACCCTTCACATCCAAACCACCTCATGATCAACTACGTCCCCAAGTAGATATAGAAAACTAACCCCAGTCTCATTTTTCAGCAACCTGTACTCACAGATCCCCCCCCTCTCTCTCTTTTAAACAAAAGAATGACCAAACCTATACACATGGAAATGACCCAGCAAACACTAAACAGCTTCCCTTTCAATCAAATCTTAAAACACCATGCCACCAAACATACACCCATCTGAAACTAAACTACCCAAACACATTTAAGCTACACTTTCTCATCAACATTACCAACACCATTTCAGCATATCACATGACTCATTTTGCTTAAGATGCAACTTCTGTGTGGAAGACACTGAACACATTCCTCAGTTGCTCTATCCTCGACCCACAGAGTCATACACACACCACCACCACACTTTATGACCTGAGGTCCTGCTTAGTGGACATGGCCAGCTTCTTGATCACTGCAGGAGCTCCCTGAAAGGGACTCTCAGAGAAGGAAGGTAGGGTAGGGTAAGGTACTCCTCAAGTAACCATCAGCTCTGTCCTTTCCCCATTAGCTTTATGAATTACAAGAAATAAAATGTATTTTTATGTTAATGTAACTGAACCAGTCATTCTACTGATAGTTACACTGTATTTCAAGAATGCATTTTGCTGTGTTCGTGTTCTTCCCATGCAGTCATGACAATTTTTTTCATTTCTCCTCCATTACCTCTTCTTATTGGATGTGTGCATACACACTCATTTCCTTTACCAACATTTTGTAAGTGAAGATATGAATGTATATGCTGAAGACATGATCCACATAACCATGTTCCTACATGGATACCTCTTTCATTCCTTGCTGCACCAGTTTTTCTTTTTCATTTTTTGTCCCAGTGTATACATTTCTCTCAACAGGGTATGGCATAAAAGCCTAATTTCTTTCAACACTGTGGCATTAAAAAACTACTGAAACTTATTTTTATTAGGCACTGATATGGGTACTGTTTCCATCAGGTCCTTTTACAGTACAATCTTTGCATGTTTAGGTCCAGTGTAAGAGTATTCTTTTATAGCTTCTCCCAGTTTCTTCAACATCTGTTATGTTACTCATTTACATCAAGAGCCCTACTGTAATTTTCACATTTTGTTTTGCTCATATGATCTCCATTACTCAAAGTATCTCTGAGTTTAAGTTTGATTTGATATATCTTTTTCAGAAAATACAATGGCAAGTGTCAAAGTTCCAGAACAGAAAATTATTTTATGTGGAGAATATGGTGTAGGAAAGAGTTCACTTTTTCGACGGTATGCCACAAATACATTCGTAACAGCTACAGACAGGAAATCTACTTTGGGATTAGATCATTATGAAAAAGTTTATCGCACTGGAGACAAAGAAGTAAAGGTATGTTTTCTCTTACATTTTTGTTTTTTAAATTGAATATGTGTAAAAATAACCTAATGAAACTTTACATGTAGTATGAAACTTTAAATGTAGTCTCCCTTTTGCTTTTTGCCCACTGCACTCTAATGTTTCAACATCCAGCATTCTTTGGGCCAAGCAGCTGCCAGATTCTGGAATTTTCCAGATATAGGGTATTGACATTGCTAAGGATACCAAATAGTAGATCACATGAGTCAGAACTGACCTGAGGAGCTTCTTCCTGATATACAGATTTACTTAAGTTTAATATTTCAGTTGTAATTAGGTACTTCATCAGAAATGCAAAATAGTATCCAATCTTAAAGTGTATGAGTAAATCAAGATAACAGTAAGTGACCACTTAGTTGAAGTGCTGGGAGTGGCATCTATCCCTGTTAAGGTAAGGAAATATGACCATTATCTTGCTGTGATGAATTTGAAACACCACCCCACCAGATATGCATTCTCTGAAACCACACTTCTTAGACATTTAAGTTCCATTTTCATGTCAGCACTTTAGACACCACTTATTTTTGTACATTACCCCACCTGCCCCAGATGTAACGTCTATATTAGATACATGGAAAACTTTCCTCTCAGTTGTCTTGCACTCACCTCACATAGACACACACATCACAACACTCCTCTTGTGGAGCAGGCCTGCCCCTCCAAAAGTAATCTCACAGCAAGTTGCAGTCATATGCTAAAAATTCTGTTCGTGCATTCAGTGTATGAAAAAAATCTTAGAAACTTTTGCATCTGAAGAAAATTATGATTGGTGTAATGGAATCTTATTTAGACACTGAAGACAGATTTCCTTACTGAATACATAATTCAAGGATACACACTATGAAGATTGATAGAGGAAGTATAGTAGGTGGTGGTGTCTTGCTCTTAGTTTAATCTCTTCTTAATCCTGTGTAGAAAGATGTTTTAAGTGTTGATGTTAGTTATATTTATGTGTAAATTAAAGATAAGCTTCTGAAAAAATAACAGTAGGATTAGTCTACAGGCCCTTGCACAGAAACCAGAGGTATATGACTTTAGAGTGTATTGTTTTATTATTGTTTCACATTTCTCTTGGAACAAAGAATGCCCAAAAGATTAGCTGTGTTCATGATGGTACAGATAAGTTGGGATATAGCATGAGTAGATATAACAATACTGATATAGCATAAGCACTTAAATTATTACCACCATTATTTAATGAACCGTCATGAAACAAAGTAGGCCCAGCTGGCCATGCAGCACTGATGCTACCCATGCCAGACTGACCATCACATCAGAAGAGTTTAAAATACTTGATGAACTTCAGCATGTGTCCAGGGCTTCAGCAATTACTCAAGCTTAAAGATGAATTACTCAGAGAAGCCTTTCCTCAGCCAACCATTTTGATGATGACAGTGCATTTCAGGCTGTTGCTACAACAAAACCCCAAGATATGCTACATTCTAAACTCGCCAGAATATACCATAACATATTAGATTTAGTTCTTGCTATGAATGAAGCTCTCATGAACGGTGTTGAAGTTGGTGAAAAGTTCAGTTTAAGTGATTACCAGCAAATTACATTTGAGTCAGTTTTCAATATTGCCTATAATGCTGGTCAACTTGAGACTTCAAATAGAAAAAACAGATTTTAGAATTGCATATTTTAAAGATATTCAATTAACTCTCGACAGGCAAACCTGGGATGATATTAATGGAAATGACATGGACATTGCACGGAAGAGCTTCAGTAAAATGTTTAAAGCTGTGGAGGGTACACGTGCCAACAGGTAGTAGAAGGTCTTTTTCTGAAGTGAAGCCAAAACGGTGGCCCAGTGACATAAAGAATTGTCTGTTGTTTTAAGAAAGCAACACAAAAGAAAGACTGAAAACTGGCATGATAAAGCATTTTATGTAAATATACATAGAGAGACTGAGAAGCTTATATACAGCAAAAGAAACCTTAAGGTTTTATGGACAGTATTTAACCAGTCATTTTCTCCATTAGCAATAGAAAATGGTGAACTACTTTAAGACAACAAAGACATGAAAAGACTAAATGGTTTTTGTATCTGCATGAACAACTGAAGACACAACCTGTGTCTCACCCCAACTCACATTTGCCTTCTCTTTCAACCCCTGCACCTTCCTCCTAACCTCCTGCCACTTTCTCTTATACATCTCCCAATCGTTTGCACTCCTCCTTGTAAGTGCTGCCCAGATGTCTCTCTCTTTCACTAGCAATTTAACTTCTTCATCCCACCATTCACTACCCTTTCCAGTCTGCCCAACTCCCACCTTTCACATGCCTCATGCATCTCGTGCACATGCCATCAATTCTTTCCTAAATACCTCCCATTCCTTACCCACTCCCCACACTTGATTTGCTTTCACCTCTTGCCATTTTACACTCAACCTCTCCTGGTATTTCTTCAGACAAGTCTCTTTACCAAGCTCACTTACCCTCACTACTCTCTTCTCGCCAATATTATCTCCTCTATTTCGAAAACCTCTAAAAATCTGCACCCTCACCTCCACAGGAGTGATCAGACATCCCACCAGCTGCCCCTCTAAGCACATTTACATCCAAAAGTCTCTTTTACTTGCCTTTCAGTTGATACATAATCTAGTAATGCCCATTGACCATCTCACTTACTCACATGTGTATACTGCACTTGTGTATATCTCTTCTTTTAAAGCAGGTATTCCCAATCACTAGTCTTTTTCAGCACACAGCTCCACAAGCTTTTCACCATTTCCATTTATAACACTGAATACCCTATATGAACCACTTATACCCTCGAATCGTACATTACTTACCTTTGCATTTTAATCACCCATCATTAATATCTGGTCTTGTGCACCAAAACTGTTGACACTCTTATACAGCTGTTCCCAAAACACTTTGCCTTTCATGGCCTTTCTTCTTATGGCCAGGTGCATAAGCACAGTGTTGCCACCCCCTGTATCAGTGAGGTAGTGCCAGAAAAACAGACAATAAAGGCCACATTTGTTCACACTCAGTCTCTAGCTGTCATGTGTAATGCACCAAAACCACAGCTCCCTGTTCACATCCAGGCCCCACAGACCTTTATATAGTTTCCCCAGATGTTTCACATGCCCTGGTTCGATCCAATGACAGCACATCAACCCTGGCATACCACAACATTCCATTTCACTCTACTCCTTGCACACCTCTCACCCCACTGTATGTTCACGCCCCGATCACTCAAAATCTTTTTCACTCCATCCTTCCACCAATTTGGTCTCCCACTTCTTGTTCCCTCCACCTCTGACACATATATCCTCTTTGTCAACCTTTCCTTTTATGTCCAAACCATTTCAACACACACTCTTGTGCTCTCTGAACCACACTCCTTTTTATTTCAACACATCTCTCTTACTCTTTCATTACTTACTTGATCAAACCACCTCACACTATATATTGTCCTCAAACATAACATTTCCAACACATCCATATTCCTCTGTACAATCCTATCCATAGACCATGCCTTGCAACTGTATAATATTGTTGGAACTTCTATTCCTTCAAACATACCCATTTTTGCTCTCCAAGATAATGTTCTCTCCTTCCACACATTCTTCATTGTTCCCAGAACCTTTGACGCCTCCCCCACCCTGCTACGTCAACTCCCAGATATCTAAAATACATCACTTCCTCCAGTTTTTCTCCATTTAAACATACATCCCATTTAACTTGGCCCTCAACCCTACTGAACCTGATAACCTTGCTCTTATTCACATTTACTCTCAACTTTCTCCTTTCACATGCCTGTGGCATGAGAAAGGTGGGAGGTGGGCAGATTAGAAAGGGTAGTGAGTGGTGGGATGAAGAAGTAAGAATGTTAGGGAAAGAGAAGAGAGAGGCTTTTGGACGATTTTTGTAGGGAAATAGTGCAAATGACTGGGAGATGTATAAAAGAAAGAGGCAAGATGTCAAGAGAAAGGTGCAAGAGGTGAAAAAGAGGGCAAATGAGAGTTGGGGTGAGAGAGTATCATCAAATTTTAGGGAGCATAAAAAGATGTTTTGGAAGGAGGTAAATAAAGTGTGTAAGACAAGAGAACAAATGGGAACATCGGTGAAGGGGGCAAATGGGGAGGTGGTAACAAGTAGTAGTGAAGTGAGAGGGAGACTGAGTGAGTATTTTGAAGGTTTGTTGAATGTGTTAGATGATAGAGTGGCAGATATAGGGTGTTTTGGCCAAGGTGGTGTGCAAAGTGAGAGGGTCAAGGATAATGATTTAGTAAACAGAGAAGAGGTAGCGAAAGCTTTGTGGAAGATGAAAGCCAGTAAGATGGTGGGTTTGGATGGTATTGCAGTGGAATATATTAAAAACGGGGTGACTGTGTTGTTGACTGGTTGGTGATGATATTCAATGTATGTATGGTTCATGATGAAATGCCAGGGGATTGGTGGAATGCCTGTATAGTGCCATTGTACAAAGGCAAAGGAGATAAAGGTGAGTGTTCAAATTACAGACATATATGTTTGTTGAGTATTCCTGAGAAATTATATGGGAGGGTATTGATCGAGAGGGTCAAGGCATGTACAGAGCATCCGATTGGGGAGGAGCAGTGTGGTTTCAGAAAAGGTAGAGGATGTGTGGACCAGGTGTTTGCTTTGAAGAATGTAAGTGAGAAATACTTAGAAAAGCAAATGGATTTGTATGTAGCATTTATGGATCTGGAGAAGGCATATGATAGAGTTGATAGAGATTCTCTGTGGAAGGTATTAAGAGTATATGGTATGGGAAGTAAGTTGCCAGAAGCAGTGAAAAGCTTTTATCAAGGATGTAAGGCATGTGTACGAGTAGGAAGAAAGTAAAGTAAGTGGTTCCCAGTGAATGTCCCCATGGCTGTTTAATCTGTTTATGGATGGGGTTGTTAGGAAGGTGAATGCAAGAGTTTTGGAAAGAGAGGCAAGTATGTAGTCTGTTTGGGATGAGAGTGCTTGGGAAGTGAGTCACTTGTTCGTAGATGATACAGCGCTGTTGGCTGATTCAGGTGAGAAACTGCAGAAGCTGGTGACTGAGTTTGGTAAAGTGTGTGAAAGAAGAAAGCTGAGAGTAAATGTGAATAAGAGCAAGGATATTAGGTTCAGTAGGATTGTGGAACAAGTCAATTTGAAGGTAAGTTTGAATGGAGAAAAAAATAGAGGAAGTGAAGTGTTTTAGATACCTGGGAGTGGATTTGGTTGCGGATGGAACCATGGAAGCAGAATTGAGTCACAGAGTGGGGGGGGGGAGGTTCTGGGCGTGTTGAAGAATGTGTGGAAGGTGAGAATGTTATCTCAGAGCAAAAATGGGTATGCTTGAAGGAATGGTGGTTCCAACAATGTTATATGGTTGTTATAAAATGTTTTGGTCACATGGAGAGAATGAGTGACGAAAGATTGACAAAAAGGATATATGTGTCAAAGGTGGAGGGAACGACGAGAAGTGGGAGACCAAATTGGAGGTGGAAAGATGGAGTGAAAAAGATTTTGAGTGATCGGGGCCTGAACATGCAGGAGGGTGAAAGGCGTGCAAGGAATAGAGTGAATTGGAACGACGTGGTATACCGGGGTCGACGTGCTGTCAGTGGATTGAACCAAGGCATGTGAAGCGTCTGGGGTAAACCATGGAAAGTTCTGTGGGGCCTGGATGTGAAAAGGGAGCTGTGGTTTCGGTGCATTATTACATGACAGCTAGAGACTGAGTGTGAACGAATGTGGCCTTTGTTGTCTTTTCCTAGCGCTACCTCGCACACATGGGGGGGAGGGGGATGTTATTCCATGTGTGGCGAGGTGGCGATGGGAATGAATAAAGGCAGACAGTGTGAATTGTGTGCATGTGTGTATATGTATGTGTCTGTGTGTGTAGGGGATGGAAGCGGGGAGCTAGAAACCCTCCCCTCCTTGTATTTTCTTTCTAATAGGGGAAACAGAAGGAGTCTCGCAGGGAGTGCTCATCCCAAAGTCTCAGATTGGGGTGTCTAAATGTGTGTGGATGTAACCAAGATGAGAAAAAAGGAGAGATAGGTAGTATGTTTGAGGAAAGGAACCTGGATGCTTTGGCTCTGAGTGAAACGAAGCTCAAGGGTAAAGGGGAAGAGTGATTTGAGAATGTTTAGGGAATAAAGTCAGGGGTTGATGAGTGAACAAGAGCAAGGGAAGGAGTAGCACTACTATTGAAACAGGAGTGGTGGGAGTATGTGATAGAGTGTAAGAAAGTAAACTCTAGATTGATATGGGTATAAGTGAAAGTGGATGGAGAGAGATGGGTGATTATTGGTGCATATGCACCTGGGCATGAGAAGAAAGATAATGAGAGGCAAGTGTTTTAGGAGCAGCTGAGTGAGTGTGTTAGTAGTTTTGATGCACGAGACTGGGTTATAGTGATGGGTGATTTGAATGCAAAGGTGAGTAATGTGGCAGTTGAGGGAAAAATTGGTGTACATGGAGTGTTTAGTTTTGTAAATGGAAATGTTAAGAGCTTGTAGATTTGTGTGCTGAAAAAGGACTGGTGATTGGGAATACCTGGATTAAAAAGAGAGATATACATATGTAAGTAGGAGAGATGGCCAGAGGGCGTTATTGGATTACGTGTTAATTGATAGGCATGTAAAAGAGAGACTTTTGGATGTTAATGTGCTAAGAGGTGCAACTGGAGGGATGTCTGATCATTATCTTGTGGAAGCGAAGGTGAAGATTTGTAGAGGTTTTCAGAAAAGAAGAAAGAATGTTGGGGTGAAGAGAGTGGTGAGACTTGTGTGAGGAAGTACCAGGAGAGACTGAGTGCAGAATGGAAAAAGGTGAGAGCAAAGGATGTAAGGGAAGTGGGGGAGGAATGGGATGTATGTAGGGAAGTAGTGATAGCTTGCACAAAAGATGCTTGTGGCATTAGAAGCGTGGTAGGTGGGCAGGTTAGAAGGATTGAGTGAAAAAGATTTTTAGCAATCAGGGCCTAAACATACAGGAGGGTGAAAGGCGTGCAAGGAATAGAGTGAATTGGAACGATGTGGCATACTGGGGTCGACATGCTGTCAGTGGATTGAACCAGGGCATATGAAGCGTCTGGGATAAACCATGGAGGGTTTTGTGGGGCTTGGATATGGAAAGGAAGCTGTGGTTTAGGTGCATTACACATGACCGCTACCTTGTGTGTGCGTGTGGAGAGGGGTGGTGTAATTTCATGTGTGGTGGGGTGGCAATGGGAATGGATGAAGGCAGCAAGTATGAATATGTACATGTGTATACATGTATATTTCTGTGTAAGTATATGTATACATTGAAATGTATAGGTATGTATGTGTGCGTGTGTGCACGTTTATGTATATACATGTGTATATGGGTGGGTTGGGCCATTCTTTCGTCTGTTTCCTTGTGCTGCCTCACTAACATGGGAGACAGTGACGAAGTATAATATATCAATAAATGAATAATATATATATGCAATTATCTATGATTTGTCATTTGTATAGTTATCTTTTCTATTGTATTATTTTCATATTCCTTTCCTTATTGAGATATATATTCTTAGATCAGGAGTTATAGATATAACCCTTTGTGTTGTCAGCTTTATTACATAAATGATGCATAGTAGATGTATTCTTCCTTACCCTAGAAGGAGCAGCTTCCAACCCATCTGTGTATCACTTAGTAAATTCCTAATTATTTGCTGGTTAATATGATTTGTTTTTCCCCACTATATATACACTCATCCCTCATTATATGCAGGATCACTGTTTGTGATTTTACTATTCTCCAAGGAACCAATGTGTGCCAGTCTCTATCTTTATGTGGTCAAAATTCTGTCCTATGTGGATTTGTGCAGTAGAAAGTGCGAGAAAACTACAGCAGATGTTGTTGGGTGGAATATGTGTGGGTTCTGGGTGAAGTGCGTTAATTACCTTCCTGTAGGTCTGTCTCACAGTTACCATCATTGTATGCCTATTTGTGCTACTTGTGCAATTTGCATAAATGTGCTGATGTGATATATATATATATATATATATATATATTATCCCTGGGGATAGGGGATTAAGAATACTTCCCACGTATTCCCTGCGTGTCGTAGAAGGCGACTAAAAGGGGAGGGAGCGGGGGGCTGGAAATCCTCCCCTCTCTTTTTTTTTAAATTTTCCAAAAGAAGGAACAGAGGGGGCCAGGTGAGGATATTCCAAAAAAAGGCCCAGTCCTCTGTTCCTAACGCTACCTCGCTAACGTGGGAAATGGCGAATAGTTTAAAAGAAAGAAAGTGATTTTCCTGCAAACTACTGTGTTTGTGTTTGTTGATATGGCATCCAAATGTCCAGTATCATCTCCTATCCCAGAACCAGCAGTTAGACAGAAGAGAAACTTCTGACCCTGGAAACCTTACAAATTGCTGTTTCTGATGAGAGAGCATCTGTGCTTGGGCTTTAAAATTTGGTTAGAATACATACAGGACATTACATCTGACACTGCTGCACACATCCCATTTTTCTATATGTTTATTGGTTCACTCTATGCGACTTCTTTTTGTGTGAGGTTTTTGCAGAACATAACCCCTGTATAAATCAAGAAATGAGCAGATTCATTATTCATGAGTTCGGAGCCTCTGACCTTACTGTAACAATAATGTTATGTAGAAGTTAACATGACATCCATGTATTCCATATTATGCTCATTTTATGAAAATTTCCAGCTTCAGCTGTGGGACACAGGCGGCATGGAGAGAGTAGCTAGCATAACGTCTTCATATTACAAGTTTGCAGAGGGAGCTATTCTGGTGTTTGCATTGGATAATCCAGATTCCTTCAATATCTTATCACAGCACCTTTTAGACATTGTAACGTATGCTGAGAATGCTAAGATATTCCTCTGTGGCAACAAGTATGATCTCAAAAGCCAAATTCAAGTCACTGATGCCGACATGGAAAATTTTTGGTAGGTAACACATCAGTGTTGTTACTTATTTGTTTACAGAGTTATTACTTAGTTGTTTACAAAGTACGTGAGATAGATTATGATGCAGGGGCTATGCAGCTGTTAAAATTTGGTAATGACATTCATTTATGTTCCATCCAACTACATACCCATGTTATCTGTTCCAAGAAATCCATACAGGCCTTGAAGTATAGGTATTACATTTTCTCCATTTTTCATGTTTGATTAGTTGGCTTACCCTTAAAAGCAAAGTCATGGGAGAAATGTTTTTCTTGGCTTGATAGTGAGCTGATGGTAACAGTGTTTGCATCTTATATGTAAGCATGATTTTGGACAGTAACATCTGCACTAAATCAAAAAAGTATAGTAGAGTGGATCTCCTAAACCACCTCATAACCAACCACCAATAGTTAGTAATCTACTGATTTTGTAAATGTATATTGGCCCTGACCTACCACAACATGGCAGCATCCTATATAGACCCTTTTGCCGGGCAGGCCCTAGTGAAATCTTGTCCAGAGTTTCATCCACATTTTTATGAATGGCTGTATGATCAAGCACTGAAAGGAGGTAAATGTAGAATTGCCTTATTATGACAGAAGCAACATGGTGATGTACATCAACTTTTATCTGATCAACCATTACTATGCAACTAATTGTCAAGATTATGTAAACAGTGTTGACAAACCTGTAAAGAATGCAGTGCATTCGTTGAGTGGATTGGGTGGCTACAGTGAGATATCAGCCATAATCCACTTGCAAGTTGAGATAGCTTTGACATAGTGCCAATAGTGCCAACAGTCTGATTAGGAAGATAGCCTAAATCAGCAAATGAGGTAAACTTGGCTTGAGTTAAGAGTGGTGATTGAGGTCAATTGGGATTTCCAGAGTTCTCGGTTTGGCCAGCAGCAGCAACAGGTACATCAAGTGCTTTGGCTGAAGTTGACTGTTTGTGATGACTTCCAGAAAATGAGCCATCAAATCTTAGGTATAGTGCAGATGGTAAATACATAGCTGCCTGACTTAATGGTGAGTAAGATTTTTTCATTATTTTATTGTTATTATGATTATTATTATTATTATTATTATTCTTTTTTCATACTATTCACCATTTCCCGCATTAGCTTTATTATTATTAGTATTATTATTATCATCATCATTATTATTGTCATTATTATTATTATTATCATTATTATTATTATTATTGTTGTCACACTAATGTCATGATGTTTTGTATGATAGAGACTGGGCAGTAGCACCGCAATCAGTTGTATGAATTTCAGTCCTATGCTTTTCAATGTAAGAACAGGGTAAGAGACCAGAGGCCTCTAATAGCTCACTAAATACTGCCCTAAAAGTCTCCATAAATTATAAAAACAAATCGCAGAAATTTTTCATACTTGTCTGCCATTTTCCACATTACTGAGTTAGTGCCAGGAACAAACGAAGAACTGGCTTCATTTGTTGACATCCAGTCTCTAGCTGTCATGTATGATTTACCAAAACCATAACCTCCTATCCAAAACCAGGCCCGACAGACCTTTCTATGATATCCCCTGACCACTTTGTTGATCTTGTTCAATCCACTGACAGGATGTCATGGCCTGTATATCATATCACTCCGGTTCACTCTTATCCCATGCATGCCTTACACCCTCCTACATGTTCAGGCCCTGAGCATTCAAAACATTGTTCCCTCTTTCTTTTTTTCTCCAAATCAGTCTCCTCCTTTTCCTCCCACTTCTGACATAGATACCCTCTTTGTCAACCTCTCCTAACGTCATCTCCATATGTCCATACCATTTCAGCGCATTCTCCGCAGCTCTCTCATCAACACACTTTATTACCATACTTTTCTCTTACCCAGTCATTTCTTACTTAATCAACCCTTCTTACACCACATATTGTCGTCAAGCAGTACATTTCCAATACATCCACCCTCCTCTATACTTTCTCATAAGACACGACAAAACCACTGGGATTACTGTACAATCAGACATGCTCATTGTTACCCTCAGTGTTTTGTAAAACTTCTGTTATCCATATTTGGAGACAGCAAAATGTTCAAATATGGCTGCAAATAGAACCATAGGAGCTGAAGTGAGCCATGTGGCGGGTGAGGGGCAAAAGTCTTGGAGTCATTGAAGAAAGTGTGGAAAGAGAGGTTAGTGTCTTTAAGAGCAAAAATAGGTATGTCTGATGGTGTAGTAGTCCTGTCTCTGCTATATGAATATGAGGCATAGGCCTTAGACAAAAATGTAAGGGATTGGGGAATGTGGGGATGTGTTGGAAATCAAATGTTTGAGGACAATATGTAACGGAAGGAAGGTATGAATAAGAATTTATAGGGTAAGAGAGAGATGTGGTAGTAAGAGGAGTATGTATGAGAGAACTGAAGAGGGTATGCTGAAATGGTTTGGACATGTAAAGAGGAGGAGAGAAGAAAGAATGATTAAGAGGGTATACATGTCAGAAGTGGAGGGAAGAAGGGGTAAACCAAGGAGGAGATGGAAGGATGGAGTGAAAGATGCTTTGAAGGCTTGAGGCCTGAACATGCAAATGTGTGTGAAGCATGTAAAGGATAGATCAGTGCAGATTACAAGGGATGATGTGCTGTCAGTGGGCAAAACCAGGGCATGTGAAGTAGTGCAGATAAACCAAGGAAGGGTCTGTGGGGCTTGATTGTGGATAGTGGGCCCTGGTTTTGGTACACTATATGTCCATATGATGAGAGAATTAGGCCATTACTTTGTTTTCCCTGGTGCTACCTCACTGATGCTGGAAATGGCAAACATGAAAAAAAATAATCAGAAAAACAATGTGGTAAATTGTATTTTTCTTACATTTTTTCTACTCATTTCTCTTTCTCTGGGGATAGGGGTGAAAGAATACTTCCCACGTATTCCTCGCGTGTCGTAGAAAGCGACTAGAGGGGACGGGAGCGGGGGGCCGGAAATCCTCCCCTCCTTGTATTAACTTTCTAAAATGGGAAACAGAAGGAGTCACGCGGGGAGTGCTCATCCTCCTCGAAGGCTCAGAGTGGGGTGCCTAAATGTGTGTGGATGTAACCAAGATGTGAAAAAAGGAGAGATAGGTAGTATGTTTGAGGAAAGGAACCTGGATGTTTTGGCTCTGAGTGAAACGAAGCTCAAGGGTAAAGGGGAAGAGTGGTTTGGAAATGTCTGGGGAGTGAAGTCAGGGGTTAGTGAGAGGACAAGAGCAAGGGAAGGAGTAGCAATACTCCTGAAACAGGAGTTGTGGGAGTATGTGATAGAATGTAAGAAAGTAAATTCTCGATTAATATGGGTAAAATTGAAAGTTGATGGAGAGAGGTGGGTGATTATTGGTGCATATGCACCTGGGCATGAGAAGAAAGATCATGAGAGGCAAGTGTTTTGGGAGCAGCTAAATGAGTGTGTTAGCGGTTTTGATGCACGAGACCGGGTTATAGTGATGGGTGATTTGAATGCAAAGGTGAGTAATGTGGCAGTTGAGGGAATAATTGGTATGCATGGGGTGTTCAGTGTTGTAAATAGAAATGGTGAAGAGCTTGTAGATTTATGTGCTGAAAAAGGACTGATGATTGGGAATACCTGGTTTAAAAAGCGAGATATACATAAGTATACTTATGTAAGTAGGAGAGATGGCCAGAGAGCGTTATTGGATTACGTGTTAATTGACAGGTGTGCGAAAGAGAGACTTTTGGATGTCAATGTGCTGAGAGGTGCAACTGGAGGGATGTCTGATCATTATCTTGTGGAGGCTAAGGTGAAGATTAGTATGGGTTTTCAGAAAAGAAGAGTGAATGTTGGGGTGAAGAAGGTGGTGAGAGTAAGTGAGCTTGGGAAGGAGACCTGTGTGAGGAAGTATCAGGAGAGACTGTGTACAGAATGGAAAAAGGTGAGAACAATGGAAGTAAGGGGAGTGGGGGAGGAATGGGATGTATTTAGGGAATCAGTGATGGATTGCGCAAAAGATGCTTGTGGCATGAGAAGAGTGGGAGGTGGGCTGCTTAGAAAGGGTAGTGAGTGGTGGGATGAAGAAGTAAGAGTATTAGTGAAAGAGAAGAGAGAGGCATTTGGACGATTTTTGCAGGGAAAAAATGCAATTGAGTGGGAGAAGTATAAAAGAAAGAGACAGGAGGTCAAGAGAAAGGTGCGAGAGGTGAAAAAAAGGGCAAATGAGAGTTGGGGTGAGAGACTATCAGTAAATTTTAGGGAGAATAAAAAGATGTTCTGGAGGGAGGTAAATAGGGTGCGTAAGACAAGGGAGCAAATGGGAACTTCAGTGAAGGGCGTAAATGGGGAGGTGATAACAAGTAGTGGTGATGTGAGAAGGAGATGGAATGAGTATTTTGAAGGTTTGTTGAATGTGTCTGATGACAGAGTGGCAGATATAGGGTGTTTGGGTCGAGGTGGTGTGCAAAGTGAGAGGGTTAGGGAAAATGATTTGGTAAACAGAGAAGAGGTAGTAAAAGCTTTGCGGAAGATGAAAGCCGGCAAGGCAGCAGGTTTGGATGGTATTGCAGTGGAATTTATTAAAAAAGGGGGTGACTGTGTTGTTGACTGGTTGGTAAGGTTATTTAATGTGTGTATGACTCATGGTGAGGTGCCTGAGGATTGGCGGAATGCTTGCATAGTGCCATTGTACAAAGGCAAAGGGGATAAGAGTGAGTGCTCAAATTACAGAGGTATGAGTTTGTTGAGTATTCCTGGTAAATTATATGGGAGGGTATTGATTGAGAGGGTGAAGGCATGTACAGAGCATCAGATTGGGGAAGAGCAGTGTGGTTTCAGAAGTGGTAGAGGATGTGTGGATCAGGTGTTTGCTTTGAAGAATGTATGTGAGAAATACTTAGAAAAGCAAATGGATTTGTATGTAGCATTTATGGATCTGGAGAAGGCATATGATAGAGTTGATAGAGATGCTCTGTGGAAGGTATTAAGAATATATGGTGTGGGAGGCAAGTTGTTAGAAGCAGTGAAAGGTTTTTATCGAGGATGTAAGGCATGTGTACGTGTAGGAAGAGAGGAAAGTGATTGGTTCTCAGTGAATGTAGGTTTGCGGCAGGGGTGTGTGATGTCTCCATGGTTGTTTAATTTGTTTATGGATGGGGTTGTTAGGGAGGTAAATGCAAGAGTCTTGGAAAGAGGGGCAAGTATGAAGTCTGTTGGGGATGAGAGAGCTTGGGAAGTGAGTCAGTTGTTGTTCGCTGATGATACAGCGCTGGTGGCGGATTCATGTGAGAAACTGCAGAAGCTGGTGACGGAGTTTGGTAAAGTGTGTGGAAGAAGAAAGTTAAGAGTAAATGTGAATAAGAGCAAGGTTATTAGGTACAGTAGGGTTGAGGGTCAAGTCAATTGGGAGGTGAGTTTGAATGGAGAAAAATTGGAGGAAGTGAAGTGTTTTAGATATCTGGGAGTGGATCTGTCAGCGGATGGAACCATGGAAGCGGAAGTGGATCATAGGGTGGGGGAGGGGGCGAAAATTTTGGGAGCCTTGAAAAATGTGTGGAAGTCGAGAACATTATCCCGGAAAGCAAAAATGGGTATGTTTGAAGGAATAGTGGTTCCAACAATGTTGTATGGTTGCGAGGCGTGGGCTATGGATAGAGTTGTTCGCAGGAGGATGGATGTGCTGGAAATGAGATGTTTGAGGACAATGTGTGGTGTGAGGTGGTTTGATCGAGTAAGTAACGTAAGGGTAAGAGAGATGTGTGGAAATAAAAAGAGCGTGGTTGAGAGAGCAGAAGAGGGTGTTTTGAAATGGTTTGGGCACATGGAGAGAATGAGTGAGGAAAGATTGACCAAGAGGATATATGTGTCGGAGGTGGAGGGAACGAGGAGAAGAGGGAGACCAAATTGGAGGTGGAAAGATGGAGTGAAAAGGATTTTGTGTGATCGGGGCCTGAACATGCAGGAGGGTGAAAGGAGGGCAAGGAATAGAGTGAATTGGAGCGATGTGGTATACACGGGTTGACGTGCTGTCAGTGGATTGAATCAAGGCATGTGAAGCGTCCGGGGTAAACCATGGAAAGCTGTGTAGGTATGTATATTTGCGTGTGTGGACGTGTGTATGTACATGTGTATGGGGGGGGGTTGGGCCATTTCTTTCATCTGTTTCCTTGCGCTACCTCGCAAACGCGGGAGACAGCGACGAGGTATAAAAAAAAAAAAAAAAAAAAATTCTCTTAAGTAGGCATTTATCTAATGCATGATTTAATGGTCATTTACATTTTGAAAAGAATGCGAAGATAGTGGAAAATGTAAGACTTATCAAGCATTAGCAATCTTCAGTCGAGAACATTCAGTGCACAAATTGATTAAATCATGTGGTAAACTGGATTTTCAAAAAAAGAAAATTTCTACAGTAGGTTCTTTCTCAACACAGGAAGTAATAACCTTTCACATATTTAAGAAAAACAGGAAAAAATAGGTGAAGTAATTATAAGTCTTATTAGTGAACATGAGTGATCATCTCTGGTTCAAAACATTTGGCATATAACCGATAAAATGATAGAATGAATTGTATATATCACAAATTGTTCTACACAGTTCTTCAGTAGGTTTTTACTAAATGCATGAATCAATATTTGTCTTCATATTCAGGAAAACTATAGGAGAGAACAGATGAAATAAATGTAAGTCTTACCTGGCATTAGTGAACATTTACTATGCCCACTCCACTGACTACACAAATTTGAGAGTTTTGTACATTTTCTTAAAGTTATTTATCTTTTATTTATTATACTTAATCGCCATCTCAGGTGTTAGCGAGCACAAGGAAACGGATGAAAGAATGGCCCAACCCACCCACATACACATGTATATACATAAATGCCCACACATGCACATATACATACCTATACATTTCAGTGTATACATACATATACATAAACAGACATGTACATATATGGTTGTTATATGGTTGTGAGGCATGGGCTATGGATAGAGTTGTGTGGAGGAGGGTGGATGTGCTGGAAATGAGATGTTTGAGGACAATATGTGGTGTGAGGTGGTTTGATCGAGTAAATAATAATAGGGTAAGAGAGATATGTGGTAATAAAAAGAGTGTGGTTGAGAGAGCAGAAGAGGGTGTTTTGAAATGGTTTGGTCACATGGAGAGAATGAGTGAGGAAAGATTGACCAAGAGGATATATATGTCAGAGGTGGAGGGAACGAGGAGAAGTGGGAGACCAAATTTTAGGTAGAAAGATGGAGTGAAAAAGATTTTGAGTGATCGGGGCCTGAACATGCAGGAGGGTGAAAGGCGTGCAAGGAATAGAGTGAATTGGAACGATGTGGTATACCGGGGTCGACGTGCTGTCAATGGATTGAACCAGGGCATGTGAAGCATTTGGGGTAAACCGTGGAAAGTTCTGTGGGGCCTGGATGTGGAAAGGGAGCTGTGGTTTCGGTGCATTATTACATGACAGCTAGAGACTGAGTGTGAATGAATGGGTCTTTTGTTGTCTTTTCCTAGCACTACCTCACACATATGAGGGGGGAGGGTGTTGTTATTCCATGTGTGGTGGGGTGGCGATGGGAATGAATAAAGGCAGACAGTATGAATTATGTACATCGGTATATATGTATATGTCTGTGTGTGTGTATATATATGTATACATTGAGATGTATAGGTATGTATATTTGCATGTGTGGACGTGTATGCACATATATGTGTATGTGGATGGGTTGGGCCATTCTTTCATCTGTTTCCTTGCGCTACCTCGCTAATGCGGGAGACAGCAACAGCAAAATATATTATTATTATTATTTTTTTTTTTTTTTTTTGCTTTGTCGCGTTTGCGAGGTAGCGCAAGGAAAGACGAAAGAAATGGCCCAACCCACCCCCATACACATGTATATACATACGTCCACACACGCAAAATATACATACCTACACAGCTTTCCATGGTTTACCCCAGACGCTTCACATGCCTTGATTCAATCCACTAACAGCACGTCAACCCCGGTATACCACATCGCTCCAATTCACTCTATTCCTTGCCCTCCTTTCACCCTCCTGCATGTTCAGGCCCCGATCACACAAAATCTTTTTCACTCCATCTTTCCACCTCCAATTTGGTCTCCCTCTTCTCCTCGTTCCCTCCACCTCCGACACATATATTCTCTTGGTCAATCTTTCCTCACTCATTCTCTCCATGTGCCCGAACCATTTCAAAACACCCTCTTCTGCTCTCTCAACCACGCTCTTTTTATTTCCACACATCTCTCTTACCCTTCCGTTACTTACTCGATCAAACCACCTCACACCACACATTGTCCTCAAACATCTCATTTCCAGCACATCCATCCTCCTGCGCACAACTCTATCCATAGCCCACGCCTCGCAACCATACAACATTGTTGGAACCACTATTCCTTCAAACATACCCATTTTTGCTTTCCGAGATAATGTTCTCGACTTCCACACATTCTTCAAGGCTCCCAGAATTTTCGCCCCCTCCCCCACCCTATGATCCATTTCCGCTTCCATGGTTCCATCCGCTGCCAGATCCACTCCCAGATATCTAAAACACTTCACTTCCTCCAGTTTTTCTCCATTCAAACTCACCTCCCAGTTGACTTGACCCTCAACCCTACTGTACCTAATAACCTTGCTCTTATTCACATTTACTCTTAACTTTCTTTTTTCACACACTTTACCAAACTCAGTCACCAGCTTCTTCAGTTTCTCACATGAATCAGCCACCAGCGCTGTATCATCAGCGAACAACAACTGACTCACTTCCCAAGCTCTCTCATCCCCAACAGACTTCATACTTGCCCCTCTTTCCAAAACTCTTATTATTATTTATTTTTATTTTATTTATCCCTAGGGATAGGGGAGAAAGAATACTTCCCACGCATTCCTCACGTGTCGTAGAAGGCGACTAAAGGGGACGGGAGCAGGGGGCCAGAAACCCTCCCCTCCTTGTATTTTAACTTTCTAAAAGGGGAAACAGATTATTATTATTATTATTATTATTATTATTATTATTCGTCCAAATGTCTCTCTCTTCTCTTTCACTAATAATCTTACTTCTTCATCCCACCACTCACTACCCTTTCTAATCAACCCACCTCCTGCGCTTCTCATGCCTCAAGCATCTTTTGCACAAGCCATCACTGCTTCCCTAAATACATCCCATTCTTCCCCCACTCCCCTTACCTCCTTTGTTCTCACCTTTTTCCATTCTGTACTCAGTCTCTCCTGGTACTTCCTCACACAAGTCTCCTTCCCAAGCTCACTTACTCTCACCACCCTCTTCACCCCAACATTCACTCTTCTTTTCTGAAAACCCATACAAATCTTCACCTTCGCCTCCACAAGATAATGATCAGACATCCCTCCAGTTGCACCTCTCAGCACATTAACATCCAAAAGTCTCTCTCGCGCGCCTGTCAGTTAACACGTAATCCAATAATGCTCTCTGGCCATCTCTCCTACTTACATACGTATACTTATATATATCTCGCTTTTTAAACCAGGTATTCCCAATCACCAGTCCTTTTTCAGCACATAAATCTACAAGCTCTTCACCATTTTCATTTACAACACTGAACACCCCATGTATACCAGTTATTCCCTCAACTGCCACATTACTCACCTTTGCATTCAAATCACCCATCACTATAACCCGATCTTGTGCATCAAAACCACTAACACACTCATTCAGCTGCTCCCAGAACACTTGCCTCTCATGATCTTTCTTCTCATGCCCAGGTGTATATGCACCAATAATCACCCATCTCTCTCCATCAACTTTCAGTTTTACCCATATTAATATAGAATTTACTTTCTTACACTCTATCACATACTCCCACAACTTCTGTTTCAGGAGTAGTGCTACTCCTTCCCTTGCTCTTGTCCTCTCACTAACCCCTGACTTTACTCCCAAGACATAGTGGTTCCAACAATGTTGTATGGTTGCGAGGCATGGGCTATGGATAGAGTTGTGCGCAGGAGGGTGGATGTGCTAGAAATGAGATGTTTGAGGACAATGTGTGGTGCACATTGCATACACACCTGGGCATGAGAAGAAAGATCATGAGAGGCAAGTGTTTTGGGAGCAGCTGAATGAGTGTGTTAGTGGTTTAGATGCACAAGACCGGGTTATAGTGATGGGTGGTTTGAATGCAAAGGTGAGTAATGTGGCAGTTGAGAGAATAATTGGTATACATGGGGTGGGGTGGCGATGGGAATGAATAAAGGCAGACTATGAATTATGTACATGGGTATATATGTTGAGATGTATAGGTATGTATATTTGAGTGTGTGGACGTGTATGTATATACATGTGTAGGGGGGTGGGTTGGGCCATTTCTTTCGTCTGTTTCCTTGCGCTACCTCGCAAACGCAAGAGACAGCGACAAAGCAAAATGAATAAATAAAATGATTATTTTTATTATTATTATTATTATAATTGTTACTATTATTATTATTATTATTATTATTATTATTATCCCTGAGGACAAGGGAGAAAGAATACTTTCCATGTATTCCCTGCGTGTCATAGAAGGTGACTATAAGGGGGAGGGAGCAAGGGGCTGGAAATCCTCCTCTACAGTTTTAATTTTCCCAAAGAAGGAACAGAGAAGGGGGCCATGTGAGGATATTCCCTCTAAGGCTCAGTCTCCTGTTCTTAATGCTACCTTGCTAATGCAGGCAATGGTGAATATGCGTGAAAGAATATTATTTATTTATTTATTTATATTTATTTAGTGTATTTGATCTCCGTCTCTGCGTGAGCGAGGTAGTGCCAGGAAACAGACAAAGAACGGCCCATCCACTCATATACACGTACATATACATAAATGCCCATACATGCACATATACATACATATACATATCAACATATACATACACATGCATACACATACATAGACATATACGTATACACACATGTACATACTTGCCTTCATCCATTCCTGACTATCCTGCCCCACAGAAAACAGCATTGCTCTCCCCTGCTTCAGCAAGGTAGCTCTAGGAAAACAAGACAAAGCAGGCTTCTTTTGTTCACTCTCAATCTCTAGCTATCATGTGTAATGCACTGAAGCCATAATAATAATATAATAATAATAATAATGATAATAATAATAATGATAATGATAATAATGATAATACTAATGGTAATACAATGATAATAAGTGCATTATCATTATTATTATTATTATTATTATTATTATTATTGTTATTATTCAATCGTAAACAAATTAACATACAAGAAGGGGAGGGTTTCCAGTCCCCAATTGCAGTCCTTTTGACATTTTCTACAGCCTGCAGGAAATATGTAAGCAATCTTCTTTCTCTCCAGTTCCCGGTGAGAGTTAATGTTTGTGAAAGTAAAGTTATTAAGATTAGCAGTGAAGAGAGAGAAGGTGGTTTGAGTGTGTTTGAATGGCAAGAACCCAAAGGAAGGAGAGTGTTTTGGATATTTAGGAGCATATATAGCAGTGGATGGGAGCTGAAGTAGGCCATAGAGTAGGTGAGTGGGCTAAGGTCCCTGCTTCTTTATAGAAGGCTGTTGGATGGTGTAAAAGCCTTCTATAGAGGAGCAAATGTGTGTGTAATAGTGGATGGAGAGCTGAGCAAAAGTTTTGGGATACATGTAGGTGTGAGGCAGGGGTGTGTGATTGTCATTATGGCTTTTTAATATATACATGGATGGAATGATAAAAGCAAAACTATGGAAAGGGGGTGTAGAGATGGAGTGTGAAGGTGAGATAGGGTGGCTTGTGGTAAGATTGTTTGTGGATGATACTGTGTTTTTTTGTGGAGAGTGAAGAGGAGGTGAAGATTTAAAGTGTTTTATGATGTGTGTAAGTGAAGGAGATTGAAGGTAAATACAATTAAAAGTAAAGTAATGGTGTTTGTAAAACCATATAGAGTGAAAGAAGAAAGTGTACTGAATTGTGCTGTGGATATGGGGGGAAAAAGACTGGAAGAAGCAAGGGAATTTAAGTATCTGGGAGCTGTCTTGGGTAAGTGTGGTGATATGGAAGGGGAGATAAGAAAGAGAGCAGTACAGGGTAGAAGAATCATTGGGTCCCTTAACAGAATAATGAAGGGTAGAGGTGTAAGTATGGAAGTGAAGAAACGATCAAGGGACAGCATAGTCCTCCCAACCCTGACCTATGGAGCCAAAACATGGATTTGGAATGAGGGACAAAGGTCAAGAAAGGCCACATCCACAATCGCGCTATCGTGTGTAATGCACTGAAACCACGGCTTCCTCTCCACAACCAGGCCCCACAGACCTTTCCTTGGTTTACCTGGGCATTTCATATGCCGTGATTCAGTCCACTGATGGCACATCAATCCCAGTACACCACATTGTTCCAAGTCACTCTATTCCATGCACACGTTTCACCCTCCTGCATGTTCAGGCCCCAGTTGCTCATAATCTTATAAAATCCTTCCTTCCACCTCCGATTTGGTCTGGTTCTCCTTGTTCCCTCCACTTCTGACACATATATCCTATTTGTCAACCATTCTTCATTCATTTTCTCCATATGTCCAAACCATTTCAACACACCATCGTATGCTTTTCTCAGCCACACTCTTTTTATTACCACACATCTTTCTCACCCTTTCATTACTTAATTGATCAAACCACCTCACACCACATATTGTCCTCAAACATTTCACTTCCAACTCATCCACCATCCTCCACACAACCCTATGTACTGCCTATGCCTTGCAGCTATATAATATTGTTGGGGTGTCATTTCATGTGTGGCGGGGTGGCGATGGGAATGAATAAAGGCAGCAAGTATGAATTATGTACATGTGTATATATGTAAATGCCTATGTATGTATATATATGCACGATGAAATGTATAGGTATGTATATGTGCGTGTGTGGACATGTATGTATATACATGTGTATGTGTGTGGGTTGGGCCATTCTTTCATCTGTTTCCTTGCGTTACCTCACTAATGTAGGAGACAGCGGCAAAGTGTAATAAAAAGAAAATAATATTCCTTTCTCCCCTATCCCTGGGGATAGGGGAGAAAGAATACTTCCCACGCATTCCTCACGTGTCGTAGAAGGCGACTAAAGGGGACAGGAGCGGGGGGCAAGAAACCCTCCCCTCCTTGTATTTTAACTTTCTAAAAGGGGAAACAGAAGATGGAGTCACGCGGGGAGTACTCATCCTCCTCAAAGGCTCAGATTGGGGTGTCTCAATCTGTGTGGATGTAACCAAGATGAAAAAAAAAGGAGAGATAGGTAGTATGTTTGACGAAAGGAACCTGGATGTTTTGGCTCTGAGTGAAACGAAGCTCAAGGGTAAAGGGGAAGAGTGGTTTGGGAATGTCTTGGGAGTAAAGTCAGGGGTTAGTCAGAGGACAAAAACAAGGGAAGGAGTAGCACTACTTCTGAAACAGGAGTTGTGGGAGTATGTGATAGAGTGTAAGAAAGTAAATTCTAGATTGATATGGGTAAAACTGAAAGTTGATGGAGAGAGATGGTTGATTATTGGTGCATATGCACCTGGGCATGAGAAGAAAGATCATGAAAGGCAAGTGTTTTGGGAGCAGCTGAATGAGTGTGTTAGTGGTTTTGATGCACAAGATCGGGTTATAGTGATGGGTGATTTGAATGCAAAGGTGAGTAATGTGGCAGTTGAGGGAATAATTGGTATACATGGGGTGTTCAGTGTTGTAAATGGAAATGGTGAAGAGCTTGTAGATTTATGTGCTGAAAAAGGACTGGTGATTGGGAATACCTGGTTTAAAAAGCTAGATATACATTTTGACTTTCTAAAAGGGGAAACAGAAGAAGGAGTCACGCGGGGAGTACTCATCCTCCTCGAAGGCTCAGATTGGGGTGTCTAAATGTGTGTGGATGTAACCATGATGAGAAAAAAGGAGAGATAGGTTGTATGTTTGAGGAAAGGAACCTGGATGTTTTGGCTCTGAGTGAAACGAAGCTCAAGGGTAAAGGGGAAGAGTGGTTTAGGAATGTCTTGGGAGTAAAGTCAGGGGTTAGTGAGAGGACAAGAGCAAGGGAAGGAGTAGCACTACTCCTGAAACAGGAGTTGTGGGAGTATGTGATAGAGTGTAAGAAAGTAAATTTGAGATTGATATGGGTAAAACTGAAAGTTGATGTAGAGAGATGGGTGATTATTGGTGCATATGCACCTGGGCATGAGAAGAAAGATCATGAGAGGCAAGTGTTTTGGGAGCAGCTGAATGAGTGTGTTAGTGGTTTTGATGCACAAGATCGGGTTATAGTGATGGGTGATTTGAATGCAAAGGTGAGTAATGTGGCAGTTGAGGGAATAATTGGTATACATGGGGTGTTCAGTGTTGTAAATGGAAATGATGAAGAGCTTGTAGATTTATGTACTGAAAAAGGACTGGTGATTGGGAATACCTGGTTTAAAAAGCGAGATATACATAAGTATACGTATGTAAGTAGGAGAGATGGTCAGAGAGTGTTATTGGATTACATGTTAATTGATAGGCACGCAAAAGAGAGACTTTTGGATGTTAATGTGCTGAGAGGTGCAACTGGAGGGATGTTTGATCATTATCTTGTGGAGGCGAAGGTGAAGATTTGTAGGGGTTTCCAGAAAAGAAGAGAGAATGTTGGGGTGAAGAGAGTGGTGAGAGTAAGTGAGCTTGGGAAGGAGACTTGTGTGAGGAAGTACCAGGAGAGACTGAGTACAGAATGGAAAAAGGTGAGAACAAAGGAGGTAAGGGGAGTGGGGGAGGAATGGGATGTATTTAGGGAAGCAGTGATGGCTTGCACAAAAGATGCTTGTGGCATGAGAAGCGTGGGAGGTGGGTTGATTAGAAAGGGTAGTGAGTGGTGGGATGAAGTAAGATTATTAGTGAAAGAGAAGAGAGAGGCATTTGGACAATTTTTGTAAGGAAAAAATGCAAATGAGTGGGAGATGTATGAAAGAAAGAGGCAGGAGGTCAAGAGAAAGGTGCAAGAGGTGAAAAAGAGGGCAAATGAGAGTTGGGGTGAGAGAGTATCATTAAATTTTAGGGAGAATAAAAAGATGTTTTGGAAGGAGGTAAATAAAGTGCGTAAGACAAGAGAGCAAATGGGAACTTCAGTGAAGGGGGCTAATGGGGAGGTGATAACAAGTAGTGGTGATATGAGAAGGAGATGGAGTGAGTATTTTGAAGGTTTGTTGAATGTGTTTGATGATAGAGTGGCAGATATAGGGTGTTTTGGTCGAGGTGGTGTGCAAAGTGCGAGGGTTAGGGAAAATGATTTGGTAAACAGAGAAGAGGTAGTAAAAGCTTTGTGGAAGATGAAAGCTAGCAAGGCAGCAGGTTTGGATGGTATTGCAGTGGAATTTATTAAAAAAGGGGGTGACTGTATCGTTGACTGGTTGGTAAGGTTATTTAATGTATGTATGATTCATGGTGAGGTACCTGAGGATTGGCAGAATGCTTGCATAGTGCCATTGTACAAAGGCAAAGGGGATAAGAGTGAGTGCTCAAATTACAGAGGTATAAGTTTGTTGAGTATTCCTGGTAAATCATATGGGAGGGTATTGATTGAGAGGGTGAAGGCATGTACAGAGCATCAGATTGGGGAAGAGCAGTGTGATTTCAGAAGTGGTAGAGAATGTGTGGATCAGGTGTTTGCTTTGAAGAATGTATGTGAGAAATACTTAGAAAAGCAAATGGATTTGTATGTAGCATTTATGGATCTAGAGAAGGCATATGGTAGAGTTGATAGAGATGCTCTGTGGAAGGTATTAAGAATATATGGTGTAGGAGGCAAGTTGTTTGAAGCAGTGAAAAGTTTTTATCGAGGATGTAAGGCATGTGTACGTGTAGGAAGAGAGGAAAGTGATTGGTTCTCAGTGAATGTAGGTTTGAGGCAGGGGTGTGTGATGTCTCCATGGTTGTTTAATTTGTTTATTGATGGGGTTGTTAGGGAGGTGAATGCAAGAGTTTTGGAAAGAGGAGCAAGTATGCAGTCTGTTGTGGATGAGAGAGCTTGGGAAGTGAGTCAGTTGTTGTTCGCTGATGATACAGCCCTGGTGGCTGATTCATGTGAGAAACTGCAGAAGCTGGTGACTGAGTTTGGTAAAGTGTGTGAAAGAAGTAAATGTGAATAAGAGCAAGGTTATTAGGTACAGTAGGGATAGGGGATAGGGGATTAAGAATACTTCCCACGTATTCCCTGCGTGTCGTAGAAGGCGACTAAAAGGAGAGGGAGCGGGGGGCTGGAAATCCTCCCCTCTCGTTTTTTTTTTAATTTTCCAAAAGAAGGAACAGAGGGGGCCAGGTGAGGATATTTCAGAAAAGGCCCAGTCCTCTGTTCTTAACACTACCTCGCTAACGCAGGAAATGGCGAATAGTTTAAAAGAAAAAAGAAAGTATATATGTATGTCTATGTGTGTATATATATGTGTACATTGAGATGTATAGGTATGTATATATGCGTGTGTGGACATGTATGTATATACATGTGTATGTGGGTGGGTTGGGCCATTCTTTCGTCTGTTTCCTTGCGCTACCTCGCTAACGCGGGAGACAGCGACAAAGCAAAATAAATAAATAAAAAATAAATACATATGTAAGTAGGAGAGATGGCCAGAGAGCGTTATTGGATTACGTGTTAACTGACAGGCGCGTGAAAGAGAGACTTTTGGATGTTAATGTGCTGAGAGGTGCAATTGGAGGGATGTCTTCTTGTGGAGGCGAAGGTGAAGATTTGTAGGGGTTTTCAGAAAAGAAGAGAGAATGTTGGGGTGAAGAGAGTGGTGAGAGTAAATGAGCTTGGGAAGGAGACTTGTGTGAGGAAGTACCAGGAGAGACTGAGTACAGAATGGAAAAAGGTGAGAACAATGGAAGTAAGGGGAGTGGGGGAGGAATGGGATGTATTTAGGGAAGCAGTGATGGCTTGCGCAAAAGATGCTTGTGGCATGAGAAGCGTGGGAGGTGGGTTGATTAGAAAGGGTAGTGAGGGGTGGGATGAAGAAGTAAGATTATTAGTGAAAGAGAAGAGAGAGGCTTTTGGACGATTTTTGCAGGGAAAAAATGCAAATGAGTGGGAGATGTATAAAAGAAAGAGGCAGGAGGTCAAGAGAAAGGTGCATGAGGTGAAAAAGAGGGCAAATGAGAGTTGGGGTGAGAGAGTATCATTAAATTTTAGGGAAAATAAAAAGATGTTTTGGAAGGAGGTAAATAAAGTGCGTAAGACAAGGGAGCAAATGGGAACTTCAGTGAAGGGGACTAATGGGGAGGTGATAACTAGTAGTGGTGATGTGAGAAGGAGATGGAGTGAGTATTTTGAAGGTTTGTTCAATGTGTTTGATGATAGAGTGGCAGATGTAGGGTGTTTTGGTCGAGGTGGTGTGCAAAGTGAGAGGGTTAGGGAAAATGATTTGGTAAACAGAGAAGAGGTAGTAAAAGCTTTGTAAAGCTGGCAAGGCAGCAGGTTTGGATGGTATGGCAGTGGAATTTATTAAAAAAGGGGGTGACTGTATTGTTGACTGGTTGGTAAGGTTATTTAATGTATGTATGACTCATGGTGAGGTGCCTGAGGATTGGCGGAATGCTTGCATAGTGCCATTGTACAAAGGCAAAGGGGATAAGAGTGAGTGCTCAAATTACAGAGGTATAAGTTTGTTGAGTATTCCTGGTAAATTATATGGGAGGGTGTTGATTGAGAGGGTGAAGGCATGTACAGAGCATCAGATTGGGGAAGAGCAGTGTGGTTTCAGAAGTGGTAGAGGATGTGTGGATCAGGTGTTTGCTTTGAAGAATGTATGTGAGAAATACTTAGAAAAGCAAATGGATTTGTATGTAGCATTTATGGATCTGGAGAAGGCATATGATAGAGTTGATAGAGATGCTCTGTGGAAGGTATTAAGAATATATGGTGTGGGAGGCAAGTTGTTAGAAGCAGTGAAAAGTTTTTATCGAGGATGTAAGGCATGTGTACGTGTAGGAAGAGAGGAAAGTGATTGGTTCTCAGTGAATGTAGGTTTGTGGCAGGGGTGTGTGATGTCTCCATGGTTGTTTAATTTGTTTATGGATGGGGTTATTAGGGATGTGAATGCAAGAGTTTTGGAAAGAGGGGCAAGTATGAAGTCTGTTGTGGATGAGAGAGCTTGGGAAGTGAGTCAGTTGTTGTTCGCTGATGATACAGCACTGGTGGCTGATTCATGTGAGACTCTGCAGAAGCTGGTGACTGAGTTTGGTAAAGTGTGTGAAAGAAGAAAGTTAAGAGTAAATGTGAATAAGAGCAAGGTTATTAGGTACAGTAGGGTTGAGGGTCAAGTCAATTGGGAGGTAAGTTTGAATGGAGAGAAACTGGAGGAAGTAAAGTGTTTTAGATATCTGGGAGTGGATCTGGCAGCGGATGGAACCATGGAAGCGGAAGTGAGTCATAGGGTGGGGGAGGGGGCGAAAATTCTGGGAGCCTTGAAGAATGTGTGGAAGTCGAGAACATTATCTCGGAAAGCAAAAATGGTTATGTTTGAAGGAATAGTGGTTCCAACAATGTTGTATGGCTGCGAGGCGTGGGCTATGGATAGAGTTGTGCGTAGGAGAGTGGAAATGAGATGTTTTGAGGACAATATGTGGTGTGAGGTGGTTTGATCGAGTAAGTAATGTAAGGGTAAGAGAGATGTGTGGAAATAAAAAGAGTGTGGTTGAGAGAACAGAAGAGGGTGTTTTGAAATGGTTTGGTCACATAGAGAGAATGAGTGAGGAAAGATTGACCAAGAGGATATATGTGTCAGAGGTGGAGGGAATGAGGAGAAGTGGGAGACCAAATTGGAGGTGGAAAGATGGAATGAAAAAGATTTTGAGTGATCGGGGCCTGAACATGCAGGAGGGTGAAAGGCGTGCAAGGAATAGAGTGAATTGGAACGATGTGGTATACCAGGGTCAACATGCTGTCAGTGGATTGAACCAGGGCATGTGAAGCGTCTGGGGTAAACCATGGAAAGTTCTGTGGGGCCTGGATGTGGAAAGGGAGCTGTGGTTTCGGTGCATTATTACATGACAGCTAGAGACTGAGTGTGAACGAATGGGGCCTTTGTTGTCTTTCCCTAGCACTACCTCGCACACATGAGGGAGGAGGGGGTTGTTATTCCATGTGTGCCGAGGTGGCGATGGGAATAAATAAAGGCAGACAGTATGAATTATGTACATGTGTATATATGTATATGTCTGTGTGTGTATATATATGTGTACATTGAGATGTATAGGGATGTATATTTGCATGTGTGGACGCGTATGTATATACATATGTATGTGGGTGGGTTTGGCCATTCTTTCGTCTGTTTCTTTGCTCTACCTCGCTAACGCGGGAGACAGCGACAAAGCAAAATAAATAGATAAATATAATATTCCTTCAAACATACCCATTTTGTTCCAAGATAACACTCTCTCTTTCCACATTCTTCATTGCCTCCAGAACCATTGCTCCCTCCCCCACCCTATGACATGCTTCTGTTTCCTTGGTTCCATTTGCTGCCAAGTTTACCCTCAGATATCTAAAACACTTCACTTCCTTCAACCATTCTCCATTCAAACTTATATCCCAACTACCTTGTCCCTCAACCCTGGTGAACCTAATAACCTTGCTTTTATTCACATTTACTCTCAACTTTCTCCTTTTGCACACTCTTCTAAACTCAGTCACCAACTTCTGCAGTTTCTCACTGGAATCAGCCACCATTGCTGTATCATTGGCAAACAACAACAGACTCTTTTCCCAGGCCCTCTCATCCCCAACAGACTGCATACTCAACCCTCTCTCCAAAATTCTTACATTAACCTCCCTCACCATCCTATCCATAAACATATTAAACAACCATGGTGACACCACACACTCTTGCCGCAGACCATCGTCTCACTGGGTGCCTGTCATTCTCCACTCTTCCTACTCACACACATGCCTTACACCCTTGATGAAAACTTCTCACTGTTTCAAGCATCTTAAGTCCCATACCATATATTCTTCAAACTTTCCACATAGCATCCCTATCAACCCTATCATATGCCTTCTCCAGATCATAAATGCCACATACAAATCCATATGTTTTTCTAAGTATTTCTCACTCACATTTTTCAAAGCAAACACCTGATCCACACATCCTCAACCACTTCTGAAACCACACAACTCCCCAGTCTGATGCTCTATACATGCTTTCACCCTCTCAATCAATACTCTTCCATACAATTTTCCAGATACACTCAACAAACTTATGCCTCTGTAGTTTGAACACTCACTTTTATCCCCTTTGCCTTTATACAGTGGCACTATACGTCCATTCCTCCAATCCTCAGGTACTTCACCATGATCCATACATACATTGAATATCCTTACCAACCAATCAACAACAGAGTCACACCCTTTCTTAAGAAATTCACTGCCTCTTCTATCTTCACCAAACCACTCTCCATGACTCTCTCACTTTGCATACCACCCTGACTAAAGCATTCTACATTTAACACTATATCATCAAGCACATTTAGCCATCCTTCATAATACTCACTCCATTACTACCTGTTATCACTTCCCCTTTTGCCTCCTTCAATAATGTCCCCAATTACTCTCTTTTCTTCACACATTATTTACTTCCTTCCAAAATGTCTATTTAATCTCCCCAAAGTTTAATGATACTTTCTCACCCCAACTCTCATTTGCCCTCTTTTTCAACCCCTACACCTTCCTCTTGACCTCGTGCCACTTTCTCTTACACATCTCCCAACCATTTGCACTCCTTCCT
The DNA here is from genome assembly GCF_036320965.1 of Panulirus ornatus. Taxonomy (NCBI): domain Eukaryota; kingdom Metazoa; phylum Arthropoda; class Malacostraca; order Decapoda; family Palinuridae; genus Panulirus; species Panulirus ornatus. The sequence goes on along the minus strand of NC_092243.1, from coordinate 44,880,031 downwards.
TGTAAGTATTGACCAAATACATCAGCTTTCTCTTTCACTAGCAACTTTACTTCATCCCCCCCCACTCATTACCCTTCCTATTCTGCCCATCTCCTACCTTTTGCATGCCACATGCATCTCTTGCACATGCCATCACTGCTTCCTCATATACCTCCCATTTCTCCTCCACTCCCCTTGCTTCATTTGCTCTCACCTTTTGCCATTCTACTCTCAATCTCTCATGGTATTTCTTTACACATTTCTCCTTTCCAAGTTCTTTTACTCTCACCACTGTCTTCTCCATGAAATTGTCTCCTCTCTGTCAAAACTCCTGCAAAGCTTCACCCTAGCCTCCACAAGATAGTGTCAGGAATCCCACTCACTGCCCCTCCTAGCACATTTACATCCAAAAGTCTTTTCTTTACACACCAGTCAATTGAATAGTATCAGGAATTCCACTCGCTGCCCCTCTCAGCACATTTACATCCAAAAGTCTCTCCTTTACACGCCAATCAATTGATATGTAATTTAATAATACCCAGTGACCATCTCTCCAACTCAAATATGTATTCTTGTGTATATCTGTTTTTAAACCAGGTATTCCTTGTCACCAGTCATTTTTCAGCACACAACTCCACAAGCTCTTCATTTCCATTCAAGACACTGAATACCCCATGTGCACCAATTATACCCTCAGCTGCTGTATTACTTGGATTTGCATTTAAACCGTCCGTCACTAATACCCAGTCTCGTGTACCAAAACTGCTGACACACTGACTCAGATGCTCCCAAAACACTTGCCTTTCATGATCTTTCTTCTCATGGACAGGTGCAGAATCAACAACAGTCACCCATTCCTTACCATCCACTTAAAGTTTTACCCATATCAATCTAGAATTCACATCCTTACACTCTATCACACACTTCCACAACTCCTGCTATAGGAGTAGTGCTATTATTATTATCTATGTAATTTTTTTATACATGATTGCAATATCCCTCATAAGCAAAGTAGCTCCAGGAATAGATGAAGAGAGGCCACTTTTGCTCATGTCCATTCTTTAGCTGTTATGTGCAATGCACCAAAACCACAACCCCAATTCACAACCAGGCCCCACACACAAAGCTTTCCATGGTGTCCCTTGGCCACTTAACATGCCTTGGTTCAGTCCGTTAACAGCTTATCAACCCCTGTATACCAAATCAATCCAATTCACTCAATCATACACATGACTCACCCTCCTGCATGTTCAGATCCAGATCACTCAAATCTTTTTCACTCCATCCTTCCATCTCCAATTTGGTCTCCCCCTTGTTGTCCCTTCCACTGATGACACATATATCCTCTTGGTCAATCTTTTCTCACTCATTCTCCCCATGTGACCAAACCATTTCAATACACCCTCTTCTGCTCTCTCAACCACTCTTTTTATTACCACACATCTCTCTTACCCTTTCATTACTTACTCGATCAAGCCACATCACCACATATTGTCCTCAAACATCTCATTTCCAACACATTTAGTCTCAACACACAATCATTCAAACTCAATCACCAACTTCTGCAATTTTTCACACATATCTGCCACTAGTACAGTGTCATCAGCAAACAACAACTGACTTACTTTCCAGGCCTCTTCATCCCCCACAGACTGCAAACTCACCCCTTTCTCTAAGACTCTTGCATTTACCTTCCATACCATGCAATCTGTAACAAAATGAACAACCATAGTGATATTACACACCCCTTCTGTAAACCAGCCTTCACTTGGAACCACTCACTCTCTGTATCTGCCTGTTCACATGCCTTACACCCTTGATAAAAACATCTCTGCCTTTAGATGCTTTCCTCCCACACCATATATTTAAGACCTTCCAGAAGGCTTCTATATCAACCCTATCATATGCTTTCTCCAGTTCCATAAGTGCCACAAACAAATCTACCTGTTTCCCTAAGTATTTCTCAAACACATTCTTTAATTTTTTTTTTTTTTTTTTTTTTTTTTTTTTTTTTTTTTTTTTTTGCCGCTGTCTCCCGCGTTTGCGAGGTAGCGCAAGGAAACAGACGGTATACCACATCGATCCAATTCACTCTATTCCTTGCCGGCCTTTCACCCTCCTGCATGTTCAGGCCCCAATCACTCAAAATCTTTTTCACTCCATCTTTCCACCTCCAATTTGGTCTCCCACTTCTCCTCGTTCCCTCCACCTCCGACACATATATCCTCTTGGTCAATCTTTCCTCACTCATTCTCACCATGTGCCCAAACCATTTCAAAACACCCTCTTCTGCTCTCTCAACCACGCTCTTTATATTTCCACACATCTCTCTAACCCTTACATTACTTACTCGATCAAACCACCTCACACCACATATTGTCCTCAAACATCTCATTTCCAGCACATCCACCCTCCTGCACACAACTTTATCCATAGCCCACGCCTCGCAACCGTACAACATTGTTGGAACCACTATTCCTTCAAACATACCCATTTTTGCTTTCCGAGATATTGTTCTCGACTTCCACACATTCTTCAAGGCTCCCAGGATTTTCGCCCCCTCCCCCACCCTATGATTCACTTCCACTTCCATGGTTCCATCCGCTGCCAGATCCACTCCCAGATATCTAAAACACTTTACTTCCTCCAGTTTCTCTCCATTCAAACTTACCTCCCAATTGACTTGACCCTCAACCCTACTGTACCTAATAACCCTGTGGTTTCAGAAGTGGTAGAGGATGTGTGGATCAGGTGTTTGCTTTGAAGAATGTATGTGAGAAATACTTAGAAAAGCAAATGGATTTGTATGTAGCATTTATGGATCTGGAGAAGGCATATGATAGAGTTAATAGAGATGCTCTGTGGAAGGTATTAAGAATATATGGTGTGGGAGGCAAGTTGTTAGAAGCAGTGAAAAGTTTTTATCGAGGATGTAAGGCATGTGTACGTGTAGGAAGAGAGGAAAGTGATTGGTTCTCAGTGAATGTAGGTTTGCGGCAGGTGTGTGTGATGTCTCCATGGCTGTTTAATTTGTTTATGGATATGGTTGTTAGGGAGGTGAATGCAAGAGTTTTGGAAAGAGGGGCAAGTATGAAGTCTGTTGTGGATGAGAGAGCTTGGGAAGTGAGTCAGTTGTTGTTCGCTGATGATACAGCACTGGTGGCTGATTCATGTGAGAAACTGCAGAAGCTGGTGACTGAGTTTGGTAAAGTGTGTGAAAGAAGAAAGTTAAGAGTATATATATATATATATATATATATATATATTTTTTTTTTTTTTTTATATACTTTGTCGCTGTCTCCCGCGTTTGCGAGGTAGCGCAAGGAAACAGACAAAAGAAATGGCCCAACCCCCCCCATACACATGTATATACATACGTCCACACACGCAAATATACATACCTACACAGCTTTCCATGGTTTACCCCAGACGCTTCACATGCCTTGATTCAATCCACTGACAGCACGTCAACCCCGGTATACCACATCGCTCCAATTCACTCTATTCCTTGCCCTCCTTTCACCCTCCTGCATGTTCAGGCCCCGACCACACAAAATCTTTTTCACTCCATCTTTCCACCTCCAATTTGGTCTCCCTCTTCTCCTCGTTCCCTCCACCTCCGACACATATATCCTCTTGGTCAATCTTTCCTGACTCATTCTCTCCATGTGCCCAAACCACTTCAAAACACCCTCTTCTGCTCTCTCAACCACGCTCTTTTTATTTCCACACATCTCTCTTACCCTTACGTTACTCACTCGATCAAACCACCTCACACCACACATTGTCCTCAAACATCTCATTTCCAGCACATCCATCCTCCTGCGCACAACTCTATCCATAGCGCACGCCTCGCAACCATACAACATTGTTGGAACCACTATTCCTTCAAACATACCCATTTTTGCTTTCTGAGATAATGTTCTTGACTTCCACACATTCTTCAAGGCCCCCAGAATTTTCGCCCCCTCCCCCACCCTATGATCCACTTCCGCTTCCATGGTTCCATCCGCTGCCAGATCCACTCCCAGATATCTAAAACACTTCACTTCCTCCAGTTTTTCTCCATTCAAACTCACCTCCCAATTGACTTGACCCTCAACCCTACTGTACCTAATAACCTTGCTCTTATTCACATTTACTCTTAACTTTCTTCTTCCACACACTTTACCAAACTCAGTCACGAGCTCCCTTGTCTTACGCACTTTATTTACCTCCTTCCAGAACATCTTTTTATTCTCCCTAAAATTTAATGATACTCTCTCACCCCAACTCTCATTTGCCCTCTTTTTCACCTCTTGCACCTTTCTCTTGACCTCCTGTCTCTTTCTTTTATACCTCTCCCACTCAATTGCATTTTTTCCCTGCAAAAATCGTCCAAATGCCTCTCTCTTCTCTTTCACTAATAATCTTACTTCTTCATACCACCACTCACTACCCTTTCTAATCAACCCACCTCCCACTCTTCTCATGCCACAAGCATCTTTTGCGCAATCCATCACTGATTCCCTAAATACATCCCATTCCTCCCCCACTCCCCTTACTTCCATTGTTCTCACCTTTTTCCATTCTGTACTCAGTCTCTCCTGGTACTTCCTCACACAAGTCTCCTTCCCAAGCTCACTTACTCTCACCACCCTCTTCACCCCAACATTCACTCTTCTTTTCTGAAAACCCATACAAATCTTCACCTTAGACTCCACAAGATAATGATCAGACATCCCTCCAGTTGCACCTCTCAGCACATTAACATCCAAAAGTCTCTCTTTCGCGCGCCTGTCAATTAACACGTAATCCAATAATGCTCTCTGGTCATCTCTCCTACTTACATACGTATACTTATGTATATCTCGCTTTTTAAACCAGGTATTCCCAATCACCAGTCCTTTTTCAGCACATAAATGTACAAGCTCTTCACCATTTCCATTTACAACACTGAACACCCTATGTATACCAATTATTCCCTCAACTGCCACATTACTCACCTTTGCATTCAAATCACCCATCACTATAACCCGGTCTCGTGCATCAAAACCACTAACACTTAGAAAAGCAAATGGATTTGTATGTAGCATTTATGGATCTGGAGAAGGCATATGATAGAGTTGATAGAGATGCTCTGTGGAAGGTATTAAGAATATATGGTGTGGGAGGCAAGTTGTTAGAAGCAGTGAAAAGTTTTTATTGAGGATGTAAGGCATGTGTACATGTAGGAAGAGAGCAAAGTGATTGGTTCTCAGTGAATGTAGGTTTGCGGCAGGGGTGTGTGATGTCTCCATGGTTGTTTAATTTGTTTATGGATGGGGTTGTTAGGGAGGTGAATGCAAGAGTTTTGGAAAGAGGGGCAAGTATGCAGTCTGTTGTGGATGAGAGAGCTTGGGAAGTGAGTCAGTTGTTGTTCGCTGATGATACAGCGCTGGTGGCTGATTCATGTGAGAAACTGCAGAAGCTGGTGACTGAGTTTGATAAAGTGTGTGAAAGAAGAAAGTTAAGAGTAAATGTGAATAAGAGCAATGTTATTAGGTACAGTAGGGTTGAGGGTCAAGTCAATTGGGAGGTAAGTTTGAATGGAGAAAAACTGGAGGAAGTAAAGTGTTTTAGATATCTGGGAGTGGATCTGGCAGCGGATGGAACTATGGAAGCGGAAGTGAATCATAGGGTGGGGAAGGGACGAAAATTCTGGGAGCCTTGAAGAATGTTTGGAAGTCAAGAACATTATCTCGGAAAGCAAAAGTGGGTATGTTTGAAGGAATAGTGGTTCCAACAATGTTGTATGGCTGCGAGGCTTGGGCTATGGATAGAGTTGAGCGCAGGAGGGTGGATGTGCTGGAAATGAGATGTTTGAGGACAATATGTGGTGTGAGGTGGTTTGATCGAGTAAGTAATGTAAGGGTAAGAGAGATGTGTGGAAACAAAAAGAGTGTGGTTGAGAGAGCAGAGGAGGGTGTTTTGAAATGGTTTGGTCACATGGAGAGAATGAGTGAGGAAAGATTGACCAAGAGGATATATGTGTCAGTGATGGAGGGAACGAGGAGAAGTGGGAGACCAAATTGGAGTTCGAAAGATGGAGTGAAAAAGATTTTGAGTGATCGGGGCCTGAACATGAAGGAGGGTGAAAGGCGTGCAAGGAATAGAGTGAATTGGAACGATGTGGTATACTGGGGTCGACATGCTGTCAATGGATTGAACCAGGGCATGTGAAGCGTCTGGGGTAAACCATGGAAAGTTCTGTGGGGCCCGGATGTGGAAAGGGAGCTGTGGTTTCGGTGCATTATTTCATGACAGCTAGAGACTGAGTGTGAACGAATGGGGCCTGTGTTGTCTTTTCCTAGCACTACCTTGCACACATGAGGGGGAAGGGGGTTGTTATGCCATGTGGGGCTTCTCCCCTATCCCTGGGGATAGGGGAGAAAGAATACTTCCCACGTATTCCCTGCGTGTCGCACAAGGCGACTAAAGGGGGAGGGAGCGGGGGGCTGGAAATCCTCCTCTCTCTATTTTTTTTTTTTATTTTTCCAAAAGAAGGAACAGAGAAGGGGGCCAGGTGAGGATATTCCCTCAAAGGCCCAGTCCTCTGTTCTTAACGCTACCTTGCTAATGCGGGAAATGGCGAATAGTTTGACAGAAAGAAAGATATGTATATATATATATATATTTTTTTTTTTTTTTTTTTTTATACTTTGTCGCTGTCTCCCGCGTTTGCGAGGTAGCGCAAGGAAACAGACGAAAGAAATGGCCCAACCCCCCCCATACACATGTACATACACACGTCCACACACGCAAATATACATACCTACACAGCTTTCCATGGTTTACCCCGGACGCTTCACATGCCTTGATTCAATCCACTGACAGCACGTCAACCCCTGTATACCACATCGCTCCAATTCACTCTATTCCTTGCCCTCCTTTCACCCTCCTGCATGTTCAGGCCCCGATCACACAAAATCCTTTTCACTCCATCTTTCCACCTCCAATTTGGTCTCCCTCTTCTCCTCGTTCCCTCCACCTCCGACACATATATCCTCTTGGTCAATCTTTCCTCACTCATTCTCTCCATGTGCCCAAACCATTTCAAAACACCCTCTTCTGCTCTCACAACCACGCTCTTTTTATTTCCACACATCTCTCTTACCCTTACGTTACTTACTCGATCAAACCACCTCACACCACACATTGTCCTCAAACATCTCATTTCCAGCATATCCATCCTCCTGCGCACAACTCTATCCATAGCCCACGCCTCGCAACCATACAACATTGTTGGAACTACTATTCCTTCAAACATACCCATTTTTGCTTTCCGGGATAATGTTCTCGACTTCCACACATTTTTCAAGGCTCCCAAAATTTTCGCCCCCTCCCCCACCCTATGATCCACTTCCGCTTCCATGGTTCCATCCGCTGACAGATCCACTCCCAGATATCTAAAACACTTCACTTCCTCCAGTTTTTCTCCATTCAAACTCACCTCCCAATTGACTTGACCCTCAACCCTACTGTACCTAATAACCTTGCTCTTATTCACATTTACTCTTAACTTTCTTCTTCCACACACTTTACCAAACTCCGTCACCAGCTTCTGCAGTTTCTCACATGAATCCGCCACCAGCGCTGTATCATCAGCGAACAACAACTGACTCACTTCCCAAGCTCTCTCATCCCCAACAGACTTCATACTTGCCCCTCTTTCCAAGACTCTTGCATTTACCTCCCTAACAACCCCATCCATAAACAAATTAAACAACCATGGAGACATCACACACCCCTGCCGCAAACCTACATTCACTGAGAACCAATCACTTTCCTCTCTTCCTACACGTACACATGCCTTACATCCTCGATAAAAACTTTTCACTGCTTCTAACAACTTGCCTCCCACACCATATATTCTTAATACCTTCCACAGAGCATCTCTATCAACTCTATCATATGCCTTCTCCAGATCCATAAATGCTACATACAAATCCATTTGTATGTATATATATATATATATATATATAGAGAAGAGGTAGTGAAAGCTTTGTGGAAGATGAAAGCTGGCAAGGCAGCGGGTTTGGATGGTATTGCAGTGGAATTTATTAAAAAAGGGGGTGACTGTATTATTGACTGGTTGGTAAGGTTATTTAATGTATGTATGACTCATGGTGAGGTGCCTGAGGATTGGCGGAATGCGTGCATAGTGCCATTGTACAAAGGCAAAGGGGATAAGAGTGAGTGCTCAAATTACAGAGGTATAAGTTTGTTGAGTATTCCTGGTAAATTATATGGGAGGGTATTGATTGAGAGGGTGAAGGCATGTACAGAGCATCAGATTGGGGAAGAGCAGTGTGGTTTCAGAAGTGGTAGAGGATGTGTGGATCAGGTGTTTGCTTTGAAGAATGTATGTGAGAAATACTTAGAAAAGCAAATGGATTTGTATGTAGCATTTATGGATCTGGAGAAGGCATATGATAGAGTTGATAGAGATGCTCTGTGGAAGGTATTAAGAATATATGGTGTGGGAGGAAAGTTGTTAGAAGCAGTGAAAAGTTTTTATCGAGGATGTAAGGCATGTGTACGTGTAGGAAGAGAGGAAAGTGATTGGTTCTCAGTGAATGTAGGTTTGCGGCAGGGGTGTGTGATGTCTCCATGGTTGTTTAATTTGTTTATGGATGGGGTTGTTAGGGAGGTAAATGCAAGAGTTTTGGAAAGAGGGGCAAGTATGAAGTCTGTTGGGGATGAGAGAGCTTGGGAAGTGAGTCAGTTGTTGTTCGCTGATGATACAGCGCTGGTGGCTGATTCATGTGAGAAACTGCAGAAGCTGGTGACTGAGTTTGGTAAAGTGTGTGGAAGAAGAAAGTTAAGAGTAAATGTGAATAAGAGCAAGGTTATTAGGTACAGTAGGGTTGAGGGTCAAGTTAATTGGGAGGTGAGTTTGAATGGAGAAAAACTGGAGGAAGTGAAGTGTTTTAGATATCTGGGAGTGGATCTGGCAGCGGATGGAACCATGGAAGCGGAAGTGGATCATAGGGTGGGGGAGGGGGCGAAAATTCTGGGGGCCTTGAAGAATGTGTGGAAGTCAAGAACATTATCTCGGAAAGCAAAAATGGGTATGTTTGAAGGAATAGTGGTTCCAACAATGTTGTATGGTTGCGAGGCGTGGGCTATGGATAGAGTTGTGCGCAGGAGGATGGATGTGCTGGAAATGAGATGTTTGAGGACAATGTGTGGTGTGAGGTGGTTTGATCGAGTGAGTAACGTAAGGGTAAGAGAGATGTGTGGAAATAAAAAGAGCGTGGTTGAGAGAGCAGAAGAGGGTGTTTTGAAGTGGTTTGGGCACATGGAGAGAATGAGTCAGGAAAGATTGACCAAGAGGATATATGTGTCGGAGGTGGAGGGAACGAGGAGAAGAGGGAGACCAAATTGGAGGTGGAAAGATGGAGTGAAAAAGATTTTGTGTGATCGGGGCCTGAACATGCAGGAGGGTGAAAGGAGGGCAAGGAATAGAGTGAATTGGAGCGATGTGGTATACCGGGGTTGACGTGCTGTCAGTGGATTGAATCAAGGCATGTGAAGCGTCTGGGGTAAACCATGGAAAGCTGTGTAGGTATGAATATTTGCGTGTGTGGACGTATGTATATACATGTGTATGGGGGGGGTTGGGCCATTTCTTTCGTCTGTTTCCTTGCGCTACCTCGCAAACGCGGGAGACAGCGACAAAGTATAATAAAAAAAAAATAAATAATATATATATATTAAGAATATATGGTGTGGGAGGCAAGTTAGAAGCAGTGAAAAGTTTTTATCGAGGATGTAAGGCATGTGTACGTGTAGGAAGAGAGGAAAGTGATTGGTTCTCAGTGAATGTAGGTTTGCGGCAGGGGTGTGTGATGTCTCCATGGTTGTTTAATTTGTTTATGGATGGGGTTGTTAGGGAGGTGAATGCAAGAGTTTTGGAAAGAGGGGCAAGTATGAAGTCTGTTGTGGATGAGAGAGCTTGGGAAGCGAGTCAGTTGTTGTTCGCTGATGATGCAGCGCTGGTGGCTGATTCATGTGAGAAACTGCAGAAGCTGGTGACTGAGTTTGGTAAAGTGTGTGAAAGAAGAAAGTTAAGAGTAAATGTGAATAAGAGCAAGGTTATTAGGTACAGTAGGGTTGAGGGTCAAGTCAATTGGGAGGTAAGTTTGAATGGAGAAAAACTGGAGGAAGTAAAGTGTTTTAGATATCTGGGAGTGGATCTGGCAGCGGATGGAACCATGGAAGCGGAAGTGATTCATAGGATGGGGGAGGGGGCGAAAATCCTGGGAGCCTTGAAGAATGTGTGGAAGTCGAGAACATTATCTCAGAAAGCAAAAATGGGTATGTTTGAAGGAATAGTGGTTCCAACAATGTTGTATGGTTGCGAGGCGTGGGCTATGGATAGAGTTGTGCGCAGGAGGGTGGATGTGCTGGAAATGAGATGTTTGAGGACAGTGTGTGGTGTGAGGTGGTTTGATCGAGTAAGTAACGTAAGGGTAAGAGAGATGTGTGGAAATAAAAAGAGCGTGGTTGAGAGAGCAGAAGAGGATGTTTTGAAATGGTTTGGGCACATGGAGAGAATGAGTGAGGAAAGATTGGCCAAGAGGATATATGTGTCGGAGGTGGAGGGAACGAGGAGAAGTGGGAGACCAAATTGGAGGTGGAAAGATGGAGTGAAAAAGATTTTGTGTGATCGGGGCCTGAGCATGCAGGAGGGTGAAAGGAGGGCAAGGAATAGAGTGAATTGGATCGATGTGGTATACCGGGGTTGACGTGCTGTCAGTGGATTGAATTAGGGCATGTGAAGCGTCTGGGGTAAACCATGGAAAGCTGTGTAGGTATGTATATTTGTGTGTGTGGACGTGTATGTATATACATGTGTATGGGGGTGGGTTGGGCCATTTCTTTCGTCTGTTTCCTTGCACTACCTCGCAAACGCAGGAGACAGCGACAAAGCAAAAAAATATATATATATATATATATATATATATATATATATATATTTTTTTTTTTTTTTTTTTTTCTTTTTTTTTTTCAAACTATTCGCCATTTCCCACATTAGCGAGGTAGCGTTAAGAACAGAGGACTGAGCCTTTGAGGGACTACCCTTACCTGGCCCAATTCTCTGTTCCTTCTTTTGGAAAATTAAAAAAAAAACTAGAGGGGAGGATTTCCAGCCCCCCGCTCCCTCCCCTTTTAGTCGCCTTCTACGACACGCAGGGAATACGTGGGAAGTATTCTTGCTCCCCTATCCCCAGGGATATATATATTATCCCAGGGGATAGGGGAGAAAGAATACTTCCCATGTATTCCCTGCGTGTCGTAGAAGGCGACTAAAAGGGAAGGGAGCGGGGGGCTGGAAATCCTCCCCTCTTGTTTTTTTTTCTTTTTTTTTTTTAATTTTCCAAAAGAAGGGTCAGAGAAGGGGGCCAGTTGAGGATATTCCCTCAAACCCCCAGTCCTCTGTCCTTAACGCTACCTTGCTAATGCGGGAAATGGCGAATAGTTTGAAAATTTTTTTTTTTTTTTTTTTTTTTTTTTTTTTTTTTTTTTTTTTGCCACTGTCTCCCGCGTTTGCGAGGTAGCGCAAGGAAACAGACGAAAGAAATGGCCCAACCCACCCCCATACACATGTATATACATACATCCACACACGCAAATATACATACCTACACAGCTTTCCATGGTTTACCCCAGACGCTTCACATGCCCTGATTCAATCCACTGACAGCACGCCAACCCCGGTATACCACATCGTTCCAATTCACTCTACTCCTTGCACGCCTTTCACCCTCCTGCATGTTCAGGCCCCAATCGCTCAAAATCTTTTTCACTCCATCCTTCCACCTCCAGTTTGGTCTCCCACTTCTCCTCGTTCCCTCCACCTCTGACACATATATCTTCTTTGTCAATCTTTCCTCACTCATTCTCTCCATTTGACCAAGCCATTTCAATACACCCTCTTCTGCCATCTCTCAACCACACTCTTTTTATTACCACACATTTCTCTTACTCTTTCATTACTTACTCGATCAAACCACCTCACCACATATTGTCCTCAAACATCTCATTTCCAACACATCCACCCTCCTCCACACAACCCTATCTATAGCCCATGCCTCGCAATCATATAACATTGTTGGAACCACTATTCCTTCAAACATACCCATTTTTGCTTTCTGAGATAATGTTCTCGCATTCCACACATTCTTCAACGCTCCCAGAACCTTTGCCCTCTCCCTCACCCTGTGACTCACTTCCGCTTCCATGGTTCCATTCACTGCCAAATCCATTCCCAGGTATCTAAAACACTTCACTTCCTCCAGTTTTTCTCTATTAAAACTTACCTCCAAATTGACATGTCCCTCAGCCCTTCTATACCTAGTAACCTTGCTCTTATTCATATTTACTCTCAGCTTGTATATACCTCTCTTTTTACACCAGGTATTCCCATTCACCTCTTTTTTTTTTTTTTCTTATCACATAACTCCAAACTCCTCACCATTTCCATTAATAATCTGAATACCCCATGCTCCCCAGTTATACCCTAAACTGCCACATTCTCACCTACACTTTAGAATACCCATCACTAATACCCTGGTCTTGTACTTCAAAACTACTGCCACACTCAAGTAGCTGCTCCCAAAACACTTGCCTCGCATGATCTTTCTTCTCGTGGCCAGGTGCATAAACACCAATACTCACCCATCTCTTGCCTTCCACTTTCAGTTTTACGCACATCAATCTAGAATTTACTTCCTTACACTCTTTCACACACACCCACAACTCCTGCTTCAGTAGAAGTGCTCCTCCTTTCTTATCTCTTGTCCCCTCACAGCCCCTGACTCTACTCCTAAGACATATCCAAACAGTTCTTCCCCTTTACCCATGAGCTTTGTTTCACTCAGAGCCAGAACATCCAGGTTTCTTTCCTCAAATATACTACCTACCTCTCCTCTCCTCTCATCTTGGTTACATCCACACACATTCAGACACCCCAGCCTGAGCCTTTGAGGAGGATGAGCACTCCCTGCTTGGCTCCTTCTGTTTCCTCTTTTAGAAATTGAAATACAAGAAGGGGAGGGCTTACAGCCTTGTGCTCCTGCTCCTTTTATTTGCCTAGTGCAAATTGAAATACAAGAAGGGGAGGGCTTACAGCCTTGTGCTCCTGCTCCTTTTATTTGCCTAGTGCGACAAGCAGGAAATATGTATGTAGAATTCTTTCCCTTCTACCTCAGAGATAATAGTCCTCAGGGATTATTACTATTATTTTTTTTTTTCCATCCACATCCGCCATTTCCCACCCTAGCGAGGCAGCGTTAACAGAGGACTGAGCCTTAGAGGAAATTTCCTCACTTGGCCCCCTTCTCTGTTCCTTTTTTGGAAAATTAGAAATTGAAGGGGAGGATTTCCAGCCTCCCACTCCCTCCCCTTTTAGTTGCCTTCTACTGCACACAGGGAATATGTGGGAAGTATTCTTTCTCCCCTATCCCCAGGGGTAGTGAAAGCATTGCAGATGAAAGCCGGCTTCCCCACCCCATAGGCCCCACCGACCTTTCCCTGGTTTGACCCAGATGTTTCACATGCCCTGGTTCATTCCATTGACTGAACATCAACCCCAGTATACCACATCGTTCCAATTCACTCGATTCCTTGCATGCCTCTCACCCTCCTGTATGTTCAGGCCCTGATTGTTCAAACTCTTTTTCACTCCGTCCTTCCACTTCCAATTTGATCTCCCACTTCTGCTTGTTCCTTCCAACTCTGACATATATCCTCTTTGTTAACCTTTCCTCACTCATTCTCTCCATTAAGTCCAAACCATTTCAACACACCCTCTTCTGCTCTCTCATCCACATTCTTTTTATCAGCAACCTTCACTGTGAACCAATCACTTTCCTTTCTTCCTCCTGATACACATGCCTTTCAACCTCAATAAAAACTTCTTACTGCTTCTAGCAGCTTACCTCCTACACCATATACTCTTGAGACCTTCCACAAAGTATCTCTATCCACCCTGGAATATGCCTTCTCCAGATCCATAAATGTTGCATACAAATCCATGTGTTTCTCTAGGTATTTCTCGCACATTCTTCAAAGCAAACTCCTGATCCACACATCCTCTACCATTTCTGAAACCACACTGCTCTTCTCCAGTCTGATGCTCTGTACATGCCTTTACCCTCTCAATCAGTACCCTCCCATACAATTTTCCAGGAATACTCAACAGACTTGTGCCTCTTTAGTTTGAACACTCACCTTTATCCCCTTTGCCTTTGTAAAATGGCACTATACCTGCATTCCACCAATCCTCAGGCACTTCACCATGATCCATGCATACATTGAATATCCTTACCAACCAGTCAACAACACAGTTGCCTCCTTTCTTAATGAATTCATCTGCAATACCATCCAACCCCGCCACCTTGCCGGATTTCATTTTCCACAAGGCTTTCACCACCTCTTATCTTTTCACCAAACCACTCTCCCTGACTCTCACTTTGCACACCATCCCAACCAAAACACCCTACATCTGCCACTCTATTATCAAACACATTCAACAAACCTTCAAAATACTCACTTCATCTCCTCCTCATTTCATTACTACCTGCTATCATTTCCCCCTTCTCTGATGTCCTATTTGTTCTCATCGTATGCACATTATTTACCTCCTTCCAAAACATCTTTTTATTCTCCCTGTAGTTAATGATACTCTCTCACCCCAACTCTCATTTACCCTTTTTCTACTCTTGCACCTTCCTCTTTACCTCCTGCCACTTTCTCTTATACATCTCCCAGTCATTTGCACTCCTTCCTTGCAAGTATCATCCAAATGCCTCTCTTTTCTCTTTCACTAACAACTTTACTTCTTCATCCCACTACTCACTACCCTTTCTAATCTGCCCACCTCCCACCTTTCTCATGCCACATACATCTCTTGCCTGTGCCATCAATGCTTCCCTAAATATATCCCATTCATCACATACTACCCTCACATCATTTGCTCTCACCTTTTGTCATTCAACACTCAATCTCCTTTCCAAGCTCACTTACTGTCACCACTCTCTTCTTCCAGACATTCTCTCTTCTTTTTTTGAAAACCTCTACAAATCTTCACCTGCATCTCCACAGGATAGTGATCAGGCATCTCACCAGCTGCCCCTCTCATGTCATTAACATCCAAGTCTCTTTTACACGCCTATCAATTAACACATAATATAATAATGCCTTTTGACCATCTCCCATACTCACATATGTGTTCTTGAGTATTTCTCTTTTTAAACTAGTTATTCCTAATCACCAGTCTTTTTTCAGCACACAAATCCATAAGCTCTTCACCACTTCCATTCACAACACTGAATACATCAATTATACCCTCAACTGCCACATTACTCACCTTCACATTTAAATCACCCATCACTAATATCTAGTCTTTTTAATCAAAACTGCTGACACATTCACTCAGCTACTCCCAAAACACTTCAATCTCAAGATCTTTCTTCTTGTGGCCAGGTGCACAAGCACCTGCCATCCACTTGCAGTTTTACCCACATCAGTCTAGAATTTACTTCCTTACACACTATCACACACTCCTACAACTGCTTTAAGAGTACTGCTTCTCCTTCTTTAGCTCTTGTCCTTTCACCAACCCCTGACTTTGCTCCCAAGACTTTTCCAAACCATTCTTCCCCTTTACCCTTGAGCTTCATTTCACTGAAAGCCTGAAGATTTGCCTCCTTTCTTCAAATATACCACCTATCTTTCCTTTCCTCTCATCTTGGTTACATCCACACACATTTAGACTCCCCAATCTGATCCTACAAGGAGGTTGAGCACTCTCCACTTGGCTCCTTTGCCATTTTCCATGTTAGCAAGGTGGTAGTGTCAAGAACAGATGACAGCCTTGGAGGAAAAATCCTCACTTGGACCCCATCTCTGTTCCTTCTTTTGGAAAAGTGACACAGGAAAGGATTTCCAGGCTCCCCAACTCCCACCCCTTTTAGTCACCTTCTACAATACGCAGATAGGTACACATTTTATCGACTAACCCTTAGAGGTGAATGAACAACCGAGTTGACTGTGGACCGACTGCCGCAATCAGGATTTGACCTACGTGCTTGATACTGGGTGGCCTGAGAATGCGTCATGGTCAGGAACACTTACCACCAAACCACTACAGCATTGTTGGCAGATTCAAGTGACAAACTGCAGAAGTTAATAACTGAGTTTGGAAGAATGTTTGAAGGAAGAAAGTTGAAGGTGAATGTGAATAAAGCAAGGTTATTAGGTTCAGCTAGGTTGTGGGACGTGTTAGTTGAGGTATGAGTTTGAATGGAGAAAACCTAGAGGAAGTGAAGTGCTACAGATATCTGAGAGTGGATATGGCAGCGAATGGACCCATGGAAGCGGAAGTGAGTTATAGGGTGGGGGAGTGAGCGAAGGTTCTGGAAGTGCTGAAGAATGTGTGGAAAGAGAGAATATTATATAGCAGGGCAAAATTGGATATGTTTGAAGGAATATTAGTCTCAACATATTATATGAACGTGAGGCATGAGCTATAGATAAGGCTGTAAGGGGGAGGGTGGATGTATTGGAAATGAAATGTTTGAGGATTGTATGTGGTGTCAGGTGGTTCGATCAAGTAAGTAATGAAAGGGTAAGAGAAATTTGTGGAAATGAAATTGAATGTGGTTGAGAGAATAAAAGATGGTGTGCTGAAATAGTTTGGGCATATGGAGAGAATGAGTGAGAAAAGACTGACGAAGAGTATATATGTGTAAGTAGAGGGAACAGGGAGACCAAACTAGAGATAGAGAAATGGAGTGAAGGAGATTATGAGTGATCGGGGCCTGGACATGCAGGAGGTTAAAAGGTGTGCATGGGATGGAGTGAATTGGAACGATGTGGTGTATTGGGGTTGATGTGCTGCTGTCACTGGACTGAACCAGAGCATGTGAAGCATCCAGAGTAAACCATGGAAAGGTTTGTGGGGCCCAGTTGTGGATAGGAAGCTGTGGGTACATCACATTACATATAACAGCTGGATGTGAGCAGATGTGGTCTTTCTTTGTCTGTCCCCAGTGCTAACTTGCTAATTTGGGAAATAGCACTCAAGTACATAAAGAAATACATAAGTTATTATTATTTATACATTTACAGTTTTACAAAACTGAGATTACAGTATCATCATATAGATAATTGACTGATTTTTTAGAATTTATAAAGTGCTAGAACCTTTGGTATGCAGCGGTGATGTAATAGGATGTGGTAGCTGGTCATTGACCCATACATTAGGCCTTATAGTCTGTGTTATTGTGTGATGCATGCTTAATCATTTTCAATAGAGATAACAATTCTTTATTTCTCGTTTGTTCATTACTGAAACTTTACTTTCTTATTAAGATCAATGCAAATCATGTTCATATTATTTTCCTCAAGATATTAGGCATTTACTTGACCTGTTCATGATAAGTGGATACCAGTTGTGGCATCACATAACTCATCAAGTTCAATCTTGTGTGTCAGTTTAAGCCTATCTTTTATTACTTTTAGATTATCTTCTGTTACTTTCTCAAAATAAAGTGTAATTGTTATCACTTCCATCTGTTTTTCTGTCATTTATGGTTTATTTTATCTTCTGTGTTAAATGGAAAAATCTTATGTATCCATGATGAGCTCTTTTCATTTCCATTCTGTTTCCATTTACTTTTTCTATTGGTTTATACACATTATTCTCAGAATGTTCAGTAGGAATTAAATGAATAATTTTCTCTGTTTCAGTTTCAAATTATTGCTTTTAAAGAGACATTAGTCTTAAAATTCCATCACAATGCAAAAAAGAAAATTTAAAAGATTCCCTAATTCAGTGATAAATTAGCATTCAAAAGTAACAGAAAATTCTTAGAAAGTTATAGTAGTACATTTTCTTTGGCCTGGTCCCATGCTTAATGAGCACCCAAAGACATGTGAATGATGCTTTTGACAGTTCCTGAGAATGGAGAAAATCGTGTGAAGTTGATATTTCTTTCTTTCTGTTGAACTTATTTGTTTGGATGAACAGGTATGGTGTTGGTGGTAATGTAAATATATTTAGAAATATTGCACCTTGCACACTAAAATTCAGTGTGAGAGAGATTGGCTAAGAAATGTGGGGAGAATATGGAATTATTTTTTTTCCTTAAACTTGAAAACTCTTCCTTCACATTTACTATTGCACATTTTATATACAAGTACAGTGTTGTTGGTTAACAGCATTGATACTGTTTAAGTAAAAATATTACATCTTTGGTGTTGCCAGACTCACCTGCCTGTGGTTACACAGCAAGTGGAAAGTCACCTTTGGTAAGGCTGCATCATCTTCTGTGGACAAAAAAGAGTACAGTCACACCAAAGAGCTTCTCACTCCAAAGGACTATAATTTCCTTGCTCCTGGAAGTCATGCATGCCTGGAGCTGCAGGAGCTTTTGGGAAAGGGATCTTGGAGTAACAC
Organism: Panulirus ornatus; assembly: GCF_036320965.1. Lineage (NCBI taxonomy): Eukaryota > Metazoa > Arthropoda > Malacostraca > Decapoda > Palinuridae > Panulirus > Panulirus ornatus. The sequence continues at coordinate 44,861,562 of NC_092243.1, read as the reverse complement.
CAGGACTCTCCAAATCTATTTCAAATGTATCATGGGGCTATTATAGATAAGATAAATCAATGACTACAGTATTATACATTTCACTTTATATACAAGCATGAGGAGACTCAGTGGGATCCATGTCTTGGAGAAGTTATTTTTGGAAATGTTCTTAGTCTTTAGCAATCATCATGTATCAAAGTCCATTATTTCCTCAGAATTACAAAGAATAAATTTGGCTCAATTATCATGTAATTTTTTCCATGAATTCAGTTTACTGGGGATGCCTCCCCTCCCTTCTTGTTATCAATCGTATGTTACCAAAGTCCTTCATTACCTCAGGATTACCAAGAGAAAACTAGGTACTTTTGTTAAGTAATTTCTAACATAAGCACAAGCTCATTAAGGATGTCTCCTCTTCCTTCTTATGTTACTAACCATGTTTCCAAAAACCTCCATTATCCCAGGCTTACTTACAGAAAATTATGTAATTTTCGACCTACGCACAAGCTCAATGGGGATGCCCTTTCTTCTCTTGTAATCCCTCACTGAAATCACTGTCACTTATTTCTTCTCATTTGTCATCTTCTTCACTCTCTTACGAAATGATACCTAAGTGCTCCTCCAGATACCTTAGGTCATCTAGATTATTTTCATTGCCATCACTATGGATGCATGGCCTTCAGGTGGACAGCCATGCACTATTATGGTTGCAGAATCTTTTTCCTTATCTTCTTAGGATGGATGAGACCTGCATAGGCTACTAATGATACAATAAATCAACTAGATATTCAGGCAAATTCAGGAAAAGTTAGAACATCATTTAATGTCAGCCACTGTGTAAGGGTTAAGTGAGGTGACCAACTTGAGAAGCATATTCTAATTTCAGTCTACTAAACATTGTAAATAGCTTGCTGAACATTTTGTCATCATACTTGGATGCAATTGCAGTGTGAATGCAATTGCAGTGTTTGTCAGTGCATTTTGTATCTTGACATAAATTGGAACAGAGTTAGAGATGATATAGAAATGTCAATATACAAGACTGAAGTTTGTTTCAGTGAATATTCATGGAAAGTAAATATGAAGTAAAGAAGAATGAAGAGACAGTATAGGTAAATGTAAGAAAAAGGAATATATCACAGAAATTAGAAAAATGGCTTTATGACTGTAGTTAAAGAACCCCCAATGGGAGAAAGAGTGTGCCCTTAACTTGTCCATGGTAGTGGTTCCATAGATGACTGAAATAGCAACTGGAATAGCAACTGAAATCCTCTTTAATAAATGACTTAGTTATACAACCCAAGAACCCCTTTTATGAAATTCAAGCATCATCAAGGCTGCACTCCAATGACTCCTTTTAAGTGAGAGTTGTTATTTTATGAGTGTATTCCTTTTTGTACTGTGATGATGATGATGTAGCCTTGCCAAAGGTGACTGCACTCAAGATGTAAACACTTGCAGGCAAAGTCTGTTGACACTTTATACATAAAACAACATATAAACTGATAGGGAAAGAGATGCAGTAGATCAGACTGAATAAGTAATGTACATATACTAAATATTCACTGATCCAATATTCTTTGTTATATATGTTTTTTAATTTTCAGTGAACAGTGTCACAACCTTATATCTGGAATATACAAGACTTCATGCAAGACTGGAGCTGGAGTTGAAGAAATGTTTGCTGACATAGCAAGACAACTTAGTGACTCAAATAGGTCTCGGAAAGAATTAGAGACCATGAACAAAGATTCTTTTAAAGTAACTCCCCCTGAAGGTGAACCTGAGGACTCATGTTTATGCTGAGGTGAGATAACTAGAGAAAATAGTTAACCTCTCCATATGAGTAGTGAAAATATGCATAATCTCTGAAATGGAGGGATGAATTAATGCAGTAATCACAGTATGATATGGTTTGCATGTCTTATGTGTAACTCACTAATTCAATGCAATTTGATACAGAATTTACTGGTAACTGACATCCTAATTATAACGTCACTTACATTATTTTTGAAAATTATTTTTTTTCTTATTACCTTTTTTATCATCATTATATATTTATTTAAATGATTAAAAGTGAAAATTTTTCTCCAGGCTCATTTTGACCCATGAGTTTCTGAAAGAACCTTTAGGATTATTTTAGAAATGTGCAACTCCAAGCCTTCTGACCACATTGGTGCTGGTGGCCTGCTGGCATAGCTTGGGTCTGCCCACTGACCAGTCACTAATCCCCACTCATTGACGATGTCATTGTCATACTAACTGTCTGTCTGGTGCCAACTGCCACCTCATAATTCTTGGAATCCAAGCCATGTACAGACAGTGTACTCCAGCTTTCCTTTTTTCCAGCTTCTTTCATACTGCCATTAAAGAATATATTTTTGTAATTTTGTTAGGATGTTATGTATTTATTCAGTTTTTCATAGTTGTTCGACATTTCCCACTTGAATAAGGTAGTAGTAGGAACAGACAAAGAGTGCCCTCATTTTGTTTGCATCCACTCATTACCTGTCATTAATAATGAATCAAAATGAGAGCCACGGCCAGGCCCTATAGACCATGTTATGTACCCTGTTTCAGCCCACTGACAGTACATCATTCCAATTTGCTGTGTCACATGCTTTTCAGTTTGCTGTATCTCGTGCATGCCTCTCACCCTGTCCCCGACTAATCTTCATAACCTTTCTTTTCTTAACATTAACTCTCCTTTTCCTCCTTTCACTGACTCTTCCAGATTCTGGCATTTCTCTGTCACAGTCTGCTACTAGAGCCATGTCATCTGCAAACAGTATTTAGTTTACTTCACAGTTCTCCCCATCCTTGTTCAGGCCCTGGTAACTCAGAACATCTTTCACTTTATCCTTCTAACTCCTTAGTCTTCCTCTTCCCCTTGCATTTCCCCCTCTGACATGTATTTCCTCGTAGTCAGTCTGTCTTAGCTTATTCTTGACATATGTCTAGACCATTTGAACATACCTTGTTCAGGTCTCTCAGTCATATTCTACGTACTACCACATCCCTGTCTTACACTGTCATTACTTTCACCATCAAATCTCCTCACACCCATCACATCCATCCACTTCTGTACTCAAGGATGTAGTACCATAAAGACTACTTTACCATAAGACACCCATCTTTGTCCTCAAATACAGTGACCTCTCATCCCACATACTCATCACTGCATCCGTGACCTTTTCCCATTTAACCACTTACCCACTAGTTCACTTCAAGTCCCATAATTTCATCCACTGCCATATACACTCCAAGCTATCTAAAGCACTCCACTTCCTCCAGGTTTCTCCAATCACACTCACATCAACCTCCCTTGTTCCCTGCTAATCCTCCTAACCTTTCTTTTGTTTACATTAACTTTCACCCTCCTTTCACAGACACTCCTAAACTCAGACACCAGATTCTGCTACTAGAACCATGTCATCTACAAATAGCAGTTGACTGTCCTCCCAGGTCTACCCACCCTTAGCATCTCTCCAAGACCCCACATAAACCTCTCAACACCTTATCCATGAACATATTAAAGAGCCATAGTGATATCACATACTCTTGCCACAGACCCACCTTAACTTGAAACCACTCACCCTCCACTCCTCCTCCTTGCATGTGTGTCTTACTCTTCCTGTAAAAACTTATTGCATCTGGTAGCTTTCCTCCCACCATATTTTTATAGCACCTTCCACAAGGTATCTCTGTCAACTTGTCATATACAGATCCCTCTCTTTTTCCAAGTATTTCTCACCCAGATTTTTCAAAGCAGACACCAGGGCCACATATACTCTTTTGTTCCTGGAGCACATTGCTCCTCCCCAGTGTGATGTTCTGTTCATGCCACATCCTAATCAATCACCACTCTCCCATACAACTTAACAGGTATACTCAACATTCTTATAATGCATATCTGAGGTATAAGCATTCCCTTTTGTCTTGCATGCTTTTATATAATGGCATTATACAGACATTTTGCCAATGCTCAGGCGCCTCACCTTCGGCCATACATACACTGGAAATCCTGACTTTACTAATAAGGAGCACTAGCTCCCCATTTCCTTAAAAACTCAACTGCAATCCCATTCATACCATCTGTTTTGCTACACTTCATCTTACACAAAGCTTTCACTCTTATCTTTTCATCAAGCCATTTGTCTTGAGTTTCTTGCTTTACAAGCTTCCTCATCCCAAAAAACCCATATTTACCACCTCATTATCTAACAATTCAAATACTTGGTCCATCTCTTCTTTACCTGTTACTACTATCCCATCTGCTTCTTCACTGATTCTTCCATTTGTTTTTTTATTCTTCTCTCATCATTCACTTCCTTACTTCCTAAAGTCTGCTATTTGTACATCTCCCAGTCAGTCACACTCCGCTACAGGTAGTACCCATACACCTCTCTTTTTTCTTTCACTTGCAAATTATGTTTCTAATCTCTCCACTCATGACCCTTCCTGAAATGCCCTCATCCCACCCTCCATATACCACACACTTCAGCAACTCATAAAAGCACTACTTCCCTCAATACATTTCCCCTCTTTGTTTACTACCTTAGTTTTGTTTACTCTCATATGGGCTACTCTTCAGTCAATCTTTATGTTTTGGAAGACAATGGGCTCCTATAGCTCATTCCTGGCAGGAAAGGAGTCTTCTTTATCACAAAGACTGTGTTTCTTATAGGGTTAGGAGCATTCTATATATACACATTAAACATTATATGTACCTTATTCATTTTGTTGACTTATTATGTCGTTGGGAGTGTTACCTTTTTTCATGAGGATGGCAATTTTTTTCTTTACCTCTCCGCTTTTCCTTTTGTTCCCTTGTCTAGTTGTTTTTTCATCTTTGAGGCTTTTTTTGTGTATAAGGCCCTTACAGGGGCAATATATAAATAAAGTTAGGACTAAAATGGTGCAACCCCAAATTGATGAACCTGATTCAAACCCCAGGGTTAAACTGAGGTCAGTCAAGCCTTTACCTTGTTGGTTCTGTCTGACTGACCATGACTGACATTTTACTTGACAAAGGGCCTTGTAACTTTTTTTTTTTGGGGGGGGGGAAGGATTTTCTCTTTTCTTCCAGAGAAACTTGTGTTTCCCACAGGGTAAGGAGCATTAGGAGCAATTGTGGATGAATATCACCTTAGGTCACAGTGAATGGGTCTCATTTGTTGATCCATGTAGGCTAGGACCATGAAACAGTGGGGGACCAAAGACTAAGGATAGAAAATGCAGTTGATCTTTTGTAGGCCCAAAGCTTCTCATATAGAAATGAATAACTATTGGGACCAGTAGGGCTCAGTCCTAGGGTCATTCTTAATTCTGGCTTATGGTTTTAAACTTACCAACAGGATTGGGATCATACTTAAAAATGTTTGCAGATGATTAGAGAATTATAAGAGGTGAGAACCTCCAAAAGAAAAAACCTAGATTGACTCCAGCTCTTGGCATAGACCTTGCCGGTCAACTTCAGCTCAACCAGATGGATGGTGATGAGGATGGAACATAGTGAAAGGATACATTGATATCTGCCATCTTTCAGGAAGCAGATTGCAAGAATCAACAGGAATCCCAGATGGTGGTAGATTGGTCATTAGTCTATATTGAAATTGGTGTCAATAAAACAGACTAGGAAATGATCAAAAGAAATAATGAGAGCATATAATAGACCCAATGCTAGGTATGTAGCATTAGTCTGGTCACTCTGCTTAAGGGGCCATATTGATATACTTGGGAAACTCACAGAGTTGGGCAGTAAAGATTTTACCAACAGTAGAAAGCTCTTCCATGGGTAGAGGAATTAACCATATGGGATGAAAGGAGGAAAAGGAGAGCCATAACATCATGTAAGTTTCTCAGCAGAACTGATGAAAATGGAGTAGTTCCTTAAATTAAGAAATACCTGGTCAGCAGGAAGACATAATAGTAGACAATTTTAAAAGCAAGATAAGAAAGATGAAGAAATATTTCCAAAGTGACAGAGGTGTAGATACGTAAAACAAATTAAGAGAAGTAACTGTAAATGTATACTCTGTTATTAAATCCAAAGATTGTTTGATACAAAAGAAAATGTTAGAAACATTGCCTAAAATGTAGCCTCCCCATCTCACACTGTAAAAGTAGGTAAGTCATACACACATTTAAGTAGTCTGTTTTGCCAAAGGAAGGGTTTCATGACAGCTTGACTTTAATTTCTGCTGATAAAGGAGCACAAGACCATTGCCAACTTGTGATTCTAGTTTGTAGCGAGGGAGTCAGCTTATGAGGTCTTTCTGTTTGTGTATCTATCAGTCTATATCTCTGACACCCATTCCCTCCAGGAACCCCCCATCAAGCAGGTGGCTACAACAAAATAGTCTCCACTATACATAAACGCCCATACATGCACATATACATACATACATACATATACATATCAACATATACACATACACAGACATTTACATATATACATATGTTCATACTTGCTTGCCTTCATCCATTCCTGTTGCTACCCCATCCCACAGAAAACAGCATTGCTTACCCCTGCTTCAGCGAGGTAATGCCAGGAAAATAAATAAAAAAGGCCACATTCGTTCACACTCAGTGTCTAGCTGTCATGTGTAATGCACCGAAACTACAGCTCCCTATCCACATCCAGGCCCCACAGACCTTTCCATGGTTTACCCCAGATGCTTCACATTCCCTGGTTCAGTCCATTGACAGCACCTTGACCCCAGTATACCACATCGTTCCAATTCACTCTATTCCTTGCTTGCCTCTCACCCTCCTGTATGTTCAAGTGCAGATTGCTCAAAATCTTTTTTACTCCATCCTTTCACCTCCAGTTTGGTATCCCGCTTCTTGTTCCCTCCATCTCTGACACATATATCCTCTTTGTCAACCTTTCCTCTCTCATTCTCTCCATATGTCCAAAACATTCCAACACACCCATGCCGTCTCAGCTAAAAAGAAGCTACAAAATTAGAATTATTGTAAACATTCATGCATTTGCATTAGCATGCATTTCAGAATACTTACTCTAATTATGATGTTGGCATAAGATTTACTGTTTTCTTTTTCATATTGTTTAAGGCTCCAGTCCCTAACAAAAGTCCACATCAAGGGCGGGCTTTAATTGAAATATAGTGAAGTTAACAAAAGGAAAAATGTAGACAAGGGAAAGTATTTGTAGTTTTTGGAGGCATGGGCTATAGATAGAGTTGTGTGGAGGAGGGTGGATGTGCTGGAAATGAGATGTTTGAGGACAGTATGTGGTGTGAGGTGGTTTGATCGAGTAAGTAATGAAGGGTAAGAGAGATGTGTGGTGGTAAAAAGAGTGTGGTTGAGAGAGCAGAGGAGGGTGTTTTGAAATGGTTTGGTCACATGGAGAGAATGAGTGAGGAAAGATTGACAAAGAGGATATATGTGTCAGAGGTGGAGGGAATAAGGAGAAGTGGGAGACCAAATTGGAGGTGGAAAGATGGAGTGAAAAAGATTTTGAGTGATCGGGGCCTGGACATGCAGGAGGGTGAAAGGCGTGGAAAGAATAGAGTGAATTGGAATGATGTGGTATACCGTGGTCAACATGCTGTCAGTGGATTGAACCAGGGCATGTGAAGCGTCTGGGGTAAAGCATGGAAAGTTCTGTGGGGCCTGGATGTGGAAAGGGAGCTGTGGTTTCAGTGCAATATACATGACAGCTAGAGACTGAGTGTGAATGAATGTGGCCTTTGTTGTCTTTTCCTAGTACTACCTCACGCACATGCGGGGGGGAGGGGGTTGGTATTTCATTATGTGGTGGGGTAGTGATGGGAATGAATAAGGGCAGACAGTATGAATTATGTGCATGTGTATATATGTATATGTCTGAGTGTGTATATATATGTATACATTGAGATGTTATTATTATTTTTTTATTATACTTTGTCGCTGTCTCCGGCGTTTGCGAGGTAGCGCAAGGAAACAGACGAAAGAAATGGCCCAACCCCCCCCATACACATGTATATACATACATCCACACACGCAAATATACATACCTACACAGCTTTCCATGGTTTACCCCAGACGCTTCACATGCCTTGATTCAATCCACTGACAGCACATCAACCCCGGTATACCACATCGCTCCAATTCACTCTATTCCTTGCCCTCCTTTCACCCTCCTGCATATTCAGGCCCTGATCACACAAAATCTTTTTCACTCCATCTTTCCACCTCCAATTTGGTCTCCCTCTTCTCCTCGTTCCCTCCACCTCCGACACATATATCCTCTTGGTCAATCTTTCCTCACTCATTCTCTCCATGTGCCCAAACCACTTCAAAACACCCTCTTCTGCTCTCTCAACCATGCTCTTTTTATTTCCACACATCTCTCTTACCCTTACGTTACTCACTCGATCAAACCACCTCACACCACACATTGTCCTCAAACATCTCATTTCCAGCACATCAATCCTCCTGCGCACAACTCTATCCATAGCCCACGCCTCGCAACCATACAACATTGTTGGAACCACTATTCCTTCAAACATACCCATTTTTGCTTTCCGAGATAATGTTCTCGACTTCCACACATTCTTCAAGGCCCCCAGAATTTTCGCCCCCTCCCCCACCCTATGATCCACTTCCGCTTCCATGGTTCCATCCGCTGCCAGATCCACTCCCAGATATCTAAAACACTTCACTTCCTCCAGTTTTTCTCCATTCATACTCACCTCCCAATTGACTTGACCCTCAACCCTACTGTACCTAATAACCTTGCTCTTATTCACATTGAGATGTATAGGTATGTATATGTGTGTGTGTGGACGTGTATGTATATACATGTGTATGTGGGTAGGTTGGGCCATTCTTTCGTCTGTTTCCTTGCGCTAATGCGGGAGAGAGTGACAAAGTATAAAAAACAACTGGTAAATCAAATTATAACTTTTTTCACACATTTTTGCCATTTCCCACATTAGTGAGGTAGTGTTAAGAACAGAGGACTGAGCTTTAGAGGGAATATCCTCATCTGACCCTTTCTCTGTTCCTTCTTTTGGAAAATAAAAAACTTTTATAACCTGATATTTCCTCCTTTCACAATGTAGCATCAAGAACATGCATACAAAGACAATGGTTCAATAACTGCCTCATCCAGTTATCTGGCACCTAAACAAGTTTTCCATGCTTTTGTATACGTTTTCCTGATCCACTCAATAATATTTTTACCTCAACTTGACCTTCTCACTCACCACTTCAACCATATACCCCAAGCTTCTCCACTCTTTAAAGAGCTTTATACTGCTCTTATTTTCTCTTATCTATCTATCTATCTATCTTATTCCTACTATACTAACACATTCCTTTTGTCATCATTCTAAATTACTCTCTCCATCTTTTAAGCAGTCTATCCTTCATCACTACCATTCTCCCAGCCATGCATAACACACACTTGCTCTTTACACAAGCACGCCTTCTTTTATTTACCTCCTTCTAGAACATACCTATACGTTAAAATGTATAGGTATGCATATGTGGATGTGTATGTATATACATGTGTATGTGGGTGGGTTGGGCCATTCTTTTGTCTGTTTCCTTGTGCTACCTTGCTAACGCAGGAGACAGCTACAAAGTATAATAAAAAATAGTAAAAAAAGATTACCCAAGGAAAGTCTGAAAAGAATTTTCATAGTTATTCCAGTCAGCTTTGTTGAGGTGCCAATATTTACATTAAGAAGGGGCTGCTGGAGGGGGAGATGCCATTAAAAATAGATACTTATAAGAATGTGGTCAGATGAACCAATTGGATCTGACATAGTTTAGTTACAGTGGAAAGGATTAGAGGTGAAAAACAGACCTAGAATATTAGGAGAATGGTCATGGCAGTCAGGAATATGGGTGGGGTGTGAGATAATTTGCTCTAGATCATTGAGAATGGAGAATGTGAGGTATGGAAGGAATTCAATTTTCGTACAGCTCACTGACATATTTCTTTCACCACATGGATACTGGTTGAGCTCTCTTACTCAGGAACCTCTTCCTCAGGCACGAAGGTTTGGGGAGTTGGTGTGGGCGATGGGAGTTGGCCAACTAAAGTGAAGTTAAACTGTTAGTGAGTGAAGATATTTTGCTTATATCATGCCAAATGTAGGACGACAAATGAAGACACTTTTGTTTTGGGGAAAAAAAGGCCAAAAAATGATACCCCCATAAATACTACAGAGAGAGCAGGCATGTCAGACTTTGTAAGGGTACAGCTACAGCTAAAAGTTTACAAATATAGATGAACTAATGGTTAATGATGAAGAACTAGAGTGAGAGACCACACTGGGGCATTCATACCTGAGACTGGTATTGTAGGAATGAGACTGATCAAAAAGATGGAATCAGGATTTCTCTTTTGTGGAGGATACACAGTAGCAAAGAAGGAAAGAGAAGACAAAAGAAGAGACTGAGTATTATTAGTAAGAGAGTATCTAATATTTCTGGAAGAAGCAGTGGAAAATGCATCCCTGTAGAGATTCATAGTAGGAAAGGTAACGGAAGGAAGAAGGCCATAATTGGTCTTGTAGGTTACAACCCATAAAAAATTGAAAGTACAGTTTGAATTGTGTAACAGAGAGCAAGACAAACTATTACCAGTGACAGATAGATATTGATAATTAGAAATTTTAATTGTAAGATCAACTAAAACCTGGATTTTCACATAGAGAGAATTGCAATACAGGTACACCACCAAATTTCCAGCAACTGATGGTTCGGCACCTCCTTTAGTCCATACAAAATCACGTGAGGGAACTTGAAATTACTGAGGCCACCAGACTGGTTTACTGGGCTGCCAGAGATTGCATTGTGTGTAGTAGGGTGCACTTATTTACTTTCTTTACACTGCTTTTGTTGGTGGTGAGTGATACTGCAATCTGTGAGATTCTTAGCTTATTTTGCTTAAATTTAACCCTAGCTATGGCTTCTAAGACATGTGAGAGTGTCTGTCATATATCAAACATAAACACCAGTCCATATCTATCTAAGATAAAGTAGAACTATTGAAAAAAATGGACTGTGGTGTTTTGGTGCATAAGCTGTGTGACATCTTCAGTATTGGTTCATCATCTGTTTATGATATAAAGAAGCAAATGGAGAAAATATTAAAATTCTATGCAGACAGTGATTCCAAGAAGCATATGACGATCAGAAAAACTATGAAAGATGGTAAGAGTACTGAGCACGATCGAGTGATGATGCAATGATTTCAACAGCGTTGGAGTGATGGAGTGGACTTGTCAGGTAGCATGATAATGGACCTGGCTAATTTGTTCCATAAAGAACTTAAATTACAACATGAGCGAGACTATAGTGAAGGATGGCTTCAAAGATTCAAGAAGCGTCATAGAATTTCCACGAATAAAGTGTGCAGAGAAAAGCAGTCTGCAAACCATGAAGGAGCTGCCGAGTATGTTTACAAATTTGCAAAACTCGTAGCTGATGAGCACCTTAGTCCTGAGCAGGTGTATAATGCAGACAAAACAGCATTATTCTGGCAGTGTACACCTAGGAAAACACTAACAACAGAAGACGAAGAAGACCCCACAGGATTCAAATTAATGTATTGTTCTACAAGTACCTGTATTCCATTTATTTTTTGATTTACATTTAATATTTGTTTAATTTAAATTTTCTAGCAGTCCATGATATACTTTAGACACATGGGAGATGTATAATTAGTGGGTTAGAGGTGTGTTGATGAATTATTATTATGTGACCACGGTTGGTCCTGCAAAATGGTTAATCCGGCAAGGTTTTGTAACAACGAGTGCTGGAAAATCGGTGGTGTACCTATATTACAAGTTCTTAGAATGTGTGCAGTAAAGCTTCCTGTACTAGCCTGTCATGGGTTTGGAAGATATAATGGAGGTACATCACCAGTGCTTTCTGTTATTTGATATACAGTGTCCTTATGGGAATAATGATCATGTTGTGCTTGAATATCAATATGTAATGAGTGAAGAGAGCACAGTGAAGCCTGTGGAGAATCAAACACCAAATTGAGCTAATCCAGCAACCTAAACACAGCTAAACAAAACCTTTGGAATATAGATTGGGAAAGAGAGTTTGAGAACCTTAAATTTGAAGACACCTAAAGTGACTTCAGCTTTTGTCATTGTCAGATACTTGGCTACCCAGCTAAATGTAGGATGATAAATATGGGACAGGACAGAGTAAAAAGGAAATCTAAATATGGCTACCATCTTACAAGAGGCAGCTTGCAGAAATTATCATGAGAAAGAAATGTAACGTAGATATAGTACTAAGCCTAACCTCAAAATTTCATATTAGGAGAATTACAAAGGAGGCAGATTACTTCTATCATCAATATTGCCTTTGAATATGCAAATATAACACTGGGCAACAAAATCTAAATTAAAATAGGTGGCCCATATGGTACTTTTTATGTTGAGTTCAAATCTGTTTAGAATTTTTCTGTCAGGCATGATTTTTAAGGGACAGAGCAATTAAATTTTACAATTATTGTATTTACTCATGAATAAGGCTGATATTACACTTAAGAAACCTATTTGGCCTCAGGAACATTCCTTTTAAGTGTCCAGCAGTAATCTGCCAACATAGATGGGCTCCACTTTCTTTGGTACTGCTATTCCTTGACGAAAATGTCATGATGAAATCTTTCACTGTGCTCACCACTGATTGCCCTAAGATTTTCCAGGAAAAAGTGTAAGTGCTAGTCCAAAAAGTGAAATTTTAGATTCGTATTGCACCCCAGAACTTTATATTAAGCCTGTAGATCTTTTGCGATATCACTAGTTTTCTGATCTGTGACTGCCCCAAAAATCTTTGCAAACTCTCTTAATGACAGCCATGCAGTTTTTTTCAACTTCATTTAGCTCTTCATTAGACTTTTCATTTTGAAGCAATTCCCTGATCTGTGGTCCTACAAAAATACCCCGAGCTTGATGTGCAAAGGAGCCAGATAAATTTTGTCAGGATCAACAAGAGGAGGATTGATGACATTCTTCTTCAGTGGAGTCAGTGATCTTCATTTTAGCCACACTTTCATTACATGATGATTTTTCGTGTCCCAACTGTCCCACTCATAGATGAAACAAGAGAACTTTGTGTAACCAAGTAGCATTTTTGAGTAAAAGTGCCACAACCTTTAGGTCAAAACATACATTCCACTTAAAGTCCCCATACTTAATTTTTTTCAAAGGAAAATTCATGTTATATGTTTCCTTCATGTTAGCTGAATGTGTCAGAGGAACAGAGGGGAACTTATTTCCGTTGTGGAGTAGGACTGCTTTCAAGCTTACTTTTGATGATTCAATAAACAAGCATCACTCACTTGTGTTATATTCATGGCCAAGTGCCTCCATAACAGAAAGAACATCGTTGCAGAATACCAGACCATCTTCAAGGGAGAAAAATTCTTTGAAAATGACATGGTGATCACAATAAAAACAGACTTTAGTTCTATTCTGGGGAAGATTTCAGCACTTTGACCAGGAATCCAAAAGTTCAGCATGCTTCTTAGCTTCTTAGACAATTTTAAATCGTGGATGAGATCATCAAGATCTTGACTCTGCAAATGTGGTTTACCTGAAGAACAGCTCACTTAAAATGTTGGATCCATATTATCCTTCACATGGGAGTCGGTGATAGCTTAAAAAACTGATCAGAATTATATTTTCTTATCCCACTCATAGAGGAAACAACAGAACTTCGTGTGACCAAGTAGCATTTTGAGTAAAAGTGCCACAACCTTTAGGTCACAACATACATTCCACTTAAAGTCCCCATACTTAATTTTTTCCGAAGGAAAATTCATGTTATCATATGTTTCCTTCATGTTATCTACATGTGCCAGGAACAGAGGGGAACTTATTTCCATTGTGGAGTAGGACTGCTTTCAAGCTTACTTTTGATGATTCAATAAACAAGCATCACTCACTTGTGTTATATTCATGGCCAAGTGCCTCCATAACAGAAGGAACATCGTTGCAGAGTACCGAACCATCTTCAAGGGAGAAAAATTCTTTGAAAATGACATGGTGATCACAATAAAAACAGACTTTAGTTCTATTCTAGGGAAGATTTCAGCACTTTGACCAGGAACCCAAAAGTTCAGCTTGCTTCTTAGCTTCTTAGACTATTTCAAATCGTGGATGAGATCATCAAGATCTTGACTCTGCAAATGTGGTTTACTTAGAACAGCTCACTTAAAATGTTGGATCCATATTGTCCTTCATGTGGGAGTCAGTGATAGCTTAAAAAACTGCTGATGAGAATTATATTTTCTTGTCAAGTTAAAATATGAGTGTGTGTGTGTGTCCCCCTGCTTTGTCCATGCTGTGAGAAGCCTGACATGTGGCACAACAAATATGGGAGGCCCAGCTTTTATCCTGGTCGCCCACTTTACAAACAAAATAATGCTCATAGCATTTTTTAATGAGGGGGTGAAAGAACGTTTTTGCAATATGAATGTCAATTTAACGCAGATGTAGCAGAAAGAATTTAGACTACTGTAGTTTCTCAGCATTATATAATGATGGTGGATGGGGTATCAGCACAACACTTGAATACACAAAAGCACAATCCATCATCAAAGTGGAAAAGACACTGTTTACACGTTGAGTTCTAGTAGGCTGTTTGAATGTACCAACATTTCCAGTCGTGTTTCTGCAGGCCCTTGGTGACTCATTTATCTAGGCTTGTGCTTTCAAAAAGAAACTGTTGCTTTTCAGAAACAAGAAAATAGCTGTATTTGTTAAACTTTTTGTTTCAAATGCTCTGTAGAGCACTGATACATATATACTGTATGCTAAGATATGCGAGTATGCTAGAACAAAAAACTAAGGGTGATGGAGAAATTCTGAGAATATTTTTGGATTCGACGAGCAAAAAGACATACAGATATTTTTTCCATGGGACACAATCTTTGTTGACCAGTGTAATGAATGCTAGAGTAAGGAAGCAGAAAGGGGGCATCAGAGAGGAGTGAAGTATGATTCAAGAAAAGATATATGGTGAAAGAAAACAGACGTATGGAGAAGCAATAGATGACAGAACAGCAAGTAAGCTTTTAAAGAAGTACAAGAATACAAAATGTGAGTACATTAGAATAAGGAAGGAGAATCAGAAAGTGTACCAAGGAGGCAGTGTAAAGAGCAAAATAAAACCAAAGCAGTATCATAAATTTATAGGGAGTAGATTGATAGTTATTAACCCAAAGGACTCAGATGAAAGGGTCACAGAATTTAAGAATATATCCAGGGAGTTACATACAAAACTACAAAGTTTCTTCTTAGTGAAGAGCAGAGCACCTCCTAGTGCTGGTGGTGAAAAGGAAGAGTTGACAGTGGAGAAGATTAGACATGGCATGAATAGGATACTGAAGGATCATAAAGGTGTATGGTTCTGATGAAATTTCACCTTTATGTATTCAGTGTACGTGCAGAGGCACTTGGCAGACTACTGTGATTGTTGTTCAAGAAACCTAGTGGATTTGGGACCAATCCCAGAAGAGAGTACAGGAGAAAAATGTCAAACCTGTCTTCAGAGAAAGGAGATAGAGAAATTGCACTAAATGAAAGCCCCATATCTCTGACAAGCACAATGTATAAACAGTGGTGAATGTAATCTGGAAACAAATGGATGAATATTTGTAAACACTAACTGAGTGAGAAACAGTACAGCTTCAGAGACAAGAAGTCATACAAAACAAACTTAACTTTAAAGAATGCGCACTGACCTAGACAAAGGAAGCGCAAGGAAAGCCTTTATGTCATTGGCACTGTCTTCCACAAGAGATTTATCAAATTACTGGAGCTACAGGCAGACATAAGAGGTGGGCTCCTTTAGTCAATTGAAAATTCCTTATGTGAAAGAAAACATAAGATGCACATCAGAGTTGCATATTCAAAATAGGTAAGAGTAACAAGTGTGCCCTCACAGCGCTTGGTCCTCGAACCAATGCTATACCTTGTTTATTTTGATAGATTCCCAGTTGGACTGGAATCAACCTTGAGCATGTTTGTGGATAAAGCTAAAATTATGTTTGATTGAAAACTGCAAGACTGCCTGAAATTTAGACATCTAAAGTGACTCTGGTTGTTCTTGGACGCTTGGCTGAAGTTCTTCCCAACCAAAATTAAGATGAGGAGAGGACAGAGTGAAAGTAGACTTAAAAATGATTACAATTTTACAGGAAGCATTGTACAAATCAGCAAGTAAAAGATACATGCGGTAGACATAGTACCAAGCCTAACTCAAAAGTACACATAAGGAGAATTGATAAGGAGCAAATTACTTTCAAGCTATCATCAGTGTTGTCTTTAGATACACAGATGAGATGTTTGTAAGTTATTTACAATAGAGTATGCGGCACCAATGGAGTCTTTTCACTTGAGGGAAGATCGATATGCTGAAGATCAAAAGGTATGCAACAAAGATTGTATCAGAAGTTAGGTAGCTGAGCTATGGGAAGAGGGTGATAGTCATGGAATTACCCATGTTGGAAGGACAAGAATGGGAAATGTGACGATAAAAGTGCTCTGACTTTTAAATAGATAGGATGAGGTAAACAGAGTACTTGGCTCAGATTGGACGTGTCAAGAACATAACAAGAAACAAACTAAAAAAAGCCAAGTGTTATGGAAACATGGAACAAGTTAATATAGGTAACCTTGAATGCAGAGAGTATGGATGGGGGTCTCATGCATATTGAACAAATTGGTATAATAACAAAAGGAATGAACACACTTACAGACATGCACTCATCCATATTTTGTGTGTGTGTGTAGGTAATCACCTTTTATACTGCATTTTGAGTTTGGTAAAGATAAGACATTTGTATGCTATTTAGCCTATTTCTCTATTCTGATAAAGAAAAGATATTTGTGTTATTTAGCCTATTTCTCTATTCTCTTTCAGGCTGGGAGAGTAGTGAACTGTGATGATGTCATGCAGCAGTCTTCTTACTCTGAATGTGCACCTGTTTTTTATAAAGTACTGACAAATTTCACATCTCAATGCGGGTGTTTTTCAGCTGTCCAAGACATTTTGAATATGTATCAGTTGGTACACAGTCACTTTTACATACCAATATATAAGCCATAATGTAAAGTAAGAATATTTCTTTACATTCAAAATTTAGTACTTTTCCAGTGTTTCACTGCTGTGCTATGTATTCTGATTACGAACAGAATACAGTTCCTTTGTTATCAAGAGCTGGTTTTATACAGTTTATAGTAGATGTTAAGATATCATTGTCGAATATAGATACTTGCGTATACAAGATTTTGTAATTGTAAAGAATATTTATCTGCCAGACGAAATTTTCTGATGTGCTAGTCTCTCAGAGTCTGAATTTTTTTACTGATAGAAAAATGTCCACTTGTCCTTGCATGCATACTTCATGTATGAATTGCTTATTAGTATATTCGAGTTCATTATCATTTTCATGGTATCATAATATGTAAATGTTATGTGACCAGTAGCAGAAGAAACTGAATTCAGCTTTGTATAAACCCTCTGCATCTGTTAAAGTACAGTAGTTGTGTATGTCTTTACACAATAAGGCCACCAAAATATATGATTGCAAGTGTCGTCATAGTGGATGAGATTATTTTATAACAACTAAACATGTCAGTTTGTGTCATGAATCCTTTTATGCAGTTTCATGAACCTCTATGTGCACTTGTGATCAATTTTTCTAATGACATAATTTGTAATAAAGTTGATCTTAATGTATCATTTAACTGAATCCAAAAAATATGGTATTTGGTTCATCACATGCTAAGTACTAATGTATAGACTAACGAGTAAATTTGAATGTCTCCTGTGTATTACTAATATATCCATGTCATAAAGTGTTGTGTGAAAGGTGTCCTGAAGTTTCTAATAGGAATAATCATGTATTAAGTGGAGCTCACACTGCAGGATATATTTTATTTATTCAGTCAAGAGACTTTGAATATAAAGTTTTAAAGTTTTTGTATTTTGTAAAACTTTTTATCCAAATTAAATTTATTAGATATATTTGTAGGTTATCAAACATTCATGTTTATGAGTATTTCTGGTTAGCTCAGAATAACTTGCTTTAGCAGTTATAATACTCATTTGCATGCGATGAGACTTGCATAATCAATGCATTACTCTCTTGTATGTATTTAACCAGTACTCTGACTAAAACTAAATATATTTCAGCACCATTTAGAGTCATATCAAAGGATCAGATAAGATAATGCCCTCATGATTGTTAAGGCATCTACCAAGAGCACTTGTTTACTATTAATGATGGACTTAATTTGAATTGGCATGAAACATTAGTTTTAAGAATTTATCCATTAGACATGCCTGTGAATGTGAATTTTTATTTTGAATATACACAAAAAGGTTATGAAAGAATGTGGGAATTATGTAAAAAAAAATTTACAAAAGAAGGCAGCATGATGCTGTAAGGATAGAGGTATGTGAGAGGCAAAAGTGATAAAATGTACTTAAAGAGATACTAAGCTGAGGATCATCAATCCTCTCAGAAGATTTTGTACATATGAAGTTCCTGTGTAAAACTTACGCTGCTGTAACAGTTGAAGCAATTAATAACTCACAGTGGAAGAAAGCTTTTCATTCAATTCTTATGTATAGGGAACACTACAGTAACCCATGATATTGACATCTCTCTCTGTATCATGTGGTACAGAGTGAGTGATAAATGGATTGGAAACATATTATCATACACTACAGACTACAGATAGTGAGAAATAAGAAGGCATTTCTGTATAGCTAATTCATTCTCCTACCTTAGCAAGGAAGTTGACATTGGTATTACTTGCTCACATCAACTCTTGCTGTCCTGTATAATGTACCAAAATCAGAGTCTACCATTCACAGACAAGCCCAAAAGACAACTCCATGGTCTACCTTTTCTGCTTCATATGCCCTGGATTAGGCCCTTGACAGTAGATCTCCTTCACAACACATACACACCCTATATACTACAGCAATCCAATTAGTTTTATCCTTATTCTCCTCTTACCTACCAGAATGCTTGACCCAAGGACCTCGATGCCTCCTTCATCCCATCCTTCTGTCTCCTTGGTATCCTCCTGTCCCATGCTCCCTCCACTCCTGATACACTGATCCTCTTATTCAATCTTTTTTAACTCATTCTCTTCATATGTCCAATCATTTCAGCAACCAATACCCAATTTTATTATCATTATACTTAATCACTGTTTCCCATGTCAGCGAGGTAGCGCCAGGAAACGGATGAAGAATGGCCCATCCACTCATATACACACATATATATATATACATAAACATCCATACACGCACATATATGTTTATATTATTTTATTATACTTCGTTGCTGTCTCCCGCGTTAGCGAGGTAGCACAAGGAAACAGACGAAAGAATGGCCCAACCCACCCACATACACATGTATATACATACACATCCACACACGCACATATACATACCTATACAGTCCAACATATACATATATATATATATACATACACAGACATATATACACATGTACATAATTCATACTTGCTGCCTTTATTCATATATTACCATACACAGACATATACATATATACACATGTGCATATTCATATTTGCTTGCCTTCATCCATTCCTGTCGCTACTCCACCACACATGAAACAGCATCCCCCCCTTTAGTGAGGTATTATTGTTCATTTAAATTATGACAGAACTCCCTGACTAACATTACTGTGAATCCCATGAGTTTTTTCAAACATATTCAACCATTTCTCACATCAGCAAAGTACAAGTTGAGTATCCCTTATCCAAACTGCTTCAGAATCTGAAACTTTTTGAGTGGGGACAGGACACTACAAATGGAAAATCCCACACCTGACCTCACTTGCTCATGCTGGGCTCTGATGCTCTGTTGGTGCCATTTTGTTACAAACAATCGTCACCACCAGACCTACATGCATTACTCACTGTGTTTTGCTTATTCTCTGCTCTATGGTACAAAGATATTGTTGAAAATGTCAAAAAGTCTCTAGAGTCCATCAGTGAACCAGAAGTGGATATTGTAAAAGTTTTTAAATCTATAATGAGGCTCCAGTTGTTCATTTACTGACCAACAGTGAAATAGCTAAAATGGTTCTAAATCAAGGTGATCATGTTAATAGAGATGAAGATGACTTTGTTAACACTGCAGAAAAAGTGCATATAAACATTGTGAAAATGTGAGATGGACTTATTGAAGGACTAGAGCAGCATGAATTCATAAAAGAACAAGAAATCATGTCAGTTTATAAAATCAGAGAGACTTTTCTAAGACAAAAACCATTGTTAACGAGGCAGATGACTGGAGAAAATATTTAAAAATGTAGAATGCCTCTCCATCCCTAAAGGACCCACACTTCCTGATCCCTTAACTTCTGATGTTCCTTTTCACAATGATCACAACAGTGATGTACCCTCTCCCTCAAGTTTCTCAGGCTATATGTAGTTGTAGTATTTGTTGATACATATATCTTCTTTTGTAAGCAAGAGATCAAGTTTTTTGGTAAGTGCAAAACATTATTTTCATGTGAAATCTGAATTTCATCTCCAACATTTTTGAAATCCCGTGTTTTAGCATAACATGACCAGCAACATTACTGCGTTGAAATTTTTCTTGGTTAGTTTTCATTACATTTACAGCTACCTGTAATTATCATAAATTGAATGCTTATTTTGTTTTTAATATCTCAAATAAAACAAAAAATGAAATACAATGTACCTTTTAATCAAAACACAGTACTGTAGGTGGAAACTGAAAACCTGCAGTTGTTTGTTGTTATTGTTGAACAGCTGATACAGGTATTCTGCTGATGCTACTGTGCTGCTTAGTTACCCTAAACACATTGGTTTTTCACTGTATTAATGGTATTCCATATTCTTTTACTGTTAAGTACTTTTGTGTGAATAAATGTGAGAAAATGATTGCTTAAACTGAAGAATCTATCATATTGCACATTCCACAAATCGATATCCCAACATTGTCCATGACAAATTAAACTAGATCCTGATACTCTACCTCCTAATTACCATTCCTGAGAATCAAGAAATTTTATAGCATTTTACAGGTATGACGCCCAAACTAGGCACATGCAATGAAATACGACTTTGGTTGAATTAGTAAATCTGCCATACTGCACACCCCATAAACTGATATATCCCAATTTCTGTGACAAGTTATAACTGATTCTTACTGCAAGTCTCCTAGACTATCATTATGGTAAATTTCATGAATAATTGCTGTACAACTTTCCTATTTGGAAAACAAATTTGGCAAATTTAAGACCACTTTTGTTAAATTGGTGAATATACCATACTGCAAACTTTTTAAATTGATATCCTCCCTCTGTCCACGACATACTGCACTAGACATATATAGTATACATTCCTGACTACTATTAATGTGAATTTCAAGAAAGTTTATGGCTACATCTTTCAGTTATGACACCCTAAATTTGGCACATGCAGTGATATGCTGTTTTGGTTAAATTGGTGAATCTAACAATACACATTCAATAAATTGATATTTCCTCATTATCCATGAACCATTACACTGGATTTGTATAACTTGACTATTATTACCATGAATTCTATGACATATGGTGAAAGGAAAGATTGGGATTGTGAAATATGCATCTGTGAATATGAAGGTTGTATGATATAATGATGAAATGAAGCTTTTCTGGAGGAATTTGAATGAGAGAAACATGTATTGGGTGATATGAATGCAAAACTAGGATTCAGTGAAACTGATGACATAGTTGGTAAACTGGGAGTGCCTGAAGTATATGAGAATGGAATATTTGTGCTGAGAGTAGTTTATTCCTTGCAAACACCTTTTTTCAGCATAAGATGATCCACAGATATACATGGATGAGGAATGATGGAGAAGAGCAAAAGGTTTTGACTGACTATGTGGCAGTGGATGAAAGATCCAAATAGGCTATGCTGGATACTGGAGTTGAGAGGATTCTTTGGAGACTAACCATTTTGCAGTTCTTATGGAGATGAGGACCAGGGAGAAGTGGAGGTATGGTGTAAGGAAGAATGGAGAGGTAAAAGTGCTGGCAAGCGAGAAGATGAATCAGGAAAAATAAAGGGAGTACGAAAGGAAAGTAACTGAAAGCTTAGACAGAAGTGCAGTGAATGTAGGAATGCAGTCATGTGTGAATGAGGTGCTTAGAATGTTTAGAGAAACAGTAGTAAAGGTTGTAGAATCAGTAGTTGGATACAAGATAGTGAGATACAAAAGGGTAATGCTTAGTGGACAGAAGAGATTAGAAACGCTATGGAAGAGAAAAAAAAGGCATACAGTAGATTACTCAATATGAATGTACCAGTGGAAGTTCAGCAAAGGAGGAGGGAAGATTACAAAATATGTACATAAGCGGATAGAGGAAAGCAAAGAGAGAGTAGATGAAGATTTTGGAAGAATGAAAAGTGAAAAGTTTCAGGATAATATGAAGGAAGGAGGTGAAAAAGGAAAGAGGTGGATGTAAAAGTGGAAATGTTGATGTGAGAAGTAAGGAAGGGGAATTGTTGAATCAAAAGGAGGAAGTGAAAGGAAGATGGAAAGAATATTTTGAAGAACCGTTGAATGTGGGAGAAGAGGATGCAGCAGTTGTTACAAGCATGGGTATGGAGGAGGGAAGGAAGAGGATACAAGTGCAAGGGCCTATAGCAAAGAGGGAGATAGGAAGGGCAATAATGAGGCTGAAGGTAGGAAAGGCACATGGAGTGGATGAGATTTTGCTCAAAATGTTGAAGTGTGGAGGAGAAAGTGCGAGAGAGTGGATGTATCTTACATGTAATTCAGCATGGAAACGGAAGGTTGTGCCTAAGCATTGGGTGAAAGCTGATATTGTTCTTTTATTCAAAGGAAAAGGTGCAAAGGAGCAAAGGATGTATGCAGCAATTAAAGGGGAATAAGCCTGTTAAGTATACCAGGATAGGTGTATTCAAGAATATTAATTGATAGGGTGATGGAAGTGACAGAATGCAAAATAAGTGAAGAACAAGGGGATTTTAGGAAGAGTTGGTGATGTGTGCATCAGATTTTTGTAGTAAAGATGACCATGGAAAAGTTTTTTTTAGTGAAAGGTAAGAAGCTGTATGCAGCTTTTATGGATCTGGAGAGTGGGAATGACAGAGTCGATTGAACGCTTTGTGGGATGTGTTAAAGATGGTGTAAAAGCCTTCTACAGAGGAACAAATGCAAGTGTAAGAGTTGATGGAGAGCTGAGCAAAAATTTTGGGATGCATGTAGGTGTCAGGCAGGGCTGTGCAATGTCACTGTGGCTTTTTGATATAAGAGAAATGAGAGCAAAACCAGGGAAAAGGGGTGCAAAGATGGAGTGTGGTGATGGATATGGTGGCTAGTGGCAAGCCTGTCTGCTGATGATACTGTGTTGTTTACGGGGAGTTCAGAGAAGTAGCAGAAGGTTGTAAGTGTGTTTTATGTGTGGAAGTGGAGGGGATTGAAGGTAAATGCAAGTAAAAGTAAAGTAATGGTGTTTGAAAGGAAACGGAGTGAAAATAATAGATATTGTAAAACCATGTATAGTGAAAGAAGAAAGTGTACTAAAGTGTGCTGTGGATATGGGGGAAAAAGACTGGAAGAAGTGAGGGAAATTAAGTTTCTGGGAGTTGTCTTGGGTAAGTGTGGTGATATGGAAGGAGAGATAAGGGAGAGGGCAGTACAGAGTAGAAGAGTCACTGGGTCTCTTTATAGAATAATGAAGGGTAGAACTGTAAGTATGGAAGTGATGAGAGGATTAAGGGACAGCATAGTCCACCCACCCCAGACCCATTCAGCCAAAACATGGACATGGTATGAGTCACAGATGTCAAGAACCCAGGCTGTGAAAATGAATTTTTTGAGAAGAGCATGTGGTGTGAATAAATGGAATGAAGAAAGAAATGAAAGAAATGAGAGATGTGGTATGGCAAGGAATGCAAAGGGAATTAATTGCACAGTGGTAGAATGGGTGAAACATGATACTTTGAGGTGGTTTGGGCAAGTAAAAAGAATGCAAGACTGGGAGTCTACAAGGAGAGTTTATGATAGTACAATTAAAGGGATTAGTGTGAGTGGAAGACCACTTGTGACATAGGCAAACAGGATGGAGGAAGAGAAACAGAGGAAGAATGCATGGAATGGTGTATACAAGGGAGGAATGTAAGGACGGGGAAAAGTGGAGACTTTTGCCGTGGCCACCCCTTGATGGGAGTTCCTGGAGCTATCGGGCATCAGAGATATAGATAGATTGTACCAAAGCATTTTCCAGTTGACACCAAAATTTGCATATCAAGTAGAGTACAGCTTTTGTTGAACACAATCTCTCATACCGAACTGTTCATAAATCAATACTGTACATGATGATACAGTATGTAATGAAGTTTACAGCAAGGGTAGCCTAGGAATTCTTTATGAATCCTGAGTGATTTCTCGAGGACAATGGAGATACTGATTTATGACTTATGCAAAATGACAAATTCACTTGTTTGATGTGCTAATTTTTAGGTGTCATAACTGGAAAATACTATTGTAAAATGTCATAAAATTCATAGTAGTAGTAGTTAGGAAAGTGTACTATACAAAGCCAATATAGACTGTCATGAAAAATCAGGTGATGTCAAGTTTTGGAATATGCAAAATGACATATTCACCAATTTAACCAATTGGTATTACACTGTATATGCCGAGTTTAGGATAACATAAATGGCTAAACCTTGGATAAAACTTCATGAAATTCACAGTAAAGGTAGTCAGGGAAGTTTTCTACAAGAATCCATTGTAATATGTCCAGTACAACGGGGTACATCTATTTTTCTAGTGTACCTTATGGCAGATTCACCAACTTAATCAAAATGGTATATCATTGCACATGCCCATTTCTAGGTGTAACAATCTGGAAAATGCTTCATTAAATATTCATGAAATTTACAGTAAAGGTAGCCAAGGAAGTCGAGTGTAAGAATCCAGGGTAATTTGTCACAGAAAATGGGAGGATATCGGAACAGAGAAGGGGGCCAGGTGAGGATATTCCCTCTAAGGCCCAGTCCTCTGTTCTTAACGCTACCTCACTAATGCGGGAAATGGCGAATAGTATGAAAAAAAAAAAAATCGATTCAAGAAGTGGAAAATATGGAAAATTCACTTCGTCCAATAATATGGTATTTTATTTAATGTGCTCATTTTAGGATGTCATAACTGGACAATTCTATTATGAAATGTCATGAAATTCAGAGTAAAAGTGTTCAGAAACTTCTCATAGAAGAATCCAATATAATTTCTCATGGACATGTAGGAAATAGCAGTTTATGAATTGCACAATATGAAAGATTCAACAAGATTGCCACTGTGGTACTTTACTGAACATGCCCATTTTGGGATGTCATGACTGAAAAAATCCCATGTATAATCTCATAAAATTTACAGCAATGGTAGCTAAGGAGGTCTACAGTAAGAATCTAATATCATTTGTCAGAGAAAATGGAAAATTTTCATTTGTGCCATATTAGATACTAGAAATTTACCAACATAATCAACATCCTTTTTTTTCATGTCCTGAGTTATTTTTCTTTGTGCCAAATTTAGTGTGTCAAAACTCTAATAAAATAACTACATAGTGATTCAGTATTAAATTATCATTATAGTTAGTATTTTTTTTAGAGACATTGGGCTGCACCAGCCCCCGAAAAAGGGGTAACGATGCAGTTTCCTGTGGGGTTGGGTAGCATCAGGAATGAATGGAGGAAAGCATGAATATGTACATGCTTATATATGTATATGTCTTTTTATGTGTATGCATATGTGTATATGTTGATATGTATACATATATGTATGTATATGTGTGTGTATGGGTGTTTATGTATATATATGTGCATATGAGTGGATGGGCCATTCTTCGTCTATTTCCTGGCACTACCTTGTCTACGCAGGAAACCGCTTATGTATGATAAATAAATAAAATAGATATATATTATTGTAGATTTATGTGCTGAAAAAGGACTGGTGATTGGAAATACCTGGTTTAAAAAGAAAGCTATACATAAATATATGTATGTAAGTGGGAGAGATGGCCAGAGAGCATTATTGGATTATGTGTTAATTGATAGGCGCACAAAAGAGAGACTTTTGGATGTTAATGTGCTGAGAGGTGCAACTGGAGGGATGTCTGATCATTATCTTGTGGAGGTGAAGGTGAAGATTTGTAGAGGTTTTCAGAAAAGAAGAGAGAATGTTGGGGTGAAGAGAGTGGTGAGAGTAAGTGAGCTTGGGAAGGAGACTTGTGTGAGGAAGTACCAGGAGAGACTGAGTACAGAATGGAAAAAGGTGAGAACAAAGGACATAAGAGGAGTAGGGAGGAATGGAATGTATTTAGGGAAGTAGTGATGGCTTGCGCAAAAGATGCTTGTGGCATGACAAGCGTGGGAGGTCGGCAGATTAGAAAGGGTAGTGAGTGGTGGGATGAAGAAGTAAGATTATTGGTGAAAGAAAGAGATAGGCATTTGGATGATTTTTGCAGGGAAATAATGCAAATGACTGGGAGATGTATAAAAGAATAAGGCAGGAGGTCAAGAGAAAGGTGCAAGAGGTGAAAAAGAGGGCAAATGAGAGTTGGGGTGAGAGAGTATCATTAAATTTTAGGGAGAATAAAAAGATGTTTTGGAAGGAGGTAAATACAGTGCGTAAGACAAGGGAACAAATGGGAACATCAGTGAAGGGGACTAATGGGGAGGTGATAACAAGTAGTGGTGATGTGAGAAGGAGATGGAGTGAGTATTTTGAAGGTTTGTAGAATGTGTTTGACAATACAGTGGTAGATATAAGGTGTTTTGGTTGAGGTGGTGTGCAAAGTGAGAGGGTTAGGGAGAATGATTTGGTAAACAAAGAAGTAGTAAAAGCTTTGCAGAAGATGAATGCCGGCAAGGCAGCAGGTTTGGATGGTATTGCAGTGGAATTTATCAAAAAAGGGGGTGACTGTAGTGTTGACTGGTTGGTAAGGTTATTCAATGTATGTATGACTCATGGTGATGTGCCTGAGGACTGGCGGAATGCTTGCACAGGGCCGTTGTACAAAGGCAAAGGGAATAAAAGTGTGTGCTCAAATTACAGAGGTATAAGTTTGTTGAGTCTTCCTGGTAAATTATATGGGAGGGTATTGATTGAGAGGGTGAAGGCAAGTACAGAGCATCAGATTGGGGAAGAGCAGTGTGGTTTCAGAAGTGGTAGAGGATGTGTGGATCAGGTGTTTGCTTTGAAGAATGTATGTGAGAAATACTTAGAAAAGCAAATGGATTTGTATGTAGCATTTATGGATCTGGTGAAGGCATATGATAAGAGTTGATAGAGATACTCTGTCGAAGGTATTAAGAATATATGGTGTGGGAGGCAAGTTGTTAGAAGCAGTGAAAAGTTTTTATCGAGGATTTAAGGCATGTGTACATGTAGGAAGAGAGGAAAGTGATTGGTTCTCAGTGAATGTTGGTTTGCAGCAGGGGTGCATGATGTCTCCATGGTTGTTTAATTTGTTTATGGATGGGGTTGTTAGGGAGGTGAATGCAAGAGTTTTGGAGAGAGGGGCAAGTATGCAGTCTGTTGTGGATGAGAGAGCTTGGGAAGTGAGTCAGTTGTTGTTCACTGATGATACAGCACTAGTGGATGATTTGGGTGAGAAACTGCAGAAGCTGGTGACCGATTTGGTAAAGTGTGTGAAAGAAGAAAGCTGAAAGTTAATGTGAATAAGAGGAAGGTTATTTGGTACAGTAGGGTTGAGGGAGAAATCAAATGAGAGGTAATTCTGAATGGAGAAAAACTGGGAGTGGATTTGGCAGCGGATAGAACTATGGAAGTGGAAGGGAATCATAGGGTGGGGGAGAGGGTGAATGTTCTGGGAGCGTTAAAGAATGTGTGGAAGTTGAGAACGTTATCTTGGAAAGCGAAAATGGGTATATTTGAAGAAATAGTGGCTCCAACAATGTTATGTGGTTGCAAGGCGTGGGCTATAGATAGGGTTGTGCGGAGGAGGGTGGATGTGCTGGAAATGAGATGTTTGAGGACAATATGTGGTGTGAGGTGGTTTGATTGAGTGAGTAATGAAAGGGTAAGAGAGATGTGTGGTAATAAAAAGAGTATGGTTGACAGAGCAGAAGAGGGTGTTTTGAAGTGGTTTGGTCACATGGAGAGAATGAGTGAGGGTATTGATTGAAAGGGTGAAGGCATGTACAGAGCATTAGATTGGAGAAGAGCAGTGTGGTTTCAGAAGTATATACATACCTACACAGCTTTCCATGGCTTACCCCAGACGCTTCACATGCCCTGATTCAATCCACTGACAGCACGTCAACCCCGGTATACCACATCGATCCAATTCACTCTATTCCTTGCCCTCCTTTCACCCTCCTGCATGTTCAGGCCCGGATCACACAAAATCTTTTCCACTCCATCTTTCCACCTCCAATTTGGTCTCCCACTTCTCCTCGTTCCCTCCACCTCCGACACATATATCCTCTTGGTCAATCTTTCCTCACTCATTCTCTCCATGTGCCCAAACCATTTCAAAACACCCTCTTCTGCTCTCTCAACCATGCTCTTTTTATTTCCACACATCTCTCTTACCCTTACGTTACTTACTCGATCAAACCACCTCACACCACACATTGTCCTCAAACATCTCATTTCCAGCACATGTACCCTCCTGCACACAACTCTATCCATAGCCCACGCCTCGCAACCATACAACATTGTTGGAACCACTATTCCTTCAAACATACCCATTTGTGCTTTCCGAGATAATGTTCTCGACTTCCACACATTCTTCAAGGCTCCCAGGATTTTCGCCCCCTCCCCCATCCTATGATCCACTTCCGCTTCCATGGTTCCATCCGCTGCCAGATCCACTCCCAGATATCTAAAACACTTTACTTCCTCCAGTTTTTCTCCATTCAAACTTACCTCCCAATTGACTTGACCCTCAACCCTACTGTACCAAATAACCTTACTCTTATTCACATTTACTCTTAACTTTCTTTTTTCACACACTTTACCAAACTCAGTCACCAGCTTCTGCAGTTTCTCACATGAATCAGCCACCAGCGCTGTATCATCAGCGAACAACAACTGACTCACTTCCCAAGCTCTCTCATCCCCAACAGACTTCATACTTGCCCCTCTCTCCAAAACTCTTGCATTCACCTCCCTAACAACCCCATCCATAAACAAATTAAACAACCATGGAGACATCACACACCCCTGCCGCAAACCTACATTCACTGAGAACCAATCACTTTCCTGTCTTCCTACACGTACACATGCCTTACATCCTTGATAAAAACTTTTCACTGCTTCTAACAACTTGCCTCCCACACCATATATTCTTAATACCTTCCACAGAGCATCTCTATCAACTCTATCATATGCCTTCTCCACATCCATAAATGCTACATACAAATCCATTTGCTTTTCTAAGTATTTCTCACATACATTCTTCAAAGCAAACACCTGATCTACACATCCTCTACCACTTCTGAAACCACACTGCTCTTCCCCAATCTGATGCTCTGTACATGCCTTCACCCTCTCAATCAATATCCTCCCATATAATTTACCAGGAATACTCAACAAACTTATACCTCTGTAATTTGAGCACTCACTCTATCCCCTTTGCCTTTGTACAATGGCACTATGCACGCATTCCGCCAATCCTCAGGCACCTCACCATGAGTCATACATACATTAAATAACCTTACCAACCAGTCAACAATACAGTCACCCCCTTTTTTAATAAATTCCACTGCAATACCATCCAAACCTGCTGCCTTGCCGGCTTTCATCTTCCGCAAAGCTTTTACTACCTCTTCTCTGTTTACCAAATCATCTTCCCTAACCCTCTCACTTTGCACACCACCTCGACCAAAACACCCTATATCTGCCACTCTATCATCAAACACATTCAACAAATCTTCAAAATACTCACTCCATCTCCTTCTCACATCACCACTACTTGTTATGACCTCCCCATTTGCGCCCTTCACTGAAGTTCCCATTTGCTCCCTTGTCTTACGCACTTTATTTACCTCCTTCAAGAACATCTTTTTATTCTCCCTAAAATTTAATGATACTCTCTCACCCCAACTCTCATTTGCCCTTTTTTTCACCTCTTGCACCTTTCTCTTGACCTCCTGTCTCTTTCTTTTATACATCTCCCACTCAATTTCATTTTTTCCCTGCAAAAATCGTCCAAATGCCTCTCTCTTCTCTTTCACTAATACTCTTACTTCTTCATCCCACCACTCACTACCCTTTCTAATCAACCCACCTCCCACTCTTCTCATGCCACAAGCATCTTTTGCACAATCCATCACTGATTCCCTAAATACATCCCATTCCTCCCTCACTCCCCTTACTTCCATTGTTCTCACCTTTTTCCATTCTGTACTCAGTCTCTCCTGGTACTTCCTCACACAAGTCTCCTTCCCAAGCTCACTTACTCTCACCACCCTCTTCACCCCAACATTCACTCTTCTTTTCTGAAAACCCATACAAATCTTCACCTTAGCCTCCACAAGATAATGATCAGACATCCCTCCAGTTGCACCTCTCAGCACATTAACATCCAAAAGTCTCTCTTTCGCGCGCCTGTCAATTAACACGTAATCCAATAACGCTCTCTGGCCATCTCTCCTACTTACATAAGTATACTTATGTATATCTCGCTTTTTAAACCAGGTATTCCCAATCATCAGTCCTTTTTCAGCACATAAATCTACAAGCTCTTCACCATTTCCATTTACAACACTGAACACCCCATGTATACCAATTATTCCCTCAACTGCCACATTACTCACCTTTGCATTCAAATCACCCATCACTATAACCCGGTCTCGTGCATCAAAACCACTAACACACTCATTCAGCTGTTCCCAAAACACTTGCCTCTCATGATCTTTCTTCTCATGCCCAGGTGCATATGCACCAATAATCACCCATCTCTCTCCATCAACTTTCAGTTTTACCCATATTAATCGAGAATTTACTTTCTTACATTCTATCACATACTCCCACAACTCCTGTTTCAGGAGTATTGCTACTCCTTCCCTTGCTCTTGTCTTCTCACTAACCCCTGACTTTACTCCCAAGACATTCCCAAACCACTCTTCCCCTTTACCCTTGAGCTTCGTTTCACTCAGAGCCAAAATATCTAGGTTCCTTTCCTCAAACATACTACCTATCTCTCCTTTTTTCACATCTTGGTTACATCCACACACATTTAGGCACCCCAATCTGAGCCTTCGAGGAGGATGAGCACTCCCCGCGTGACTCCTTCTTCTGTTTCCCATTTTAGAAAGTTAAAAAAAAAAAAAATACAAGGAGGGGAGGATTTCTGGCCCCCCGCTGCATTATAAGATATCGAAATTCGCAGACGATACAAAGTTGGGAAACAAATATACAATAGAAATTGAACGTCTACAGCTTCAAACGGACATGTCAAACTGATGAACTAATCTCATAAGTGGAAAATGAATCAAGTTATTAATAAGTGCAGAGTTTTACATGCCGGTAGCAGAAATGGAAAGGCAAGCTACATATAAATTCTGTTGAACTGCTAAAGGTAAATGAGGAAAGAAACTGGGAAGAACTAGTTTCTGGTGATCTACAGCCAAGTAAACTCCATATAAGCACTTGAAAAGGCGAACAAAATTCTTGGATTTATTGGTAGGGTTATCAAATTTAAGTACAGGCAAATCATCCTTACTCTTTCCAAGTCACTCGTGCGTTCCCATCTCGAATATTGTGTTTATTTTTGCCCATCCTTCTTGAAGAAAGACAAAGACAGAATGGAGTATAAAGACGATGATTACCGGACTGAAGCAAATCCTATGAGAGGTGATTAAACGACTTAAATCAGTTTAGTTTAGAAATGAGAAGGGTTAGGGGTGATCTGATACGGGTATTCAAAGGCTTCTATAATCTCAATCTATCGGCTTACGGAGGGATAGATCCGTCACATTTCACTCGTAGTAATGATTACAAACTCGAGGCAAACTTTTACCTCGAATGTGGTTAAAAATTACGTTTTTTTTTTTTTTTTGATAGAATCGTTAACAAGAAATTATTTTTCAAATAGGATGGCTGGAACTAGTACCATAAATTAGTTCAAGGAAAGGCGGTAAATATTTAGCTTCAAATCAACGACTGACATTATATGCACGTCCTTAGCCACATGAGTTTTGATCTTCAATATATACGTATTTCTGTCTTACCACACTGATGTATGATCTTCATGTCTCTTCCACTATCACAAACAGCCTCGAAGGGAATGAGTGGTCTTTTGATGTTTTAAGTCCTTTATATGTAAAAAAAAAAAAAAAAAAAAAAAAAAATTCAATGTGAACTGAACAACTAGTGTATTTGCACATTAAAGGCAGAGGGTTACATGACTTAAGAAAATAAAGTCATTGGATGGGCGAATGCCGTTTGGATGGGAAACTTAATTTAGTCATCTGCTCCAAATTTAGCCATTTATTTAAAACATTAAGATTATTATGAAATGGTAAGTTTTCAGTTGACTGTTAAGCGTTTCGTAGGAATATAATTTCTGTTCTACTGTAATGGAACTGGTGTTGTTAATATAGATTACGAGTGATTTAAGAGTGGGGTTTTCCTTTTTTTTCCTCATAAAATCGGTTTTTCGATATCAAGTAACTCTGTGATACGGTTATGAGGAAGAGGGAGAATGTGGGGTAAGTGGAAAGTAATGTGCAATACCATTATGTATAAAAACAAAGAAAACCTTCCTATTCTAACGCTACAAGTGTTAATGAAATTTCACCGTTATCAGAGCATGTAGTACTCCACTTGACTGCACCATGCGTGTTTTGGCTGAGAAGGTAAACTGTATTCAGATGGCTACAGCGATATAGGAATCAGACCCTGTGTGGGACTGATCTCATATGCATTAATTAGATTTCTATACATCTATAAACACTGAAACTCAACTTTTGCAAAGCGTTATGATGCAAGACGACATTTAGTGGAATACATCGTAAATGATAAGGAATTAATAGGCAAAATTCTTCGTTTCGTTACTCTTCTTTCATTTTGTACACCAACTTACAAACTGAATAAAGCTCTGTCAAATCCGAGCAAGTGCCAGGTGATTGTTGTCAGTTGTCCTAGATTTTGGTAAATTATATGGGAGGGTATTGATTGAGAGGGTGAAGGCATGTACAGAGCATCAGATTGGGGAAGAGCAGTGTGGTTTCAGAAGTGGTAGAGGATGTGTGGATCAGGTGTTTGATTTGAAGAATGTATGTGAGAAATACTTAGAAAAGCAAATGGATTTGTATGTAGCATTTATGGATCTGGAGAAGGCATATGATAGAGTTGATAGAGATGCTCTGTGGAAGGTATTAAGAATATATGGTGTGGGAGGCAAGTTGTTAGAAGCAGTGAAAAGTTTTTATCGAGGATGTAAGGCATGTGTACGTGTAGGAAGAGAGGAAAGTGATTGGTTCTCAGTGAATGTAGGTTTGCGGCAGGGGTGTGTGATGTCTCCATGGTTGTTTAATTTGTTTATGGATGGGGTTGTTAGGGAGGTAAATGCAAGAGTTTTGGAAAGAGGGGCAAGTATGAAGTCTGTTGGGGATGAGAGAGCTTGGGAAGTGAGTCAGTTGTTGTTCGCTGATGATACAGCGCTGGTGGCTGATTCATGTGAGAAACTGCAGAAGCTGGTGACTGAGTTTGGTAAAGTGTGTGAAAGAAGAAAGTTAAGAGTAAATGTGAATAAGAGCAAGGTAATTAGGTACAGTAGGGTTGAGGGTCAAGTCAATTGGGAGGTAAGTTTGAATGGAGAAAAACTGGAGGAAGTAAAGTGTTTTAGATATCTGGGAGTGGATCTGGCAGCGGATGGAACCATGGAAGCGGAAGTGGATCATAGGGTGGGGGAGGGGGCGAAAATCCTGGGAGCCTTGAAGAATGTGTGGAAGTCGAGAACATTATCTCGGAAAGCACAAATGGGTATGTTTGAAGGAATAGTGGTTCCAACAATGTTGTATGGTTGCGAGGCGTGGGCTATGGATAGAGTTGTGCGCAGGAGGATGGATGTGCTAAAAATGAGATGTTTGAGGACAATGTGTGGTGTGAGGTGGTTTGATCGAGTAAGTAATGTAAGGGTAAGAGAGATGTGTGGGAATAAAAAGAGCGTGGTTGAGAGAGCAGAAGAGGGTGTTTTGAAATGGTTTGGGCACATGGAGAGAATGAGTGAGGAAAGATTGACCAAGAGGATATATGTGTCGGAGGTGGAGGGAAGGAGGAGAAGTGGGAGACCAAACTGGAGGTGGAAAGATGGAGTGAAAAAGATTTTGTGTGATCGGGGCCTGAACATGCAGGAGGGTGAAAGGAGGGCAAGGAATAGAGTGAATTGGATCGATGTGGTATACCGGGGTTGACGTGCTGTCAGTGGATTGAATCAGGGCATGTGAAGCGTCTGGGGTAAACCATGGAAAGCTGTGTAGGTATGTATATTTGCGTGTGTGGACGTATGTATATACATGTGTATGGGGGTGGGTTGGGCCATTTCTTTCGTCTGTTTCCTTGCGCTACCTCGCAAACGCGGGAGACAGCGGCAAAAAAAAAAAAAAAGTATGACCAGTGCACTCGCTACGTTCTTAACTGTTGCTATATAGTGTTTGTACCCCAGACTTTCCCTCTTATTCCGACTCCTACCCACTTTACGTGAACTTAAAATAGATGGTGTGTGAAGTGTTTCATAGAAATACATCAGCTCAAGACTGTGTAAGCAATCCACTGGTACTTATCTCGTCAAAATCTGTTTATTAGAACACATATCAATAAACTAAAAAATTTGGATATGCTAAACTATATTTCATTACATATTACGACTAGTTCTAATAAAAATTGTTACAGAATTCAACCTAATTCATTGTGAAATTTTACACAAAAAGCATTTTCGACTTACTTACTGAGTCACAGTTTATATAGCGTGCAAGCAGTGGAGAGTCACCTTTTTAGACGTTATCAACAATAATAATTCAAAACTCAGAAAATTGGCCTTTACACTACAAAATTGCCCGAGAACGTATTTGCCAATAATTAAAAAGAAATCGGAGAGATATTTTTGATAGTGGGGTGCATCACGCCCGACCTCTAACAAATTTTTGATAATTTATTGAGTCTGGGAGAACATTTCTTGTGAAGGCTGCCATGTTTTGGTCGGGAGTGCGGGAACTGCTGAGTGGTGGGAACCCAACGCTTTGACCGTGAAGGGCCAACCCAGATAATACCCTCCGGGTATTGACAACAATACATCTTCCATGAGAACAAGGAACATACTTTAAGTGATCGATACATGATGAAAATGGTTGGAGAACGCTAAATGATATATTTCTAAAACTGGTCAGCCGGCAAAAATTAACTGATTCCCCTTTATTTTGATCCATTTCTTCAGCTTGTGATAAAAATTATCAAACTAATGATGAAAATTCAAACTCACCTGTTTTCATCTTTCAACGGGAATAAGAAGAAAGTCAATTCTGGATTTCGCTCCTGTGGTATTATGAAATTTAACGTGGCACAATTGTAGTTGGACTTAGCTTTGAGGAGGCTGCCATGTGTTTTGATGTGACCCGTCCAGAACTGTCATGTCCGGCAGTCTCCCACGAATATCAGGCGAGGCGAAAATAACCGGTTTTTCGAGAAAATGGTCATAAATGTCCCCGGCTTATCAAAATCACTACCAGTGAGCTATATGATTATGAATTTTTTGTTGTTTTTATGCGTACTTATGGAAAGAGCAAAGGTCCGAAATGAATTTGAACAATAATGTTTTCGCCGATTATATATATATATAATGGTGAAAAACTGGAGGAAGTGAAGTGTTTTAGATATCTGGGAGTGGATCTGTCAGCGGATGGAACCATGGAAGCGGAAGTGGATCATAGGGTGGGGGAGGGGGCGAAAATTTTGGGAGCCTTGAAAAATGTGTGGAAGTCGAGAACATTATCCCGGAAAGCAAAAATGGGTATGTTTGAAGGAATAGTAGTTCCAACAATGTTGTATGGTTGCGAGGCGTGGGCTATGGATAGAGTTGTGCGCAGGAGGATGGATGTGCTGGAAATGAGATGTTTGAGGACAATGTGTGGTGTGAGGTGGTTTGATCGAGTAAGTAACGTAAGGGTAAGAGAGATGTGTGGAAATAAAAAGAGCGTGGTTGAGAGAGCAGAAGAGGGTGTTTTGAAATGGTTTGGGCACATGGAGAGAATGAGTGAGGAAAGATTGACCAAGAGGATATATGTGTCGGAGGTGGAGGGAACGAGGAGAAGAGGGAGACCAAATTGGAGGTGGAAAGATGGAGTGAAAAGGATTTTGTGTGATCGGGGCCTGAACATGCAGGAGGGTGAAAGGAGGGCAAGGAATAGAGTGAATTGGAGCGATGTGGTATACAGGGGTTGACGTGCTGTCAGTGGATTGAATCAAGGCATGTGAAGCGTCCGGGGTAAACCATGGAAAGCTGTGTAGGTATGTATATTTGCGTGTGTGGACGTGTGTATGTACATGTGTATGGGGGGGGTTGGGCCATTTCTTTCGTCTGTTTCCTTGCGCTACCTCGCAAACGCGGGAGACAGCGACAAAGTATAAAAAAAAAAAAAAAAAAAAAAATATATATATATATATATATATATATATATATATATATATATATATATATATATATATATATATATATATATATATATAGTATATTATGGACTGTAAGAGGAAACACATCTACCCGATCCAAGCACTACCTTTATATAATTCCTTTAATTTTCATGCTTTAAGGTCAAGATGTCCATAAATACATTGCGAAATTACTCTTTATAGTATCGACAATAAATTTTTTTTTTAACCCATGACCGCTATACTAAAGAGCTTATCCCTGAAACGAAGATCACTTTACCTTAAGGGAATAGAAATAGCTTTTTTCTGGTTTATATATATATATATATATATATATATATATATATATATATATATATATATATATATATACTATTGCCAAAAAATTATTGAGGTTCGGGCGGGTGTGATATACAAGGTATAGGAAATGCCTATTTTCTCCCTCTGATTTTTTTTCCATTATTTAACTCCAGAAAATTATTTAGAACCCACCTCTGTCCCTGGTTGTAAACACTGCGCAGAAGCATTACATGAATCTTATAGAAAAACAATGGCTAATTATCACAGCTTTCTGATGTCGACCGTTAACTGCGCCATGGTTACCAGAGGCCAAGACAAGAAGTTACACGAAAAAGTTTGCTAGAAGACGTGAAGTTCTGACATGGTATAAGGGAAGATTGGAATAAACAAAGCGACGGAACTGTAAATGCCAGCAGTATGCTAATAAGCTACTTGATGGTAAACAAAGTTCAAGAGATGGGGCCCCACGATTGTACAACTCTCTCCCTGTGTACTGAACAAATGGGTAATTACACGCAAACAGTGAACAATTCGACGAGAGATGTCGGGAGAGAACAACCTGAGGACTTAACATGAAATTGAATAAGAAACTTGATAGAAAGGACTGAGATAAATATGTCTGTATTATAAGAGTGGTGAACGAATGGAAGAAAATGACTGAGGATATGGTTAATGCAGACAGCATACATATATTTGTGCAGAATGTTCAAGAGATGTGGGCCCACGAGTGTAAAACTCCCTCCCCGTGCAGTACAAATAGATAATTTAAACTTTGCGCAGGCTGAGGTGGGTGTGTGTGTATAAATATACATGCACAGGGGGTAAAGACAGTACATTTATACCAGGGCAAGTAACTAGTAAAACTCCCCATAACACACACACACACACACACACACCATAGAGCAGAGAGAGGGTTGGTGTGCTGAGTAGAGGTAGAGTAGGGCTGGAAGTAATGTATATGAATGCTGATGATAAGTCGAAAAGAACTTGAGTTTAAAAACCACACACGGGGAAGCAAATCAAATTTGCAGATGTTAAGACGACTTGCCGCAGAGATGAAGCCTAGTGTATGATGGCAAGGGACACATAACAAGGAAGGAAAGAGAAGACAAATGAGTGATGGGTGGATTGGTTCTCTCTCTCTTAGGGACAACTTAATGTTTCAGGAAATATTGGTGGGTACTGCATTTGCATTTTACATAATGTGAAAAGCAATGTTAGGAAAAACTTGCATAATTATGTTGACATTTTACCACAGCCCTGCAAAAGTATTTTATGATCCAGAAATGTTATAAAATTATCAATGCGAAGACAAATAAGACAGTGCAAGAGACATCAAGATTGGTCTTTTCAACATAGTGAAGTTCTAATATCGGAAAATTGAAAGATAAATAATCTGACTGGGAACACTGATGAGATTCATAACGAACAAAAATTCAGGAAACTTTCCCTTATCACTATGTTACTGAGCACAAAGAGGATATGATCCACCATCAATACTAGATTTTTTCTTCATAGAAAACGTAAAATTACGAAATATCACGTTTGATACAGCACTTGAAAAAAAGGTAATCATGCAGTGCTTGACTTTGACTACGTCGTTAGTGGGTACATGAAATAAAGATGAGAGAAGAGACAAAACTTAAAGAGGAGATACAGCTACGGTAACTCTACAAAGCTAAACAATTTCTGTGGAACATTGACCGGGAAATCGAATTCCAGAGCACGATAGAAATAATTTTTTCAGACCGGTAAAATCTACAATGGGATTTGTTACTGAGGTACGAATGACACAGAATTGGGTTAGTCATTACACTTAGAAAAACACAAAGAACTACTAGAGAGGGTCTAGAGGAGGGCAACAGAGATGGTACAAGAATTAAGAGAGCCGAGTTATGGTGTGAGGTTAAAGGCCATATATTTGTCCATCAGGTTAGAGAGAAGAGCAAGGGATGATTTGATGACAACGTGTAGGATTCTGAACCAGTGAGGACGTAAACAGTGGACAGTTCAAAAGGTACAAAGATAGAGCAACCAGCATGAGATCAAGCGATTATATTTTAAGGAAGGAAACAAAAAAGTACGTTTAAAATATAACGGTAGTGGATGTGTGGAATAAACTGATTAATGACAGTGTGAATGTTAATAGAACACTAAAGTTTAAAAAGTTAAATGGCAAGAGAGAATATTCAGATGGAGCCTCACGAATGTGGAACTCCCTCCCCGTACAATACGTAAAATGGGTTATTAGATATAGGTGATTACAAAAAGGCCAGAAATTACCCCATCTGGACAAAATGGAACAAGCAAATAATAAAGAAAACTTGGTTCATAAGTCAAAGGAAAACAGTTTCACAAACAATACAGGACAAAGAAACAGTTAAGGACGAAATAATCAGATTGAGGAGGTCATGAGGACAGATATCAAGAGTGAATACTAGGTTCTAAAGTGTACTTATACCTGATATCCCCAGAGTTGCCAGTGTTACCAACCAAGGAGGAGGTAGATACCCTACACAGTTCTGAATGAAATCCAGTAGACGTGATAAAAGTCCTGATGGAAGCTTAGCCTATATATACCACATGGTGCAGATGGCATCTCGCCATTTGTACTCGAGGAATGCACGGAGACCCTTATTGTACCTGGAGATGTTTGATATCTACCTACATAGAGCCAGTGTTCTAACCAAGCAGATAAGACAAAAATTCTGTTAATATACACAATCGTGTCTGCCAGGGAGGTAGACCTGAATGATAGACCAGCATCACCATTTGGCATGTCCCCCAAAATAGTGTTTTTTTCATACTTGTTCGCCGTTTCCCCTCTAGTGAGGTTAGCGCCAGGAATGAATGAAGAACGGAATTATTTGTTCACATCTACTCTCTAGCTGTCATGTATAATACAACAGAAGCCAGAGCCCCCTATCCATAGCCAAACCTCACAGACCTTTCCTCTGACTCCTTTATATTCCTTGGTTCACCCACCAACGACTTGCCGCCCCTGCACTCCACATTGTTCCAGTTCCTCAATCCTGTGCATGCCTCTGATCCTCCTGAATATTCAAGTCTCTTTTCACTCTATCCTTCCATCTTTTTAGTCCTCCCTTTCCCCTTGTTCCCTCCACTTCTTACACGTATATATCCTAGGGTCTCTTCATTCATCCACTCCATTCTGGCACATCCTGTTCAGCTCTCCCAGTCATACCCAGCTTACTACTACATTCCTCTCTCTTGCACTGCCAGAGTGGTATTACATGCCCTTACAGGCCATCTTCGCTTGAAATCACCCACCCTCCTCCCTTCCTACTCGTACTTTTGTAGAAAACTCCTCATTCCTCATGGTAGCTTTCCTCCTACACCATATTTTAGAAGCACTTTCTACAAGTTTGCTCCATCAACCCTATCATATGCTCTCTCCAGACCCATAAATGCCACGTACGATTCCCTCTCTAAGAAATTTTCCAACAAATTTTTCAGAGCAAACATCTGGTCCACACATCCTCCAATATTCCTAATCCCAAATTGCTCCTCCCAGTCTGATGCTCTGTGCATCCCACTACCCTTTCAGTCACCACTCTCCCATACAACTTAACTGATATACTTATCACTATTAACTTATGCCTCTGTAACTCGAGCAGACACTTCTGTCCCTTGTGCTTCATATAATGGTACTATACAGGCATTTCGCCTGTCTTAAGACACTTCCCCTCAAGCCTTACTCACATTGATAAACCTGACTAACCAGTCAGCATCATCTTTACCCCCTTTTCTTAAAAAATTCGACTGCAGTCCCAGCCGCTTTTCCGCATTTTGTCTTACGAAGGGCTTTCACCACCTCTTCTCTTTTCACAAAGCCATGACTCTCACTCCTCTTACCTCCATGTTCCAAAGAACTTAGACATAGTGTTTCTTCTTCTTCTTCTTCTTCTTCTTCTTCTTCTTCTTCTTCTTCTTCTTCTTCTTCTTCTTCTTCGTTTTATGTTGAAGGCTCCAGTCATGGGCAAAAGTCCACATCAAGGCTGGGACTTGATTGAAATACAGAGAGCAGTATGAAACGGAAAATTAAAGACAAGGAAAGTATTTACAAACTTTGGAGGAAGTGAAAAGCCTGTTTTTGAAATGTTCTTGGTTATAGTTATTGGGAACTACGTGAGAAGGTAGAGAGTAACAAAACTTGGACGTGTGGGGAAAGAAGCAGTATTAAAACTGCCCACCCTTGAGTTGCTGATGGCCACACGAGACCCCGATGCCACACCTTATCAAAAGCCTTAGCTATGCCAAGGGCAACTACACATGACTTCCCGATAATTTTTCAGTGATGATGAACAGACATAAGTAAGATAAGAAGGAATATCTCCAGTGGATCTCGCCTTACGGAAGCCATACTGGTGATCAGAGAGAAGACTGTGATTTTCGAGGTGTTTAAGGATATGGGAGCTGAGGAGGGATTTGAAAAGACTTTGATAATAGATGTCAAATCAATAGGACGATAGTTAGAGGATCAGAAAAGTCACCCTTCTTAGGGATGAGATGTATCAACGTAGGTTCCAAGGAGCTTCCTAGGAGAAGAAAAAGTTTTGGTTTTTAAACAAAAACGGAACAGACGAGCAAGCACAGGTGCAAGTTCAGAGGCACACTCTCAGCACACGAGGATGGATGCCACCAGGTCCATAAGCCTTGCTTGTGTCCAGAAAAATAAGGGCTTTTCGGACAGTTCGAAAAGAGATTACGGGATGGGGTATAGGAGTAGTAAGAGGAGCATCAGGGGTTGAAGGAATGTTAGTCATCCAATGATGAGTGATTTAAGTGCGAAGGTGAGTAATGTGAGAGTTGAGGGTATAAGTGGTGCGCATGGACTATTCAGTGTTATGAATGGAAATGGTGAAGATCTTTTGGAGTTGTGTGCTGAAAAATTGGTGATTGGGAATAACTAGTTCAAAAAGTATATACACAAGTATACGTATATGAGTAGGAGAGATAGTCAACGGGTATTGTTGGATTACATATTATGGTAGGAATGTAAAAGAGAAACTTTTGGATGTAAATGTGCCGAGAGGGGCAGCTGCGAGGATGTCGGATCACTATATTGTGGAGGCGAGGGTGAAGATTTGTAGAGGTTTTCGAAAAAGAGGAGACAATGTCGGGGAGAAGAGAGTGGTGAGAGTAAGTGAGCTTGGAAAAGAGACTTGTGTGAAGAAAAACCAACAGAGATTGAGGGTAGAATGGCAAAAGTGAGAGCAAATGAAGTGAGGGGAGTGGGTGAGAAATGGGAGGTATTTAAGGAAGCAGTGATAGCATGTGCAAGAGATGCATGTGGCATGCGAAAGGTGTGAGGTGGGCAGATTAAAAAGGGTAGTGAGTGGTGGGATGAAGAAGTAAAGCTGAAAATGAGAAAAGAGAGGCATTTGGCCGATACTTTCAAGGAAGGTAGACCACTTGATGATTCTCAAAACTGCATTTTGAAGAAACACATGGAACTAAAGATTGAAATGAAGGAGGCCTTTCGCATTTCAAGAGAAGAAATGCGCCTTTCAAAGGGCTAGACCTACAAAATGGACACAAACCCTTCCTTTATGATGAACCTTACATAAACAACTGGATAAGGATTCTTGGTGTGACGTAGGCTACGGATTAAGTTTTGTTTGCTCTAACAAAGAAGGTAACTGTGTTGATATTTGCAATGTCATTTATAATTTAGAAAAACACTGTAAATTACCTAATGATAAAGTTAACATTTTTAAAGGTGTAGTGTATGCCAGTTTGTCAAAACCAGTAGTTCCAAATTGACCAAAAAGGTTCATCAGTGCTATTAACAGTTTGAAAAGATATAATGATATACATATTACTACAGCAGATACGGCTAATACAGTTATGATTACGGAAAAAGTTTATTACTTATCAAAAATTAATAATCTTTTATGTGATGATACATTTAAAATTCAGTAGAAATCCCCTGGGAGCAGTTTATTTTCACTTTAATAAGGAACTGAAGTTGTTGTTGAAAAGTAACGATTCTCTCATCAAAAGTGTTTCATCATTGTCCCTTTCGTTGTCATATACGTATGGACTTGTCAAAACACAGACAAGCCAAGCTTTCCAGCAAAGACCCATAGTGAATTTACTGGGCACCATCACATATGAATGATCAAAATGGTTAGTTTCTTTATTAAGCCCACTGGTTGGTAAGATATCAAATTCTAATATCGTGAACAATGTAGATTTAGTTAACAAGCATAATGATAAGCAGGTTGATTTTGATTTCAAACTGCAGGGGAGGAATATATATATATATATATATATATATATATATATATATATATATATATATATATATATATATATATATAAATAATTCATTTATCTATTGATCGATGTTAGCTGAGACGGCACAGGCGTGTGAATGCCCTTATCAAGGCCATCTCGGTCAGAAACGCTAACCAGCACATCAAGGAGGTCCACACACACACACACACACACACACACACACACATATATATATATATATATATATATATATATATATATATATATATATATATATATATATATATATTATCTGTTGTACCTACATATGAACTTGTTATTTAGCCAGGTAGCTCCAGGGTAGTGAGCCTCTGAGAAAAAAAAATCATAGCTTGGCTTCTGTTCCTAAACTTAGGAATTGATAATAGAGGAAGGAAGGATTTTCAGCCCCTGGTTCTCACCTTTCCGTCGCCTACGACACGCAGGAGATACGTGTGTCGTATTTTCCCTCCCCTACCCACACCAATGTGACGGTAGCCAGGACCAGTTCCCTCTAGGTATGGTATAAGCTCTAGGAATTAGCTAGAAACTCAAACTAAAAATGGCAACAAAATTTTGAAATGGGATACAAGAATAAGACACAGAGGATACAGTCTCCGAAACTGAGTGAGGGAAAAAGACTTAAGAAAATGTATTGGAAACAAAACGAGAACACCTGTAAATATTACTTTTAGTGTGGAGTATGACAGCCAGCCGGGCAATGCTGAGGTAGGCCGAGAAATATAGATGTCATGAAGGTTTTGTGTTCGGTATAAGAGCACAGACCAAGGGTAAAGGGAGGAAATACAGCATAAAATCCAGAAGACAAAGTAAATGGAAGATAAAGGTGGGAAATATTCAGACACCAGATATGAAGCCAAGCCTCACGCTACTAACATTTAACACGAGAGTATCAAGCGTATAGCGTAACCAACGCATTACAAACTTATCTGTGTAAGACTTACACATGCCTAAAGTTTTACTTAATATTTAGGTGTGCAGATATACCGAAGGGTCCGCTGCACAGGACCGAATTTTCCTGTTAGTCATGCCAAGCTCGGCAGCTAGGGTCACATCTACGTGCCAAATTTGATTACAAGCATCAGCCTGCAAGTATGGAAGAAAAACATCGTATATAGTCCAGAGGTCAGTGTTCAGATGCCGGGAAACTCACGGCAAAGTTTGATATTTCAGTTTACTCCAGCACTCCAGGGCGTATCTCGCCCTAATGAACAGAAGACCAGACCGCCGTTTTATAGTCTAGATTCTCAGCACATTTATAGGGGATTGTACTTTGCAACGGACAAACTTTTTAAATGTCTTCATCAGCAGCTTCCCTGCGTCTCGTGTGGTTCTCTTGTAAATTAGATATTTGACCCAGTCCGGTACTGTGATGTATTAGCGGGAGCAGCGTTGACGGATCATCAACACATCTTTCGTACTCGTGTTCACTGTTTCTGTGCACACGTTAATTTTGTAAATGAAAACACAATATTTGCATAAGTCAATACGCTGATGATGTGCTATAGACTTCAGGAATTCTGC
This sequence comes from Panulirus ornatus, assembly GCF_036320965.1. Lineage (NCBI taxonomy): Eukaryota > Metazoa > Arthropoda > Malacostraca > Decapoda > Palinuridae > Panulirus > Panulirus ornatus. The sequence goes on along the minus strand of NC_092243.1, from coordinate 44,816,745 downwards.
CTTTTGTGGGGGAAGTCGGAGGCTAAAATGCATTTTTCAATTGTCAAATGAATTTCATGGAAGTCGTATAGAAATGCATTCAATGAACGGGTTAATTTCTTACAAGTAGAAAACTAAATAAGAAGAAAATGAACCATGATGCGGTGATGCTCGGACCAACTACGTCCAGTGTATGCATTTACTCCATCTTGTCCAGGTTCAGGAATTACGTTATAATCAAACAGTAATTAAACACTGAGGTGGTGGCCGAAGTACTCATCTCGCCCTCTACCTCTCGCCTCACCGACATTCCAAGTCTCCCACACTCACTACCTACCCAGCCACATAGTTACCATGTCAACGCTACCGCTATCATAGCTGATGTCACTTAACAGTGTTTGGCATATATATATATATATATATATATATATATATATATATATATATATATATATATATATATATATATATTTTTTTTTTTTTTTTTTTTTTTTTTTTTTTTTTTTATACTTTGTCGCTGTCTCCCGCGTCTGCGAGGTAGCGCAAGGAAACAGACGAAAGAAATGGCCCAACCCCCCCCCCCCCATACACATGTACATACACATGTCCACACACGCAGTATACATACCTACACAGCTTTCCATGGTCACCCCAGACGCCTCACATGCCCTGATTCACTCCACTGACAGCACGTCAACCCCTGTATACCACATCGCTCCAATTCACTCTATTCCTTGCCCTCCTTACACCCTCCTGCATGTTCAGGCCCCGATCACACAAAATCTTTTTCACTCCATCTTTCCACCTCCAATTTGGTCTCCCTCTTCTCCTCGTTCCCTCCACCTCCGACACATATATCCTCTTGGTCAATCTTTCCTCACTCATTCTCTCCATGTGCCCAAACCATTTCAAAACACCCTCTTCTGCTCTCTCAACCACGCTCTTTTTATTTCCACACATCTCTCTTACCCTTACGTTACTTACTCGATCAAACCACCTCACACCACACATTGTCCTCAAACATCTCATTTCCAGCACATCCATCCTCCTGCGCACAACTCTATCCATAGCCCACGCCTCGCAACCATACAACATTGTTGGAACCACTATTCCTTCAAACATACCCATTTTTGCTTTCCGAGATAATGTTCTCGACTTCCACACATTTTTCAAGGCTCCCAAAATTTTCGCCCCCTCCCCCACCCTATGATCCACTTCCGCTTCCATGGTTCCATCCGCTGACAGATCCACTCCCAGATATCTAAAACACTTCACTTCCTCCAGTTTTTCTCCATTCAAACTTACCTCCCAATTGACTTGACCCTCAACCCTACTGTACCTAATAACCTTGCTCTTATTCACATTTACTCTTAACTTTCTTCTTCCACACACTTTACCAAACTCAGTCACCAGCTTCTGCAGTTTCTCACATGAATCAGCCACCAGCGCTGTATCATCAGCGAACAACAACTGACTCACTTCCCAGGCTCTCTCATCCCCAACAGACTTCATACTTGCCCCTCTTTCCAGGACTCTTGAGAGGATATATATATATATATATATATATATATATATATATATATATATATATATATATATATATATATATATATATATATGAAAAGAGAACTAGTGGAACACTGACACCACCATCCAACTGTACATTACGACCAGGAGTGTCCCACTACCATCCTGCAGGTTCTCTAACTTTGTGGATGTTGAAGGAAATCACTTGGTGCTCGTCTTGGCACCTGGAGTGAAGGCAGGCTTAAGAAACAGTCTAGTACTTATATACTCTCAGATGGTTTACTGATCATTTATAATCATTTATAATCCATACTGGATTATGCTGTTTCTGTTATATACATCCATACTGAATTATGTTTTTTTCTGTAACATCGTTATCATGGCATTTCATATATATATATATATATATATATATATATATATATATATATATATATATATATATATATATATATATATATATATATATATATATATCAAAGGAATACAAAGGAACATCGAGTGTATCAATACAGTCAACCAGACTTAATGTTTACAGTGAAACCTGCCAGTTTGACTGCTTGCTTTCTAAGACCACCTACAGAATGCGACCAACTCACAGTCACACTCCCTTCACGCGAAGTCTGACCACAAATTTGGGTCCTTATCTCCACATACAGCACTGTGGAATCTGATCCTCTCAAAATGTCTGAGATGCTGACCAGCACCAACCTGGTGGGCCATGGCGACATGGAGGGAGGAAATGATGACATCGAAGTCCGTGGTGGAGTGACCCCAGCTGCTCCTGGTAACAGGTCATAACCAGGGGAGGGGGAGGCTGGAGTGTCCCAGCTGACCTGTGGAAGTGTTAACGGCTTCATGTTAGGTTAGGTTAGGTTAGGTTAGGTTAGGTTAGGTTAGGTTAGTGGAGGTTATTGTGATATTGAGACGATGGGTTAATGAAGGTCAAGCGACGTTGGATGGTTGGATGTGCACCAGTACGGTCCAGGTAATGCCAGTCTGCTCCCCGTGACAGTAAGGTCAGTCCTTGATCAGGTTACTCCACTGTGGTGGGGTCAGCTCCCACTCAGGAAATACCACTGCGATGAGGTCAGTCCCACTAAGATTAAGCCATAGTGGTGAGGTCGGCTTTGCAGGTGACTTTTTCTTCTATAAAATATTTTCTATTTTACGTAAGTTTTGAAAGTAGATTAAGTGATGCACGGAACCATCTCACAGCCTGCATGCTGGTCTTACGTTCTGTCTCATCAAAACTGGACTACCGGACCAGTCCTGCCATCTTCTCCTTACATGCACCATACACCTACTCTAACCTCACTTATTTTCTTCACATATGTTCCCTTGCCACTTCCTGTCTGCAGACTCGTTTCTAGATACAATCATGACAGAGTCCAGCAAACCTATGGCCCCCTAGTCCCTGACATCATGGGGAGCTAAGAATCTCCGGGTTCCCGCCTGACTCCACTGCCAACGGGAGGGAAGGCTCGGACAGTAGTAGTACTACCGGCCCCTGTCATGACCTTTCCCTCTCTGATAGACCTGCCTCTTTTTCTATTCACTATACCAACATTCGTGGTCTCTATAGTAACCTCTCCTGCACCATCTGTCTAGTACCTCTCTTGATATCTTACTTCTGTCTGAGACTGTTATCTAATAATGGTCTCACTAAAAACTTTTTCACGTCCATCTGTAATCAAAAGTGATTATCTGTGCTTATTCCAACATCAGCAAACCTACTGCACGCCTCAAGGACCTTGAGTCCCTAAACCTGATGTTATGTGGCTCAAGGTCTGTCTTCCTACTACCACACATTTCCTCTGTTTCGCCGATTGCTCTCCTAATTCTAGTAAATTTATATCCTACTTCGACTATCTAAACGTATGCCATGAGACAGCGACCTCATCTCACCCGCAAGCTGAGAACACTTTACTTCGAGGATTTCAACGTTCACCATAAGGAATGGTTGATTTACTCCCATACGGATGGTGAAGGTATTGGATCCCTCACTTTCTCCATTTTCACTGATCTTGGGCAAATTATCTCCCATCCCGCCCACATTCCTGACCGCTGTGACCGTCCTCATATTATTTTGGGTTTGTTTTCCACCTCTAATCCGTCGCGTTGTAAGTACACAATCTCGCCCCCAGTTGGTTCATCTGATCACTCTCTCCTAAATGTATCTATTCTAACGGCACCTTCCCCTCAGCAGCCCTTTCTAAGCGTATTAGCACCTCAACAAAGCTGACTGGAATAATGCACCTAACTTCTTTTCTGTGATCATGACAAATACGTTATTCATGAGGCAAAGGATTCCTTTATTCAAAGGATATGCGATAACCTCTCCTTGTCAACCACTGATAGGTCTTTCTGGTCTTTAGCTGAGGACATCTCTAACAATTTCTGTCGCTTTACCTTTCCTTCACTTTTCTCTTCTGACGGTACTATTGCTATCTTTCCCGTAGACAAAGCAACTCTCTTTGGTTCCCCGTTTCTCTTCTAACTCTACCTTGGATGACTCTAACATTCCTTCACCCAGTGATGCTCCTCTCACTAATCATGTGCCCCTTACCGTAATCTCTTTTCGAACTGTGCGAAAAGTGTTTCTTTCTCTAGACACAAGCAAGGCTTATAGTTTTGATGGCATCCATCCTCATGTACTGAAAGAGTGTGCCTCTGAACTTGCTCGTCTGTTCTGTTTCTGTTTGATAACCAGATCTTTCCCTCCTTCTCGGAAGCATGCATTGGTACATCCCATCCCTGAGACGGGTGACCGATCTAACCCCTTTAACTATCACCCTGTTGCTTTGTCATTTACCATTTCCAGAGTCTTTGAATCCCTCATCAAATCCTATATCCTCGGACATCTTGAACTTCACAGTCATCTCTCTATTCACTGGTATGGCTTCCGTAAGGCGAGATCTATCGATGATATTCTTTCTTCCGTTGATGATGTCTTGTCATTATCCCTGAAAGATTTTGGAATGTCCTATGTAGACACTGATATTTGATATATCCAGAGTTTTTGACAGGGTGTGGCATCTGAGTCTCATCTTTAAGCTCCCCCTCATTTTAGCTTCCCTCCATCACTTTGCTCCTTCATATCTAGCCGATCTATCTCCGTGGTTGTTAATGGATCAGCCCACCTCATTTTTCCATAAAAACTGTATCCTTCAAGTTTCTGTCTTGTCTCTTACACTGTTTCTTCTCTTTATTAATTAGTTTCTTCCACAAATAATCATATGCACTCTTACGCTGACTACTCAATTGCATTTCTCCTCATCCTTCAATTCTGCTCCTTCTCTTATTCGATCTGTATCTCGTCTCGACACAGCTTCCTCGCTAAACTCAGACTTGGACAAGATATCTTAGTGGGGTAGATTAAATCAGGTTAAGTTTAATGCCTCCAAGTCCTAGTTTCTGTTCATCTCTCTATCGAAAGTTCCTCACAACTCTCGTCTCTCCTTTGACGGTTCTGTAATTCCACCTCTTGACTCAGTGAACATAATTGGTATTACTGTAACATCCAGTCTTTTTTTTTTGGAAATTCCACATTACTGAAGTAGCTAGGTCTGCCTCTAAGAAATTATGAGTCCTGTTTAGATGTCGAATCTTCTTTTCTTCATTTGCTCTGTTTATACAAAAGATTGATTCGTCCTTGTATGTAATACTGCTCTCACATCTGGGGTGGTTCTAGCTCTGCATCCTTACTAGACAGAATTGAGTCGAAGGCGGTCCGACCTATAAACTTTCTCAGGCTAACTTCAAAAATTGACCCTCTTACCTTACGTCGCAATGCTGGTACACTTTCCTTCTTCTGTAGGTATTACTTTGGTTTTTGCTTCCGAGAGCTGGCTGCTTGTGTACCCCCATCTCTAGCTAGACAATTCAATATTCGGGAAGCTGCCGCATTACATGATGACTGTTTGACAGACAACTGAAGGTTGGGCCGTTTTCATAAACGTTTCTTTTCCTACACTTCGAAGCTTTGAAACACTACCCTCACATGTCTTTTCCCACAACAATGACCTGGCACATTTTAAAAGACAGATTTTTCACTTTCTCCAGAATTGTAAATATCTTCCCTTGTCTCTTCTTTTTCTCTTTCATTAACCTCTCTATATTTCAATTAGGGTCCGTCCTGTACTGGAGCCTCAACGTGAAAAGGGGAAAACAAAGCCGACAGTAATTCTAATCTTTACGTTAGGAATATCAACCTGAGCTGATTCAGGTAGGGGTTTATAAAGGTCAACACCCGCTCAGGTTGCGCCACAGTGGTGGGGTCAGCACCCACTTAGGTTATACCACTGTGATGAGGTCAGGACCCACTCAGGTTATACCACTGTGATGAGGTCAGGACCCACTCAGGTTATACCACTGTGATGAGGTCAGCACCCACTTAGGTTATACCACTGTGATGAGGTCAGCACCCACTCAGGTTATACCACTGTGATGAGGTCAGCACCCACTTAGGTTATACCACTGTGATGAGGTCAGCACCCACTCAGGTTATACCACTGTGGTGAGGTCAGCACCCACTCAGGTTATACCACTGTGATGAGGTCAGCACCCACTTAGGTTATACCACTGTGATGAGGTCAGGACCCACTCAGGTTATACCACTGTGATGAGGTCAGGACCCACTCAGGTTATACCACTGTGGTGAGGTCAGCACCCACTCAGGTTATACCACTGTGATGAGGTCAGCACCCACTCAGGTTATACCACTGTGATGAGGTCAGCACCCACTCAGGTTATACCACTGTGGTGAGGTCAGCACCCACTCAGGTTATACCACTGTGGTGAGGTCAGCACCCACTCAGGTTATACCACTGTGATGAGGTCAGCACCCACTCAGGTTATACCACTGTGATGAGGTCAGCACCCACTCAGGTTATACCACTGTGATGAGGTCAGCACCCACTCAGGTTATACCACTGTGATGAGGTCAGCACCCACTCAGGTTATACCACTGTGGTGAGGTCAGCACCCACTCAGGTTATACCACTGTGGTGATGTCAGCACCCACTCAGGTTATACCACTGAGATGAGGTCAGCACCCACTCAGGTTACGCCTCTGTACTGGGGTTGTGACGTCGTTCGACATGATACTGCGCACATCACAAGCTGCGCAGATGACATTGCCGTGCCTAACAAGTTATGTCGTGTGACCTTACCTGACCCCAGGGAACACGCGGGGTAAAGGAGTTTGGCGATCCACAACCCAGAATTAGACTGACCTCACCAGGGTCACACAGTCCATCAGAGCCAGCCACCCTTGACCTCAATGACAGAAGCTCTGCCTCCTTCGGGTCTCTGCCAATCAAGAACTCCTTCGCTTCCCTGTGGCCACCAAGCAAGCAGTCGACTTACACCAGACAACAGGCGTACAACTTTACCACTCTGGTGCTTGAAGTCTTGGACCAGTGACTCAGGGATGCTTAGGGTCGCCTCCTCCATTGGTAGCAGTCCACCATGTGGTTCCTGATGTATCATCTTGGCCGGCAGGTGTGTGCCGTGTCCCGTCCACGACGCCTACTTTCAGGAGAACTCACGTGGGACATCGCTACCGCTCGTCGCAAGAAGCACTCGGAACTACAGAACGTACGGCCACGCCCGTGGTGCTCCTGCAGCGCTGGCACAAACGGTAGCCGACATTTTCTCAAGACTGCGGTAAGAGCCACAGACGAAGCTATCCTCAAGCAGTGTGTTAGATCGGGAGTGTGGAAGTCCTTGGTGATTTTCAGTATCTGTATTGGATCATCACCTCTTAACCTTCTCTTTTATATGCGAGATAAATGTAGGTGGTTTAGTCGGCTCTCATAGGATTTGTTTCTCAGTCCAGGAATGATCTTGGGCACTCGCCTGTGGTAGTGTCTCCTGGTTCGTCTGTGTCTTTCCTCAGGCAGAGTGACCAAGACTAAGCACAGTGTTCTAGGTGGTACGTACCACCCAGGGGTTATGCATATCAGGATCTGTCACTTTACTGACTTTCATTCCATTTAGTGCGGATGGTGTACCTTAATCTTTAATGTCAACATTTTGCATAATGTTTCCCCATTTAACAGTGGAACTAAAATCGGGACATGTGTTGTCTCTTAAATTGTAAATACAGACAAGATAAAATATTTTGAATCCTGAATGAATTTGGCGACTCAATTTGACGTACCCAATTTAAGATCAACACGTCGAAAAAGACGTTGAGGTACTTCTGTCGATGAATAGAATAACCTGACCGACGACACTGAACGTTTGTTGATCATGTTTAGAAATGTAAGGATGTTGTGTGATGGTAAGGATAGTTCAGAAGCTGGGACCTCGCGAGTAAGGAAATTGGCTAGTGGTGACCTTGTCAAAGTTAAGTCGTCAAATTGGCTAGTGGTGACCTTGCCAAACTTAAGTCGTCAAATTGGCTAGTGGTGACCTTGTCAAAGTTAAGTCGTCGAATCAAGTTGAGGACTTACTTAAGCTGAGAAAGTTTCATTCATATGATGTTGTGGCTTCCATTCCGGTGACCATGAATTCAAGCAGAGGAGTAATCTTCTGCCATGATGTCATGGACCTGAGCGAGGACGACATTGTGAGGGAACTTGCAGACGAAGACGTGATCGATGCTCGATTTATCACCAGCTTTATTTGGCAACGGCGAGTCGACGTTAAACCCCATTATCATTCTAACATGCGGAAAGTCCAGACTGCCGAAAGATATTGCCAGAGATTATGTTAAGGTCTCTGTAAGACCTTACATACCAAACCCTTTGCGATGTTTCAAATGCCAAAAGTATGGCCCCAGTGAAAAGTCTTTTCCCCTTTGATCTCGTTGTGGAAAGTGCACCAGTAATTACTACCTTGCTGACAACTGCAAGGCCGGAGTAGTACTTCGCGTTAACTGTGGGTGCAACCACCCAAGCTCGTACTGAGAATGTCCTGGGTACAAGTTTGAGAAGGAAGTCTGCGCAGTTAAGGCAAAGGAGAACATTTCATATGGTGAAGCAAGGAAGGAAGAGGGTGAAGGAGACTCACGAGACTCCCAAACCCAGTGAGTCCTATGCTATGTCATTGAAAAGTAAGCCGGTTATAGTCACAATTGCTACGTAAACCGCAGAGCCACGACCCGCGACTCCACACGAATCCTTAACGAATCAGACTGACACTGACACAGACTTTGACGGTACTCTCGACAGACTCGTACTCCAAAGCCAACAGCTCTGTTCGCCCCCCTAAAGGTGAAAGAGAACAAGACGAAATTCACAAAACTTTAAAAAGAAACTAGGTCCCACGTCGTCGTTTCTGTGACTTCAGTAATGAGGGCTACCTCGACTGTCTTCCTCCGTGGAATCAGTGGATGATGATCCCGTCTCCACCATCAGGAGTCGATCCCGTTCGTTCCCCCCCTTTGGACTCGCCCAAGTCCAAGAAGAAGGCTCACAGGGCTGGCCTGCTAAATAAATCGAAACCAACACATCAAGTATCATTCAGTGGAATTGTAAGTGTCTTAGGAATAAGCAAGCACGTGTCACTGTTGCTTGCAATGTATAATCCATCCGTTATTTGTCTACAAGAGGCCAATCTGGATAGCACAGTAGAAGATTGTGCTGTTTTAGATAACTACCATCCGTATAGAAGAGATGAAGATCATGGGGTGGCCATCTATGTACATCAAAGTATACCCCATACAGGAGCGACTGTGAATTCTACTCTAGAAGCCGTCGTATGTAGAGTAAGATAGAACAACACGTACCTGGCCATTTGTTCAACATACTGTCCCGTTCCCAATGCACTTGATGATGAGTTCACCTCACTTTTTAGTCAGGTACTCGACAAAAAATTAATCATCATCATTGGGGAAGTATACGGTTTGACTCTCGTGGGAAACAGATGGTAGATTATCATTTCTAATCTCGCTCTTCTAAACGATTGGTAGTGGAATTCGTATAGATGATTGGACAGGAAACATCTCAGCCATGTACTTATCTCTGTCATCCTCGGATATACTCAGTGACATTTCAGACACTTATGAAAATATAATTTGATTGGAGTTTTCTTAGATTTGGAAAAAGCCTTTGACATGGCGAAAACGGAATCTTAAGCAAACTTTACGCTATTGGCTTAAGAGATTCTTTACCTATTTCTATTAAAAAAAAATTCAGTAACAACATTTGCTGCCAAGGTTGCTGCATCTAACGTAATATCGGACACATTTGTCCAAGAGAATGTGGTGCTGCAAGGCAGCGTTCTGAGCCTAACATTAGCTAATATTATGATTAATGATATTCTATCACCAGCTTCCGTTCCTCGAAACCGTGAATACACGCTGTATGCTGATGATTGTGTAATATGGCACTCCTCACCTAATGCACAATTTTCGGCTGTACGGCTTCAAGTTACACGTGAGACCGTTCATCGTTAGGCGCACAGTGGGGATTTAAGTTTTCACCAGCTAAAAGTGTTGCTGTTATTTTTACTCGTAAAAATAAACTCTCTTGAATTTGCAGCTAAAATTAGACAGCAACCACATTCCCTTCTGCCATAATGTAAGGTTTCTTGGATCAAACTTTGACCGAAGATTGAATAGTAAAAACGTAGAGATTATTTTATAGTAAATTGTGATAAAAGATTAATTATTCTCAAGTATCTCTCGTGTTCATATTGGGAAGCCGACAGGAAATCTTTATTAGGCCCTTATTAGAAGTAATCTAGACTATGGCTCTTAGGTGCATGCTTCGGCAAGCGATTGTACCCTGAAGAGGTTGGATGCGTTGCAGAATAAATGCCCGGGAATGTGTCTTGGAGCCCTGTCATGTACCAGAGTTCCGCTAGTGGAAGTTGAGGCAAATGCGTCGAGATGAATGAACGTTAAAGTGGGGTATTTTGATGGCCAGGAGAAGAAACACTACCACCTACCGCCTCGCACAACTATACGAACAGTTTGTCGATAGAGGCGTCAGGCCCACGGCGCTCAGAATACATTTCCTGAGTGACAATTCCGGTCTAAAGGTGCAAGAAGTGGACGCGCTTGTTAGAAATAAACTACCTCCTTGGGAGGGGGTCCAGAATAAAAATTAAGACCAATTGGCTTCCTGTGAGGAAAGGGAACGCGCCGGAGTTTGAGGTACCCAGCGATTTCGTAATGTCATTACAGATCATTTATCATATGTCCACTTCTACATAAAAGGCTCCGAAACATGTGAATGTCGGAGTGCAAATGTGGTCGAGCGAATGTTCTCTTAGGTACAGGTTACCAAACCATACATCTGTTTTCTGTGCGGAATTATTTGCCATCGATAAGGCCATAAAATACATTATTAATTCATTTGATATTAGATTAGTAATTTTTACCATTCGTTTTCAGCTCTTATAGTTATAGGCTCTGGTTACACTGAGTCAAATGAAATTCAGGGCAACATTATTAATAAATCAAACTCATGTAACAAAGATATCATCTTGACATGGGTGTCTGGTCAGTGCTACACTGACGGCAATGAACAGAGTCAGTGGACCAGCCTGACCATCACAAGAAAATACAAGCCACAAATAGCAGACTGGACGACCTCATACAGGAGGAACAGAAAGGAGGAAGTTGCGCTAGCCCGTCTAACTCTCAACTCTACATACAGCACCCACTTACAACCTTACATCACATACAGCACCCACCTACAACCTTATATCGCATACAGCACCCACCTACAACCTTACATTATCGGAAATTTCCCACCTAGATGTGAGGCATGTCAAAGAAGCCTAACAATAGACCACCTTCTCATCCAGTGCAATAAGTATAACGAAAAGGGGAAAAGTTTAGTAAACTACTTTAAGAAAAAGAAAATGAACTTCACCATATACAGTCTCCTTGGTGACGGCACGAATATGATAAACAAATTGATTATCTTTCTCAAGGAAACGAAAATAATCAGGATAATATATAAGGTGGTTTGCCAGTTCGGCTCTGTGCCGGGGATGTTTCTACTTTGGGCTGGTTGTGTGGTGGACAGAGATATTTGCTCATTATGCTGCTGGCCTGGAGCAGGGGTAGTTCGGTTGGGAGGTGGTTCCGTTATGGAGTCGAGCTAACCAATTGCCGATGTTGCTTTTTCATAACTTATGTATGCACTGCATGCTATGGTGAAAGCCTATCTCTAATTTGTCGTATCTCTAAGTCGTAGTCCTTCTGGCAGCTGCACCAGTGGATGTTGTACCGACTGGGTGGTGGTAGTGCCACGTTGACACAATACCCGCTTACCAACTTTAATTCCAATATCTATATTTTGTTGGTGTTATTGTTATCATTATTTTTTTATTATACTTAATTTATTATTACTATACTATCCTCTTTGTCAGTCTTTCCTCACTCATTCTCTCCATGTGACCAAACCATTTCAATACACTCTCTACTGCTCTCTCAACCACTCTATTTTACTACCACACATCTCTCACGCTTTCATTACTTACGCGATCAAACCACCTCGCACCACATATTGCCCTTATACATTTCATTTCCAACACATCCACCTTCCTCCGCACAACTCTATCGATAGCCCATGCTTCGCAACCATATAACATTGTTATAACCACTATTCCTTCAAACATACCCATTTTTGCTCTCCGAGATAACGTTCTCGCCTTCCACACATTCTTCAACGCTCCCAGAACCTTCGGCCCCTCTCCCACCCTTCCTCATAGGTCGCTGGCTGTTAAACCCAACAAATGAATGAATGAATAAATGTCTGTTATGAAATTTTTATTATATGGACAAGAAAGGGAACTGTTTACAAATTTTGCCTGCGACAAAGCTATTATTCACGTTTGCATAGACCTTCACTGATATTGATGTTACGATTCTTTGTTTATTTGATAATAGAAGATTCAATATTTCTCGTGGTAAAGGAGTTACAGTCAACAACTGAATTGACGTTACTCTAGTCATCACAATGTTCATACTTTTTGTCATGATTAAACAAAGCATTTTATTCTTATCATGTTCTTATACTATATTTATATTTCTTAAGTCTATCAATCATAAAGTTCCCTCCAGTCACCAGTCTGGCCAACATGAAACATATTACAATTTTTACAAGGGATTCTGTAAGCAGCCCGCAGAATTTCTGGTGAGTTTTTTATCACGATATTCTTTATAGTATTATCATTGCTGAAGACTATTCCCATTAAAGGATTTTAAGCAACCTGGGAAGTAATGTAATATTATCACTAAAAGGGAGATATAAAAGATTTTTGGTGTCAAGGGGAGGTTTGGGTTTAAGTATGAAATAATTTCTTAGCCAACTTAAGGGATTTATCAATGAAAGATCTAGGATACTTTAACTTGGATCCATTAGACTATATCTTCTCAAACTCATCATTAGTTAATTCCAAACTGCAAATACGTAATCCCTTAAGGAACATCAACTGGAATGATGATAATATAATTCTGTCATGTGGAGCTGAGTATTGATGAATATATGAAGGTTGGTGGGTTTTCTGTATATGCCAAACACAAAAAGCATCTACGTATCTGAGCCAATAAACAAAAGTTTACAAACATTTCTTCCTTTACTTAACAATTTAGTACATGCTATCAACTTTACTTTGGAAGTGGAAAATAATTGAATGTTACCATATTTAGATTGCATGATCCATTGGGATAGAAACATGTTTAAGTTTAGCATATACAGAAAACCCACCTATGTTTATAACTATGTTCATCATTACTCAGCTCAACATGAGAGGTAAGATATTCCATTCGATACTCCTTAAAGCATTAAGTATTTGCAGTTCGGAATTTATTGATGATGAGTTGAGAAGATATATTCTATTGGATCCAAGTTAAAGTATCCTAGATCTTTCATTGATAAATCCCTTAAATTGGCTAAGAAATAATTTAACAAAGTTAAACCCAAACCTCCCCTTGACACCAATAATCTTTTACTTCTCCCTTTTAGTGATAATATTATATTACTTGCCAGGTTGCTCAAAGCCTTTAATGTAAATGTAGCCTTCAGCAATAACAATACTATAAAGATTATCTTAATCAAAAACTCTTCATAAAATTCTGCGGGCTGTGTTTACAGCACAGATTGTAGATATTGTAATATGTTTTTAGAATATTGGGCAGACTGGTAGGGATCTTTATGTTAGAATTAAGCAACATAAATATAGTAGAGGAACAGGACAAGAATCAAATGCTTTGTTTGATCGTATTAAAACTATGGCTATTGTGTTGACTGGAGTAATGCTATTTCAGGTAACTGTAACTCGTTTACCACGAGAAATATAATTGAATCTTCCATCATGAAATGCACAAAGAATTGCAACATTTATATTGGTGAAGTTCTATACAGACTGGATAGCTTTGTCGTAAGCGCAATTTTTAAACAGTTCCCTTTTTTGTCCACATAGTAAACATTTCATGATCCGAACACCATCCGGTAGCTGTTTTACGTCTTCTTTCTCATTCTTGTATCTCACCTGACTATGTGAACCTATCGTGTTTCATTTTCCTGTGGTTTTATGCATATATATATATATATATATATATATATATATATATATATATATATATATATATATATATATATATATATATATATATATATATATATATTTATTTATTCATTTATTATTTATATTTTGCTTTGTCGCTGTCTCCCGCGTTTGCGAGGTAGCGCAAGGAAACAGACGAAAGAAATGGCCCAACACACCCCCATACACATGTATATACATACACGTCCACACACGCAAATATACATACCTATACATCTCAATGTACACATATATACATACACACAGACATATACATATATACACATGTACATAATTCATACCGTCTGCCTTTATTTATTCCCATCGCCACCTCGCCACACATGGAATAACATCCCCCTCCCCCCTCATGTGTGCGAGGTAGCGCTAGGAAAAGACAACAAAGGCCACATTCGTTCACACTCAGTCTCTAGCTGTCATGTAATGATGCCCGAAACCACAGCTCCCTTTCCACATCCAGGCCCCACACAACTTTCCATGGTTTACCCCAGACGCTTCACATGCCCTGATTCAATCCATTGACAGCACGTCGACCCCGGTATACCATATCGATCCAATTCACTCTATTCCTTGCCCACCTTTCACCCTTCTGCATGTTCAGGCCCCGATCACTCAAAATCTTTTTCACTCCATCTTTCCACCTCCAATTTGGTCTCCCACTTCTCCTCGTTCCCTCCACCTCCGACACATATATCCTCTTGGTCAATCTTTCCTCACTCATTCTCTCCATGTGCCCAAACCATTTCAAAACACCCTCTTCTGCTCTCTCAACCACGCCCTTTTTATTTCCACACATCTCTCTTACCCTTACATTACTTACTCGATCAAACCACCTCACACCACATATTGTCCTCAAACATCTCATTTCCAGCACATCCACGCACATCCTGCGCACAACTCTATCCATAGCCCACGCCTCGCAACCATACAACATTGTTGGAACCACTATTCCTTCAAACATACCCATTTTTGCTTTCCGAGATAATGTTCTCGACTTCCACACATTCTTCAAGGCTCCCAGGATTTTCGCCCCCTCCCCACCCTATGATTTACTTCCGCTTCCATGGTTCCATCTGCTGCCAGATCCACTCCCAGATATCTAAAACACTTTACTTCCTCCAGTTTTTCTCCATTCAAACTTACCTCCCAATTGACTTGACCCTCAACCCTACTGTACCTAATAACCTTGCTCTTATTCACATTTACTCTTAACTTTCTTCTTTCACACACTTTACCAAACTCAGTCACCAGCTTCTGCAGTTTCTCACATGAATCAGCCACCAGCGTTGTATCATCAGCGAACAACAACTGACTCACTTCCCATGCTCTCTCATCCCCAACAGACTGCATACTTGCCCCTCTTTCCAAAACTCTTGCATTCACCTCCCTAACAACCCCATCCATAAACAAATTAAATAACCATGGAGACATCACACACCCCTGCCGCAAACCTACATTCACTGAGAACCAATCACTTTCCTCTCTTTCTACACGTACACATGCCTTACATCCTCGATAAAAACTTTTCACTGCTTCTAACAACTTGCCTCCCACACCATATAGTCTTAGTACCTTCCACAGAGCATCTCTGTCAACTCTATCATATGCCTTCTCCAGATCCATAAATGCTACATACAAATCCATTTGCTTTTCTAAGTATTTGTCACATACATTCTTCAAAGCAAACACCTGATCCACACATCCTCTACCACTTCTGAAACCACACTGCTCTTCCCCAATCTAATCTGATGCTCTGTACATGCCCTCCCATATAATTTCCCAGGAATACTCAACAAACTTATACCTCTGTAATTTGAGCACTCACTCTTATCCCTTTTGCCTTTGTACAATGGCACTATATATGTACTATATATTCCCTCAGAGGCCCAGTCCTCTGTTCTTAACGCTACCTCGCTATCGCGGGAAATGGCGAAAAGTATGAAAAAAAAAAAAAAAATATATATATATATATATATATATATATATATATATATATATATATATATATATACACACATATATATATATATATATACACACATATATATATATATATGCAGGGGGGGCTGGAAATCCTCCCCTCTCGTTTTTTTTTTTTTAATTTTCCAAAAGGAGGAACAGAGAAGGGGGCAGGTGAGGATATTCCCTCAAAGGCCCAGTCCTCTGTGCTTAACGCTACCTCGCTATCGCGGGAAATGGCGAATAGTATGAAATATATATATATATATATATTGAAGGCCTCGTTCACGGGCAAAAGTCCACATTGAAGTTGGGACGACAAAAATATGAGGTTAATGAGGGGGAAATAAGAAGAGGAAAACCACTTTGAATTTGGGAGAGAAATGATAAAAACTGCCTTTTCCAAAATACTACAACGTCATTATTGTTAAGACATGAGGGTGCACAGAGGTTCGAGGCTTCAAGGTGTTGGGAGAGGGACATTACAACGGTCTCCATCCAACGGCTACACAGTAATTATACGACGCAGTTGCTTGCCGAGTATTGTGTAATCTGAGGAATGGCAGGGGCAAATTAGCAGCTACCTCTCGGGAGCAAAAGCTAAAGCAACACTTACAGTAGAAGGAAAGTGAACCACCATTGCGGCGTACTGAGAGGGAATCAAGTTGTGAGGTTAAGCTAACACTGGGAGCGAGTTCATAAGTCTGACCGATTTAAAGTCAACTCCTTGTATAGTGGGCCTTAATCTGTGGGTTACTGAGAAACGCCCTCATGTATGTCCTTAGAATAAAGTGCGCGCGCGCGCGCACGCGCACACACACACACACACACACACACACACACACACACACACACCTAAGAGACAGCATAGTTTAAGAAAAAAGAGATCATTTATTAAAAAAGAAAAATATCCCAGAGTTCTAAGAGAGATTGAACTCAGTTCCAGGCAAAAGGGAAGGCTAGGAGTATGTGGACTGTCAGGAATTTACCACTGTTGTACCCGACAGGAACATGAAGAAGGGGCTCAGTCACCAGCCAGGAAGACGAGGGAAAGTCCCTCGATGGACAGCAGATTATCATCTCAGTGAGAGGGAACGTAAGACGCGTCTACATGGTAAAGGAATCTTTTCCACATGGGTCGAGGTGACCCATGTAGATGAACTGCCCAAAGGTATGGATGGTCTGAGACGCAAATCATATGAAAGCCGACACAACTACTTGAATTGATTTTAATTACAAAAGAGAAGGTTAAGAAGTAACCTACTACAAGTATTCAAAATTATCACTTTGATGATCTAACAATCTACTTACGGTAAACGTTTTACCTGGAATGAAGCCAAATACCTTTTCCTTTACAGAACGTAAATATGTAGAAAGATTAACCGATCAATGTGTATAAAAGCAGTACAACAGATACATTAAAAAATAGACTTCATAATAAACTCGCTTCAAGCCAACGACTAACATTAATAGCGCCTACTTACCCGCAATGACAGTTTGCAGGTTTTTCACAATGATCTGTATGCCTTCCAACTTTTTCCACAATGATATGTGAGTTTCTGATATCTTCCACTACCACAAACAGCCTCGAAGGAACCTATTGCTCTGTTGCTGTTTGAATTCCTTTGTGTTTTCGGTATTAACCAGCCGGAAACAAGCTTCAGGATCCTGTGTGAAAGGGACTTGGAAGTCGACATATGCCTAACCTGCCGTCAGAGTCCCATACTGGGAGAATAGGTAAGAGAGACAAATTGTCTGCTGGCAAATATTGGAAATATTTAGCAAGCTGTTCATATCCTACATAAGGCCGAAGCAGCTTCTCAGATTTGGTAACCACACATAAGAAACACAAAGAAGTCATAAAGGAGCAGAGGAAAATAACAAAGATGGCAGTAGAATTAGGAGAACTAAGTTAAACGAAACGTTGAAGGCTGTAAACCTCACCATGGAAGAGAGAAGAGTGATGGATAACCTGATCGTAACCTTTGAGTTTTAGAAAAAAGATTGACGACGTGGACAGTAAACAGTTGTACGAGCGATGTAGGGCTAAAACAACTAGAGGATACATTGAAATTTATCAAGAAACCTTCAAAAACGGATGTAAAGAAATACATCTTTAGTATAAGGTTGGTGAATGAATGGAACAGAATGACTGAGGACATGGTTAATGCAGACAGCATACATGATGAACTTATAGAAGAGAAGGTTTAAAAGATGTGGGCCCACGAGTGTAAAACTCCCTTCACGTACAGTGCAATTAAGTACTTACAATGTATGTGCATTTGTTATATGGTGTACCATATGAAACCAAACAAAATAATGTTACATGGAAGTGGTTTGTTTCGCTTTCATATCAGATCATTTTGGTGTACTATATTATTCGTCAATACATCTAGATTGGGGTTGGGTAGGTGGGGTAAAATAACGGAGGATGAGGGAAATAGGGCAATCTCTAGCCTAGTCAGTACGAAGAGTTCCATTTCCCCGGTTGTGAGAGCAGTACTCCATACAAGGACGGATCATTCCTTTCTATAAACGGAGCAATAGTTCACACAAGAAGAATTTATGGCATCTAAGCAGGACTTCCAGTTTCTTAAAGGAAGACTTGGCTATCTGTGTAATGTGAGGTTATCAAGATAAGGTTGGATGTTACAATGATACCATATTTGACCATTGTGCTATGAAGTAGAACTGCATATCCGTGAACAGAAACAGGAAAAAGTTGAGAGAGAGAGAGAGAGAGAGAGAGAGAGAGAGAGAGAGAGAGAGAGAGAGAGAGAGAGAGAGAGAGAGAGAGAGAGAAATTGGAGTCTGGAGACATCAAACTTAAGCAGGTATCCTCTGCCTCACTGGGATACCCTGTCCGAGTTTCTACGGGGGTTATGTCGAAACGAGCTGTACATCGAGCGAGACGAGGATGGAGTAGATTTTTAGGGAAATAGAGGTATGCAGTGATGAGTCGTCAGCAGGCGAGAGCATTTGATTGTCTCTTGAAGAAAGGAAATCGTTAGAAAAATGGAGCTAATTGTAACGAACATCGCTACTGATAGAAAAACGGGGAGAGGTTGATGCATCAAAAACCATGGAGATGGATTGGTCTAAGAGAAGGCTAGATATGAGTGAGGAGGATGAGGGAGGAAAGCTTAAAGTAAGGAACCTAAGAGATGAAACCCCAATGCCATGCCCCGTCAAAAGCTTTTGAAAAACCAAGGGCTATTGCAGAGGGTTCTCTGAAATCTTTCAGAGGTCATGACCATTTCTAAAATAGGATACCACCGGTAGATCTTGCCTTACGGAAGCCGTGGTGATGATTAGAAAGAAGACTCTCGCGTGAGATTCAAGATGTCTGAGGAAATAGGAGTTGAGGAGGGATTCAAAGACTTTGTACAGCAGCAGGATGATGGTTGGTGGAATGAGAGAGGTCCCCCTTCCTCGGGATGGGATGTGTCAGTGCATGGTTCCATGAGAAAGAGAAGTTGTGGTCTTTAAGAAACGGGAAGCTGAACAGACGAGCAAGTAAAGGCGCAAATTTGGAAGCAGTCTTTCCATTTACGGTTATGGATTCCATAAGGTCCATAAATCTTGCTTTTCGTCCAGGGAGAGAAATGCTCCTCGGACAGGGCGAAAGGAGATTAAAGGGTAGGAGCATAGGATTAGTAAAAGTGTCTGAGGGTTAGGAAACATTAGTTATCGAAGGTGGACTTAGAGGAGAAAAGATAACCAAAGACAGTTGTTTAGCCAATGGGAGAAACAGCTACAGTATCATCAAAACGGGAAAGTAAAGGAAAAGTAGAGCGACCGAAGTTGTTATACTCTAAGCCAACGACCAGAGAGACCTATTGGTTGATGGCTCCTCCTCTGGATAATGGTACGCTTCACCTCACGGATAACATACTTTCAGTGATCAAGGACAGATATAAATGCTGAATGGGAGTAGGGGAATGAAGAGGTTTTCTAAGCCCGATATGCCGGGTCACTTGTCTGAATGGCCTCAAAGCAGGAATGACTGAACGACTTACTGGAGGAAGATGAAGACTTGAAGGGAAAGGGGATTTACGCCTATATTCCTGCATGATGTTGGAAACGTTTATGCCGAGCGCATGTAACAAGGAACCCCCTGCAAGTTGTTCATTCTACTAAGCTTCTCGATGTCACTGAGGAAGTTGGAAGGAACATATCTTTACCATCATAAAATCGTCCAATTATTGTCTTTATATTTCATCTCATGACTTGGACTTTCTCCCTGTACCTGAACGAAAGAACATCGCACCATTCATCTCACATATACCTATCGTATGGCTTGCTTCCTTATCTACAACACAAGAAGATTACTAAAAAGGATACCGAAGAGGGCATGCAAAACCATCCCTTGTCTATACTACCTTTCAAGAGGTGTTCCTTAAGCTGACACTCTTAACTTTTTCCAGTAATCACCTGGACTCCATCCGACAGACTAGAAGTAATCTGCTGCACCATTCTGGCTACCTTCATTCATCTCTTGTCACCCGATTCATCTCTTGTCACCCGAAATCCTTCGTCCTCGCCTTCCACATCGGCACTACATGCACATCGAACCCACACGAGCTAGTTTAGAGCTCTAAAAGAAATCCTTTCCCGCCTATTATAAACAACAGTCATCAGACTTAAATTTAAACTCGTATGTATAAAGATTTTCTTTAAAATCTCATTTTTCATAATTTCTTTTTTTATGTTGAATATATTTCCTCTATACTTTCAGCCTTTTGTGCGACTAATTCATTAGACGTTTAGTTTATATATATATATATATATATATATATATATATATATATATATATATATATATATATATATATATATATATATATATATATATATATATCGTCGTATGTTAGGGATATTGTAGAACCACTTAGATTTATTGTAAATGCTAATGTTTCAGAAGGTGTAGTGATGCGAGGCTTTCATATTAATACACGACTACCTGAAGTCGCGTTTTCGGGTAGGAGGTCCCCTTCCGTCTTGACTATGATAACCTCGGTGCTGACCTTCGCTTATGTCTGTCTACTGGAAGGTTTGGCAACGCTGCGTGACGTCATCCAAGAGGCACGACAATGGCGGACAGAGCGTACGGGATGGAGTCCGCTGTGCCTGCAAAGCGACCTAGACTGGACTTCCCAGAGGATACATCATCCCAACAATATGATAGTGGCTTCCACTGTTTTGCAGGAACATCGGAGCTACTTACAGGTCTGTGAAACTTTGTGCATTATTTTTTTATTTTCACTAAAAGTACGAAGTATTTTGGCGGGGCTAGTCAGTCGATGAACCCAAGATGGCGGCTGCGCGCGCACTATTATCATGTCATTTTTAAGGGATTAGCTTTCTTCCATAGTGTTATACATTTCACGTTTCTTTATTTGCATGTAAGTTGTGTTTCGAGGCAATCAGATGTAGGTTAGAATAGATTCTAAGCGCAAATGTCAAATTTTGATCGATACGCCCACTTAAGTCATTAGGATTTAACAAAGGAACAAGTGAGCATCGTAACTGACGGATGCAGAGGATCGAATGCGCTTGGATACGAACGGCTGGCAACTGGCGGCGTTGCGTGCGAGCGTTATAGAGAATCCAGTCCCTGTTTAGTTTGCGTATTGTATACCTTATTTGAGAGCAGCGGGAAGTTTAAAGGGAAAGCTTGTCCGGTTATTATGATTTTAATATTTAAGTAGTTGGATTATATTTTGTCATAATGATAATACTAAATATATATTAGAGTCTGAAAAGAAGTTTTTCAAAGATTAGATTGGTAGGTAATGTATTTTTGTAATGGGTAATAGATTTTTTTCAGTTATCAGATATTGAAAGGTGGAAGTGATGTTAAATATAAATTCAGTCAATACATTTATGTAGATAACATGTTTGTGAAGTGACAGAATTATTTAACAATATACAACGATCTAAGGCCTCTGAAGTGAAGATGTTGCTCATTTAAGTATTGAGATCTTACCTTTTTTCCCCTTAAGGTGGTGGGGGGTGGTGGAGCTAATTCTGGCTCTTGGTGATTTTGACCGGGGAATTGCTTGAGAGACATGAAGAACATTAGATTATTAAATAAATAAGATGTAAATGTATGTTTTATCTATGGGGATCGTGATATATGTCTGTTGTAGTTCGAGGTAACATTTACACTTCCGCTCTTTAGATTTGGTCCAGATCTTGTATAATTTCTTCCATTTTTTATTTGTTGGCCGTGATTGATCCTTCCGATGCCTTGACTTGCTTAAATAACTAACTTTTTCTTGCTGAGAATTTAGGAGCATGTTCAGTTAGGAGATAGATACTGTCAGGTGTAAGTTCTTGTGCTGGTTTCTCTTATTCTGAGTGGCTGGGTAATGCTAATCATTTCATGTATATGGTTGTTTTAGTCTGGTTAATGTAGTTCTTATAGATGTGGCGTGTAAAGAAATTTAACAGAAATGACACAGTATGCAGAGAAATCTGGTCAGGTGATGTGCATCACATAAAAATATTCTTGTCCAGGACTCCCTGTTTTCTGTTTACTGTTGAATCGTTATAATAGCCATATTATAGTAGATTTGTTGACTCTGATTTAGTATGGGTTGATAACAAAAGAATCTATGATGGAGGTAAGTAGTGTTTGATGTGATTCATTCGTTTATGACAGTGACATTATAAGCTTAATGTTACATGGTTGATGATTCATGTATCAGATCCTTCTCTGTGTGTAGGTATGATTTTAATGAAAAAGACAGGTGTAGGTAGGACTTCTTCATCTACAAATGTTGTGTTAGGCCATGGTGAATATTTTCATTTTGCAAGTGCAATGATAAAGTCATTTGCCTAATTATATGTTTAGTTTACACAACTAACAAATTTTTGTCATGTCATCAAGTTTTAGACATTTATTTATTTATTTATTTTGCTTTGTCGCTGTCTCCCGCGTTTGCGAGGTAGCGCAAGGAAACAGACGAAAGAAATGGCCCAACCCACCCCCATACACATGTATATACATACACGTCCACACACGCAAATGTACATACCCATACATCTCAATGTACACATATATATACACACACACAGACACATACATATATACCCATGCACACAATTTACACTGTCTGCCTGTATTCATTCCCATCGCCACCTCGCCACACATGGAATACCATCCCCCTCCCCCCTCATGTGTCCGAGGTAGCGCTAGGAAAAGACAACAAAGGCCCCATTCATTCACCCTCAGTCTCTAGCTGTCATGCAATAATGCCTGAAACCACAGCTCCCTTTCCACATCCAGGCCCCACACAACTTTCCATGGTTTGCCCCAGACGCTTCATATGCCCTGATTCAATCCACTGACAGCACGTCAACACCCTGAATCTTTCCACCTCCAATTTGGTCTCCCACTTCTCCTCGTTCCCTCCACCTCCGACACATATATCCTCTTGGTCAGTCTTTCCTCACTCATTCTCTCCATGTGCCCAAACATTTCAAAACACCCTCTTCTGCTCTCTCAACCACACTCTTTTTATTTCCACACATCTCTCTTACCCTTACATTACTTACTTGATCAAACCACCTCACACCACACATTGTCCTCAAACATCTCATTTCCAGCACATCCACCCTCCTGCGCACAACTCTATCCATAGCCCACGCCTCGCAACCATACAGCATTGTTGGAACCACTATTCCTTCAAACATACCCATTTTTGCTTTCCGAGATAATGTTCTCGACTTCCACACATTCTTCAAGGCTCCCAGGATTTTCGCCCCCTCCCCCACCCTATGATTCACTTCCGCTTCCATGGTTCCATCTGCTGCCAGATCCACTCCCAGATATCTAAAACACTTTACTTCCTCCAGTTTTTCTCCATTCAAACTTACCTCCCAATTGACTTGACCCTCAACCCTACTGTACCTAATAACCTTGCTCTTATTCACATTTACTCTTAACTTTCTTCTTTCGTACACTTTACCAAACTCAGTCACCAGCTTCTGCAGTTTCTCTGTATCATCAGCGAACAACAACTGACTCACTTCCCAAGTTCTCTCATCCACAGCAAACTTCATACTTGCCCCTCTTTCCAAAACTCTTGCATTCACCTCCCTAACAACCCCATCCATAAACAAATTAAACAACCATGGAGACATCACACACCCCTGCCGCAAACCTACATTCACTGAGAACCAATCACTTTCCTCTCTTCCTACACGTACACATGCCTTACATCCTCGATAAAAACTTTTCACTGCATCTAACAACTTGCCTCCCACACCATATATTCTTAATACCTTCCACAGAGCATCTCTATCAACTCTTATCATATGCCTTCTCCAGATCCATAAATGCTACATACAAATCCATTCGCTTTTCTAAGTATTTCTCACATACATTCCTCAAAGCAAACACCTGATCCACACATCCTCTACCACTTCTGAAACCACACTGCTCTTCCCCAATCTGATGCTCTGTACATGCCTTCACCCTCTCAATCAATACCCTCCCATATAATTTACCAGGAATACTCAACAAACTTATACCTCTGTAATTTGAGCACTCACTCTTATCCCCTTTGCCTTTGTACAATGGCACTATGCACGCATTCCGCCAATCCTCAGGCACCTCACCATGAGTCATACATACATTAAATAACCTTACCAACCAGTCAACAATACAGTCACCCCCTTTTTTAATAGATTCCACTGCAATACCATCCAAACCTGCTGCCTTGCCGTCTTTCATCTTCCGCAAAGCTTTTACTACCTCTTCTCTGTTTACCAAATCATTTTCCCTAACCCCCTCACTTTGCACACCACCTCGACCAAAACACCCTATATCTGCCACTCTATCATCAAACACATTCAACAAACCTTCAAAATGCTCACTCCATCTCCTTCTCACATCACCACTACTTGTTATCACCTCCCCATTAGCGCCCTTCACTGAAGTTCCCATTTGCTCGCTTGTCTTACGCACTTTATTTACCTCCTTCCAGAACATCTTTTTATTCTCCCTAAAATTTAATGATACTCTCACCCCAACTCTCATTTGCCCTCTTTTTCACCTCTTGCACCTTTCTCTTGACCTTCTGTCTCTTTCTTTTATACATCTCCCACTCAATTGCATTTTTTCCCTGCAAAAATCGTCCAAATGCCTCTCTCTTCTCTTTCACTAATATCTTACTTTTTCATCCCACCACTCACTACCCTTTCTAATCAACCCACCTCCCACGCTTCTCATGCCACAAGCATCTTTTGCACACTCCATCACTGCTTCCCTAAATACATCCCATTCCTCCCCCACTCCCCTTACTTCCATTGTTCTCACCTTTTTCCATTCTGTACTCAGTCTCTCCTGGTACTTCCTCACACAAGTCTCCTTCCCAAGCTCATTTACTCTCACCACCCTCCTCACCCCAACATTCACTCTCTTTTTTGAAAACCGATACAAATCTTCACCTTAGCCTCCTCAAGATAATGATCAGACATCCCTCCAGTTGCACCTCTCAGCACATTGAGCACATAATATTAAAGCTTATAATGATGAATATGTATATGGTTATAATCATGTGTTTTAACTCAGGAGTGTCCTGTATATTGAATGCCTAAATTCATAATTCTTTGGGTGCAGTAGTCCAGAACTTTTTTGCCTTTATATGTTGGCAAAAAAGATTTTTTTGCTAGTTTATTTTAAGGGATTTTTTCATCAGCATATTTCATATTGTATCATATGTTTGATGGTGGAAGTTCTTTTCCATAAGCTGAATGTAGTACGTGTATAAAGTTTACACTACATCAGTTTTTTTTTTTAGTTTTTCGTATGTTTTGGTCAGTTTTCCAAAAACGTGACATAATTGTGCTAGTCTGTTAGGATGTATCTTCCTTTCCTTGAGGAAGACTGATTTCATGTTCGCAGTTTGTTAATCAGTAGGGTTCTAGTTAGAAAAAAGTTCACAAAGAGGTGAATTGTAGAGATCACTTTTGTGCTTTTCTTTTATGTTTAGTACACGTCTTTTCCAAGGATGTATGCATGAAAAGCATTGCATATGTTTTTAAAAAAATACTGACCATCTTTATTCAGGTTATAATTTGCACATCCTGTAGCCTCAATTCCCTTTTATGCCAGCAGTGAAGGCTGCTTATGGAAGACTACTTGATGCAACCTCCAGAAGCTACCTTCAGCTTAATCTTCATTCTTACAATGATGCTGAATGTTCCTCATAAATAAGTTGTTAGCTCATGGCCCAACTTGTGAACACTTTACGTTCTGTAGAAAAGCCTTTGATTTGCTCAGAAACTTCTTCACGGTACTAGTTGTGTAAGTCACCAGACTTGAATAATACTTGCCACAGTATTTGTGTTTTGAATTGATTTTGGGAATGGTAAGAAGTGGGTGTGGTATTGCTTAAGGACGCACAAAAGTTTGTTGGAGCCTTAAATTGTACCTTTGTCAAAATTAGATTCCTTCATGAAAGTCTTCTCTGCTTAAATATCTTAACGGATTAGGGACATTATACTTTCCTATTTTGTGCATGTCAACAAAAGTGTAATGAAGTATCAGAGTAGTTAAGAGATACTGTTTGCTGTTACTTATGACTTACATAAATGGGTAAGGCCTGTACTCCTTGTTCTAGTTAAGTCAGTGCAATAGTGTGATATTGAGTCATATATCTCATTCCTGACAAAATGATTTACTGAATTTGAGCTTGCTGAATTTTTTTCTTGAGTCATCCCATGCAAAGTCTAAGTATAGTAATATGATATATGTATCTATCTTGAAATGACAAACGTTTCTTGTATTTTACTAGAAACAAGATTTTTTTTACAGGGAGTTACAGTAATGGTGCTGAATTCACAATTACTTCAGATTCTGGGTTCAATGAACTAACACCACCACAAAGCTTAGAGGATGATATAACAACTCCGTAAGTATACATAAAATACTAAGTGTGGTAAATTCCTTTAATCATGTGTTTGATCATCAAATTTTCATTTTCTTGTGGCACAATGATATGCAGTTTTGTAAAAACAAGAAATTTTATTCAATGAACCAGATCAAGTGTAATGATTTCTCCACAGCAGAACAAGCTCCAATCATGGTGAAAATATTGGTAGAATGGAAAACCATCTCACTAATGACAGTACCAATGACAGCTTAGCCAATGAGTGCTCAGAGCATTGGCCTAATGGAATGTCTGCCAGTCAAGAGGAGGAAGAGGAGGAGGAGGAGGAAGATGATAAACAGTCCGTAACATCAACCACCTCTAACCTCAGTGGGTTGTCTGATTTTTCAAATTTTTCTGGAAAAGACTGGAAGCCTTGTGCTGGTGAGTATCATCGAATAGTGTTTCAAACTGGTATTTTTTGTTTAGGTTTGTCTAAGATAAGTTTGAGAACTTGAGGTACTTATGAATGAAGTGGATAGAAGGGTGTGAGATCAGAATTATTAGATGGCGCAGATGGATATGTTAGTAAAGATATTAAAATTCTAATGAAGAGTAAGTTTTTAAGATGTTTGACTTAATGTGTTGGCTCAAGATAGTTGCAGATTTCAAGTTTGATAGGTTTAGAAATACTAAAATGGTTTTATATATACCCTGCTATGATACAGAAGAGGGGAGCAGTTGAGGATGTTGGTCTAAGTGAGAAACTATGCATGCTTGGTGTCTTGGATGGTTAGTAGGGAGAGTAGAAGGCCTATCACATGTAGCTATTAGGTCCCAGGTGAAAATAGATTGTGAAAAATATGAGGAATGTGTTCCTTTACAGATGACATGTGAATGATAGACAAGCAGGACTGATATGGCAAAAAGGAATAAGTTATTGTGTGAATGATGTGCAGTCTGAGAAAGGTTTGAATTGATATGGCAAAAAGGAATAAGTTATGTTGTGTGCATGATGTGCTTTCTGAGAAAGGTTCAGATGGTGGCTCATTAGATCACATTAAAAAAAATTGTCAGTTAACCTTTAATTTTCGATGTTACTCTATAGGAATAGAGATCTGAATGGTATAATACATCTGGGTGAAGACGTTTGATGACTTTATTTTTCTTGCATGTTAGTTGCCTTTTTGTTTATATGGGGATGCGATTACCTTTGAGTGAAACAGAGCTCAAGGGTATGGGGGAAGAAGGTTTAGAAATGTCTTAGTAGTAAATTCAGGGGTTAATTTAAGGGCAAGAACTAAGGAAAGAGTAGGACTACTACTCAAACAGGAGTTGTAGGAATGAGAGAAAGAGTTTAAGGAAATGAGATTCGGACTGATGTGAGTAAAAAGGAATAAGTGGAATACAAGGGATGCATGATCATAAGTGCTCTTGCACCTGGCCACAAGATGAATGGCAATGAGAGGTGAGTGTTTTGAGAGCCTCTGAGTGAGTGGTGTCTGCACTTTTGATGCAAGAGACTGGATATTAGTAATGGATGATTTGAATGTGAAGGTGAGTAATGTGGCAGTTACAAGTATATTGTAGGGATGCAGGGTATTTGGTAATGTGAATAGAAATGGTGATCAGCTTATGAAGTTGTGTGCTGAAAAAGGAATGGTGGTTGGGAATACCTGGTTTATAGAGAGAGAAATACCCAAATGTAAATGGATGGGTAGAAAAGATGTTAAGCAGGCATTAATTGCTTAAATAGTAATTGATATGCATGATAAAGAGAGACTCATGGATGTGAATATGCTGAGAGGGGCAGCTGATGGTATATCTTGTCATTACCTGGTGTAGGCAAAGGTGATGATTTGTAGAGGTTATCAGAAAAGAGGAAATGATATGGGTGAAAAGAGGAAGATGAAAGTAAGTGAGCTTAGAAAAGATATGTGTAAAGAAGTACTAGTAGTGAAGAATGGCGTAAGGTTGGAGTAAATGAAGCTCTAGGAATGGGTAAGGAGTATGAGGTATTTAAGGAAGCAGTGCTGGCATATGCAAGAGAAGAGTATGGCTTGGGGATGGTGGGAGAAGGGCAGAAAAGAAATGGTGGTGAGTAGTGGGATAATGAAGTAAAGTTGTTAGTGGAAAAGAGAATTGTATGGGTGGTAATTATATGGAAGGAGTGTGGGTGATTGAGAGGTGTACTATTGAAACTAGCTGGAGGTCAAGAGGAAGGTGCATGGGTTGAAAAACTTCAGGAAGAAAGATTTGTTTTGGAAGGAGACTAATAGTGTAAGAAAGGCAAGATACAAATGGGAACATAAGTGAAGGGTGCAAATAGGGAAGTATTAAGAGACAGGGATGAGGTGAAGAGGAGATGGAGTAATTACATTAAAGGCTTGTTGAATATGTTTAATGATATGAAGGCAAGTGTAGGGCTTTTATGTCAGGGAGGTATGTGAAGTGAATCATGGCAAGTGGTTTGGTGAAGAGGGATGAGGTGGTGAGAGCCTTGCATAAGATAAATTGTGGCAAGGCAGGTGGGATGGTTGGTATTGCTATCGATTTTTTTTTTAAGGGGGTGATTACGTTGTTGACTGGTTTGTTAGGATTTCCAAAATATGTACGGATTGGGAGAATGAATATATAGTCCTGCTGTATAAGTTTAGGCAAGGAGGACAAAGGTAAGTGTTGGATACAGATATATAAGTTTCTTGAATTTAATTGATAAGTTGTGTGAAAGTGTAGAGATTGACAGGGGGGTAGCATGCACAGAACATCCTCCTGGGGAGGAACAATGTAGTTTGAAGAGTGGTAGATGATGTATGGATCAGGTGTCTGTTTTGAAGAACATATTTCAGAAATACTTAGAGAAACAGAAGGAATTGTATGTGGCATTTATAGATCTTGAGAGATCCATATGATAGGGTTGATAGAGATGCTTTGGAAGTGTCATGAATATATGGTGTGGGTGGAAAAGTATAGTGAGGAGTTTTTATTGAGAGTAAGGTGTGTGTGCAAGTAGGTAGAGAGGAGGATGAGAGGTATTAGGTGAAGGTGTGTCTGTGGTAGGGGTGTGTAATATCATCATGGCTGTTTAATTTGCTAATGAATATGGTGGTAAGGGAGATAAATATGAGGGTCTTAAAAGGACAGCTATGCAGTCTAGAGGGGACAATGGGGCTCGGGAAGCGAGTCAGTTGTTGTTTGTTGATGACACGGCTCTGGTGGCAGATTTGAAAGAGAAATTGCAGAACCTGACTTCTGAGTTTAAGTGAGTGTGTGAATGAGAAAGTTGAGAGTAAATGTGAATAGAAATGAAGTTACACGGTTTAGCAGTGTAAAGATGCAGGTTACTTTGGATGTGACTTTGAATGGAGAAAACTTGGAGGATATGAACTGTTTCAGATTCTCGGGAGTGGACATGGAAGCAAATGGAACCAGGAAAACAAGAGGGAAGTCATAGGGTGGGTGAGGTGGCGAAAGTTCTGGGAGCAGCGAGAAATATGTGGAAAGAGGGGCCACTGTCAGGGAATTGAAAAATGGGTATATGTGAAGGGATAGTAATCTGAATAATGTTGTATATTCGAGGCTTGGGCTTGGGATATAAGTGACAGTGTATGGCAGGGGGTGAATGTGTTGGAAATGAAAATTTTGAGGACAACATGGAATGTGTAGAGGGTTGATTAAGTCATGATAGGATAATAGAAATATGTAGTGATATGAGGAGTATTGGTGAGAAATCTGCAGAGGGTGTGCTGAAATGGTTTGGCCATATGGAGAATGAGGGAAGAGAGGTTGACAAAGAGGATACATGTGTCAGAAATGAAGGGGGTAAAGAGAAAAGGAAGATCAAATTGTAGATGGAAGAATGGGGTGAAAAAGACTTTTAAGTACCTCGGACCTGAACTTGTAGGAGCTTAAAGGCATGCATTGAACAGAGTGAATTGGGGTTGACATGCTGTCAGTGGATTGGACTAAGGCATATGGAGCAGTCAGAGGAAACCACAGAAGGGACTGTAGGTCCTGGATGTGGACAGGTTTTATTGCATTACCCATGACAGCAAGAGAATGGATGTGAACAGATGAGGCTTTTTCTTGGTCTTTCCTTGGCATTACCTTGTAAATACAGGAAACGGTGAACACATTGTCCACTTCCAGTGAATGTAATAGTGAAAGGGAAACATTATTTTACTAGAGAACTGTTGAACCAGTATCCCAATAAGAGTCTCTCAAGGGGCCTTTGTCAGAGCTGCAGTTCCATTTCTGTAAACACCATGACATTATACTGTAACCTCTGGCCATTAATGTAATGAACCAGTGACTCAGACTTCCATTGTAACAATCTTCTTGAGAGTCAGAAGAGCAATTGCCAAGTGAAAATGCCATGATGCTAACAGATATTATCACCAGCATGGTGCTCATCATATCTCCCCTGTCACTGAGACCTCCTCCCGCCCCATCCTCTGCTGACCAACGTCTGTCATGACAATTACCATTTACCAATCAGTGATAGTACAAACAAGATTAGTCCAATATGTACTAATGTGAATGTCGTAGACAGCCAGTGAACAAGTGCACAATGAAGCAAGCAAATAGAATAGTTCCCCTCAGTTATGTATTTGTCATCTTCATTAATGTAGCACAACTAGCATGAAAATATTCATCACTTAATGAGCACCATTAGATATTATTGCCATTCATCTAGTATGTAACTTTACGTGACTTTATATTCAGGAAATCACTAGTACATGCATATTGTTTATACCATAAAATTTGCTCTTTAAAACTTACTGTACTATGTGGAGATATAAATAGGTATACTTCACTCTTGTGATTATCCAATGCATAGAAGTGTCCAGCCCTACCTTGATATTAAGCTCACTTGTGATTAACAAGTTATTATTGTGTCCCTCAATTCTGTAATTTCACATCTGTATATTTTCAGGCCAATGGCTGCCTGAATTCAATAAACCATTCTTAATTTATTTATTTATTTTATTATATGCAGGCATGAAATAAAGAAAAAATTATCCCCTCTTCTGTTCCATATACAGAGACTTCTTTTAATGGAGTCTTCTGTTTTTGTTCAATAGGCATGAAAAATATTTTCTTGTAATAGATAGATTATAAAAATTATTTTATTTATTTTGCTTTGTTGCTGTCTCCTGCGTTAGCAAGGTAGCGTAAGGAAACAGACGAAAGAATGGCCCATCCCACCCACATACACATGTATATACATACACATCCACACATGCACATATACATACGTATACATATATATACACACACAGACATTTATGTATATACACATGTACATAATTCATATTGTCTGCCTTTATTCATTCCCATTGCCACCCCGCCACACATGAAATACCAACCCCCTCCCCCCTCATGTGCGCGAGGTAGCGCTAGGAAAAGACAACAAAGGTCACATTCGTTCACACTCAGTCTCTAGCTGTCCTGTAATAACGCACCAAAACCACAGCTCCCTTTCCACATCCAGGCCCCACACAACTTTCCATGGTTTACCCCAGAAGCTTCACATGCCCTGGTTCAATCCATTGACAGCATGTCGACCCCAGTATACCACATCGTTCCAATTCACTCTATTCCTTGCACACCTTTCACCCTCCTGCATGTTCAGGCCCTGATCATTCAAAATCTTTTTCACTCCATCTTTCCACTGCCAATTTGGTCTCCCACTTCTCCTTGTTCCCTCAACCTCTGACACATATATCCTCTTTGTCAATCTATCCTCACTCATTCTCTCCATGTGACCAAACCATTTCAAAACACCCTCTTCTGCTCTCTCAACCACACTCTTTTTATTACCACACATTTCTCTTACCCTATTATTACTTACTTGATCAAACCACCTCACACGACATATTGTCCTTAAACATCTCATTTCCAGCGCATCCACCCTCCTCCACACAACTCTATCCATAGCTCATGCCTCACATCCATATAACAATGTTGGAACCACTATTCCTTAAAACATACCCATTTTTGCTTTCCGAGATAATGTTCTCGACTTCAACGCTCCCAGAACTTTCGGCCCCTCCCCACCCTATGATTCACTTGCGATTCCATGGTTCCATCCGCTGCCAAATCCACTCCCAGATATCTAAAACACTTCACTTCCTCCACTTTTTCTCCATTCAAACTTACCTCCCAATTGACTTGTCCCTCAAAGGACTGGTGGTTGGGAATACCTGGTTTAAAAAGAGAGATATACATAAGTATACGTGTGTAAGTAGGAGAGATGGCCAGAGAGCATTATTGGATTGCGTGTTGATTGATAGGTGCGCGAAAGAGAGACTTTTGGATGCTAATGTGCTGAGAGGTGCAACTGGAGGGATGTCTGATCACTATCTTGTGGAGGCAAAGGTGAAGATTTGTAGAGGTTTTCCGAAAACAAGAGAGAATGTTGGTTTGAAGAGAGTGGTGAGGGTAAGTGAGCTTGGGAAGGAGACTTGTGTGAGGAAGTATCAGGAGAGACTGAGTACAGAATGGAAAAAGGTGAAAACAAAGTAGGTAAGGGGAGTGGGGGAGGAATGGTGTGTATTTAGGGAAGCAGTGATGGCTTGCGCAAAAGATGCTTGTGGCATGAGAAGCGTGGGAGGTGGGCAGATTAGAAAGAGTAGGGAGTGGTGGGATGAAGAAGTGAGATTATTAGTGAAAGAGAAGAGAGAGGCATTTGGACGATTTTTGCAGGGAAGTAATGCAAATGAGTGGGAGATGTATAGAAGAAAGAGGCAGGAGGTCAACAGAAAGGTGCAAGAGGTGAAAAAGAGGGCAAATGAGAGTTGGGGTGAGAGAGTATCATTAAATTTTAGGGAGAATAAAAAGATGTTTTGGAAGGAGGTAAATAAAGTGTGTAAGACAATAGAACAAATGGGAACTTCAGTAAAGGGGGCTAATGGGGAGGTGATAACGCGCAGTGGTGGTGTGAGAAGATGGAGTGAGTATTTTGAAGGTTTGTTGAATGTGTTTGATGATAGAGTGGCAGATAAAGGGTGTTTTGGTCGAGGTGGCAGCGGGTTTGGATGGTATTGCAGTGCAATTTATTAAAAAAGGGAGTGACTGTATTGTTGAATGGTTGGTAAGGTTATTTAATGTATTTATGACTCATGGTAAGGTGCCTGAGGATTGGAGGAATGCTTGCATAGTGCCATTGTACAAAGGCAAAGGGAATAAAATTGAGTGCTCAAATTACAGGGGTATAAGTTTGTAGAGTATTCCTAGGAAATTATATGGGAGGGTATTGACTGAGAGGGTGAAGGCATGTACAGAGCATCAGATTGGGGAAGAGCAGTGTGGTTTCAGAAGTGGTAGAGGATGTGTGGATCAGGCGTTTGATTTGAAGAATCTATGTGAGAAATACTTAGAAAAGCAAATGGATTTGTATGTAGCATTTATGGATCTGGAGAAGGCATATGATAGAGTTGATAGAGATGCTCTGTGGAAGGTATTAAGAATATATGTTGTTGGGGGCAAGTTGCTAGAAGCGGTGAAAAGGTTTTACCAAGGATGTAAGGTTTGTGTACAGGTAGGAAGAGAGGAAAGTGATTGGTTCTCAGTGAATGTAGGTTTGCGGCAGGGGTGTGTGATGTCTCCATGGTTGTTTAATGTGTTTATGGATGGGGTTGTTAGGGAGGTGAATGCAAGAGTTTTGGAAAGAGGGACAAGTATGAAGTCTGGGAAGCTTGGGAAGTGAGTCAGTTGTTGTTCGCTGATGATACATCGCTGGTGGCTGATTCATGTGAGAAACTGCAGAAGCTGGTGACTGAGTTTGGTAAAGTGTGTGAAAGAAGAAAGCTGAGAGTAAATGTGAATAAGAGCAAGGTTATTAGGTACAGTAGGGTTGAGGGGCAAGTCAATTGGGAGGTAAGATTAAATGGAGAAAAACTGGAGGAAGTGAAGTGTTTTAGATATCTGGGAGTGGATTTGGCAGTGGATGGAACCATGGAAGCGGAAGTGAATAATAGGGTGGGGAAGGGAGCAAAAGTTCTGGGAGCGTTGAAGAATGTGTGGAAGTCGAGAACTTTATCTCGGAAAGCAAAAATGGGTATGTTTGAAGTAATAGTGGTTCCAACAATGTTATATTGTTTCGAGGCTTGGGCTATAGATAGAGTTGTGCGGAGGAGGGTGGATGTGCTGAAAATGAGATGTTTGAGGACAATATGTGGTGTGAGGTGGTTTGATCGAAAAAGTAATAATAGGGTATGAGAGATGTGTGGTAATAAAAAGAGTGTGGTAGAGAGTGCAGAAGAGGGTGTTTTGAAATGGTTTGGTCACATGGAGAGAATGAGTGAGGAAAGATTGACTAAGAGGATATATATGTGTCAGAGATGGAGGGAACGGGGAGAAGTGGGAGACCAAATTGGAGGTGGAAAGATGGAGTGAAAAAGATTTTGAGTGACCAGGGCCTGAACATGCAGGAGGGTGAAATGCGTGCAAGGAATAGAGTGAATTGGAACGATGTGGTATACCGGGGTCGACGTGCTGTCAGTGGATTGAACCAGGGCATGTGAAGCGTCTGTGGTAAACCATGGAAAGCTCTGCAGGGCCTGGATGTGGAAAGGGAGCTGTGGTTTCAGTGCATTGTACATGACAGATAGAGACTGAGTGTGAACGAATGTGGCCTTTGTTGTCTTTTCCTAGAGCTACCTCGTGCACATGCAGGGGGAGGGGGTTACTATTTCATGTGTGGTGTGGTGGCGATGGGAATGAATAAAGGCAGACAGTATGAATTATGTAGATGTGTATATATGTATATGTCTGGGTGTATATA
Source organism: Panulirus ornatus (assembly GCF_036320965.1). Taxonomy (NCBI): domain Eukaryota; kingdom Metazoa; phylum Arthropoda; class Malacostraca; order Decapoda; family Palinuridae; genus Panulirus; species Panulirus ornatus. Next base: position 44,781,078 of record NC_092243.1, on the reverse strand, counting down.
TATATATGTATGTATACTTTGAGATGTATAGGTATGTATATTGGCGTGTGTGGAAGTTTATGTATATGCATGTGTTTGTGAGTGGGTTGGGCCATTCTTTCGTCTGTTTCCTTACGCTACCTCGCTGACGTGGGAGGCAGCGACAAAGCAAAGTAAATAAATAAATGATAATTTTAGGTAGAATAAAAAGATGTTTTGGAAGTAGGTAAATAAAGTGTGTAAGACAAGGGAACAAAGAGAAACATCAGTTAAGGGGGCTCATTGGGAGATGATAACAAGTGGTGGTGATGTGAGAAGATGGAGTGAGCATTTTGAAAATTTGTTGAATGTGGTTGATGATAGAGTGGCAGATATAGGGTGGTTTGGTTGAGGTGGTGTGGAAGGTGAGAGGGTTAGGGAGAATGATTTGGTAAACAGAGAAGAGGTAGTAAAAGCTTTGTGGAAGATGAAAACCAGCAAGACAGCAGGTTTGGATGGTATTGCAGTGGAATTTATTAAAAAAGGGGGTGACTGTATTGTTGACTGGTTGGTAAGGTTCTTTAATGTATGTATGACTCATAGTGAGATGCCTGAGGATTGGCGGAATGTTTGCATAGTGCCATTGTACAAAGGCAAAGGGGATAAAAGTGAATGCTCAAATTACAGAGGTATATGTTTGTTGAGTATTCCTGGGAAATTATGTGGGAGGGTATTGATTGAGAGGGTGAATGCATGTACAGAGCATCAGATTGGGGAAGAGTAGTGTGGTTTCAGAAGTGGTAGAGGATGTGTGGATCAGGTGTTTGCTTTGAAGTATGTATGTGAGAAATACTTAGAAAAGCAAATGGATTTGTATGTAGCATTTATGGATCTGGAGAAGGCATATGATAGAGTTGATAGAGATGCTCTGTGGAAGGTATTAAGAATATATGGTGTGGGTGGCAAGTTGTTAGAAGCAGTGAAAAGTTTTTATCGAGTATGTAAGGCATGTGTATGTGTAGGAAGAGAGGAAAGTGATTAGTTTTCAGTGAATGTTGGTTTGCAGTAGGGGTGCATGATGTCTCCATGGTTGTTTAATTTGTTTATGGATGGGGTTGTTAGGGAGGTGAATGCAAGAGTTTTGAAAAGAGGGGCAAGTATGCAGTCTGTTGTGGATGAGAGAGCTTGGGAAGTGAGTCAGTTGTTGTTCGCTGATGATACAGCGCTGGTGGCTGATTCATGTGAGAAACTGCAGAAGCTGGTGACTGAGTTTGGTAGTGTGTGAAAGAAGAAAGCTGAGAGTAAATGTGAATAAGAGCAAGGTTATTAGGTACAGTAGGGTTGAGGGACAAGTCAGTTGGGAGGTAAGTTTGAATTGAGAAAAACTGGAGGAAGTGAAGTGTTTTAGATACCTGGGAGTGGGTTTGGCAGCGGATGGAACCATGGAAGCGGAAGTGAATCATAGGGTGGGGGAGGGGGCAAAAGTTCTGGGAGCATTGAAAAATGTGTGGAAGTCAAGAACATTATCTTGGAAAGCAAAAATGAGAGATGTGTGGTAATAAAATGAGTATGGTTGAGAGAGCAGAAGAGGGTGTTTTGAAGTGGTTTGGCCACATGGAAAGAATGAATGAGGAAAGATTGACAAAGAGGATATGTGTGTCAGAGGTGGAGGGAACGAGGAGAGGTGGAGACCAAATTGGAGGTGGAAAGATGGAGAGAAAAAGATTTTGAGTAATCGGGGCTTGAACATGCAGGAGGGTGAAAGGTGTGCAAGGAATAAAGTGAATTGGAACGATGTGGTATACCGGGGTGGACGTGCTATCAATGGATTGAACCAGGGCATGTGAAGCATCTGGGATGAACCATGGAAAGTTTTTAGGGGTCTGGGTTTCAGTGCATTATACATGACAGCTAGAGACTGAGTGTGAACGAATGTGGCCTTTGTTGTCTTTTTCTAGCGCTACCTCATGCACATGTGGGGGGAGGGGGATGTCACTTCATGTGTGGAGGGGTGGCGACGGGAATGAATAAGGGCAGATTGTATGAATTATGTACATGTGTATATATGTATATGTCTGTGTGTGTGTATATATATATGTATACGTTGAGATGTATAGGTGTGCATATGTGTGTGTGTGGACATGTATGTATATACAAGTGTATGTGGGTGGGTTGGGCTATTCTTTTGTCTGTTTCCTTGCGCTACCTCGCTAACATGGGAGACAGCAATAAAGTATAATAAAAAGAATATTATTATTATGAGTTTGGTAAAGTGTGTGAAAGAAGAAAGCTGAGAGTAAATGTGAATAAGAGTAAGGTTATTAGATTCAGTAGGGTTGAGGGACAAGTCAATTTGGAGGGAAGTTTGAATGGAAAAAACTGGAGGAAGTGAAGTGTTTTAGATATCTGGGAGTGGATTTGGCGGCGGATGGAACCATGGAAGCGGAAGTGAATCATATGGTGGGGGAGCGGGCAAAAGTTCTGGGAGCGTTGAAAAATGTGTGGAAGTCGAGAACGTTATCTTGGAAAGCAAAAATGGGTATGTTTGAAGGAATAGTGGTTCCAACAGTGTTATATGGTTGTGAGGTTTGGGCTATAGACAGAGTTATGCGGAGGAGGGTGGATGTGCTGGAAATGAGATGTTTGAGGACAATATGTGGTGTGAGGTGGTTTGATCGAGTAAGTAATGAAAGGGTAAGAGATATGTGTGGTAATAAAAAGAGTTTGGTTGAGAGAGCAGAAGAGGGTGTTTTGAAATGGTTTGGGTACATGGAGAGAATGAGTGAGGAAAGATTGACAAAGAGGATATATGTGTCAGAGGTGGAGGGAACGTGGAGAAGTGGGAGACCTAATTGGATGTAGAAAGATGGAGTGAAAAAGATTCTGAGTGATCCATCAAATATAGAAGGAAAAGAACCAAGTACATCCTCAGCCATCTTTCTTTACAGTCTCTAGCCCAGTTTTGTAGTAGATGCCATGGTTTGTGTCTGTTCTCTTTATAGCTATCTGTCATGTATTTAAGATAACGTTTTAGACCTATCATGTCTGAGAAATGGCCTGCAAGTGTGAGTGCTGGCAAGGCATCCAGGGTGCCCAGGAAAGTGACTACTATAGACTTAAAGATGTAAGTGATCATGCATGGTTGAGGCAGATGAGTGTCAGGCATGTGTTGCTTGGATTATCCTCCTCTACCATTAAAATGATAACAGTGAGAGGATAAAAAGGACCAGACTGTCCACTACATCCTAAGTTGCAGTGAATTTTTCCCACACAAAGAATGAGACAGTGGTGGGCAGGCCAGGAAATTGTAGGTGTGCTGTTGGAGTGTGGCATTGGTGAGCAGCACTGCAATCTTTGATAAACTTGTGAATGTGTATTGAATTTAGTTTGATATGGTATTTAAGCTTACAGTGCCGGCACCTCATTATATCTATAAAACACTAAAAAACATTTTAGAGCCATTACTATTACCAAAGCAAATCTTCCTGTAGCATTTACTAGTCTGGGTATTGACACTGTCAGGAACGTCCATCCATAAGAATCATGGTATAGTGATCCCTTTTAATGGATTTTTTGCTTAACATACAATCCTTGAGGACGTATGTTGAAAGAGATTTCTTTGTATGTATATCATATCAAAAATATGATATATGGTTTGATCGAGTAAGTAACGTAAGGGTAAGAGAGATGTGTGGAAATAAAAAGAGCGTGGTTGAGAGAGCAGAAGAGGGTGTTTTGAAATGGTTTGGGCACATGGAGAGAATGAGTGAGGAAAGATTGACCAAGAGGATATATGTGTCGGAGGTGGAGGGAACGAGGAGAAGAGGGAGACCAAATTGGAGGTGGAAAGATGGAGTGAAAAGGATTTTGTGTGATCGGGGCCTGAACATGCAGGAGGGTGAAAGGAGGGCAAGGAATAGAGTGAATTGGATCGATGTGGTATACCGGGGTTGACGTGCTGTCAGTGGATTGAATCAGGGCATGTGAAGCGTCTGGGGTAAACTATGGAAAGCTGTGTAGGTATGTATATTTGCGTGTGTGGACGTATGTATATACATGTGTATGGGGGTGGGTTGGGCCATTTCTTTCGTCTGTTTCCGTGCGCTACCTCGCAAATGCGGGAGACAGCGACAAAGCAAGAAAAAAAAAAAAAAATTAAAAAGTATATGATAGTATTAATAGTGAAGAATTGTGGGCTTAGTTATTGTTTATATAAATGTGGGAGGAAGGAAGCTACTGTAACTGGTACGTTAGAGGTTCTGTTAAATGAGTGAAGCATGTATAGGAAATTACAGTGGATTTATTAGCTGAAGTTTCAGCTGAAGTAACATAATGTTGTGTTAGGCAGCTAAGTTGATAAGTTCTTTGTATAAATGGGATGATGAGAGAAGTTATCCCTCTCAGTTAGGGTGATAAGGGTCATTAGTAAAGTTTTACCCAGGAATGGGAAGTTGAAGTGTAAAATGATATTTGAAGTTAAGGAATAAGTATTTTAGAGCTTGCCAAGCGTAGATACTGTTACTGGTAATTGAAAGTTGAAGCAACAGTGGTAAAATATTCCAGAGAACTTTCATATTTAGGCACTTTTCTGTGTCGTAGGGAAAGTGATTGAAAAGAAAGATATAAACCACTGGACGTGGTTAGGTTTATTATCTGTGGCGTATTAAGTGTGAGTAGATAAGATGCGTTTTCTCAGAAGTAGTTGTGGGGTTGGTAAAGAGGATGGCATGAAAAATAAGGAAATTAGAGGAAGATGCATTGCAGCTAAAGATCTAGTTTGAAAGAAAGTGTAGGACCTGTTTCAAAAAATTTTAAACTCCCAAAATTTATGGTCCAGTACATTCAAAATTACCATACAGATTTCGAGTTTCTAGAGTTAACTACTCTTTTTACTGTACTCTGCTGCTCAGTAAACCTCCTTATGGTAGGACAGTTTTCCTGTTTTCATTTGAGTTCTCCTTACTCTTCTGTTTAATCATTTAAAAATCCAGATTAATAAAATAACATTCAAAGAAAATTTTGAACCTATTTTTTATGATAGATTCAGAAATTTTCCAATAAACCAGTGTAAAAGTCTGAAGTGAGCTAGATTTACATGAGGGTCAGTGCTTGGTTAATTTGTAAGTAATTTCCAGTCCATAAACTTGACCCTTACAGATAATAAAATTGTATCACCTTTCAGTGATTAACAGATGGTTTATGATTATGCAGCAGTTAAGACAATGATAGGTAGTTAATTGGTGGTTAGGATGTGGCATTAGAAATTGGAAACATTACAGAAACATTTTAGTTTGACCTCGAGGCTGCAAAAAGGCTACTAAAGAAAGATGGCTTTTACTCAGAATTTGTTGAAATTGAATGTTTGGAAGTCATGCCTATCAAAACATTTGTTATATATGTTACATTTATGCCAAAAAATGTTGATGTAAAGTCTCCCAACTTGAGATTAAATTTCCATTGCTGGCTTGACCGCTGTGTTAAACATTTTCTGCTAAAGCCCAGCCCACAGTTCTTGCTGTTTGAATGAGTGGAATCTCTTTGATGTTGTTAGGTGCAACCCTGTGAAGAAGAATAATGGTATGCTTGCTATTATGCAGAAAGTGGAAATCTTACAAGGATTAGGTAAGGATGTGCCACTGGAATATCTGATTGAGTCTCATGGTGTAAGTAACTTCACTATATGTAACTTTATGAGACATTTCTGAGCTGCCAGCCTCTACCTGAGATTCCTTAAATTTTAGGGACTTTAAACAAAGAAGGATTTTGATAAGTTTATGCAGTAATTTCAGGAAATGTTTATTGAATGTTTTATAATGTTATTTATACCGTATTACAAATGTGTGACATTTGGAACTATCATTAGGTATGCAAAAATATTTGCAGTGGTTATAACATATTCAGACCTCAGTCTCCTTACCCTCATTTCTGAAATCCATGAAGGTCCAAAATTCATACATTGCTTGGTCCTAAGGATTAAATAAATTCATATATTTTATTTGTAGAAGATTGAGTAGTAAGGTTGTATATACATGAGTAGAGAATTTTTGTGGAGAAATATTAAAAGTGTATTTTAGTACGATGATGTGAAGCAAAAATTGAGAACATAAGTAAATTGGAAGGGATGGGGTGGGAGAGTTTGAGTCGGGTGTTATTTTGAGAAATCTATGAACACACAGAGGAAGTTCTGAGTGGTCTGTCTTTTTGTACATGAAAGAAGCCACATAAGGTGTCAGTGCATATGTTGAAAAAAAAAATGTGAAAATAATTTACTGTATGTAGTTGCATTTTAGATGACCAGATGATATGAGTTGTCCATACACTTTTCATATATATTTCTTCACAAGTTATAGATATTAATGATACTTATGCACTAGAATATTTACCAATTAAGTGTTTTTGACATGTATTGTTATTATTCTTTAAACTTTTAGGTCCAATGTCTTGGGTACATCAGCAAATGTTGCGTGGAGTAAACCCACGTACCATCCTCACCCATGTCCTGGGAGCTACTGCTGAAATTCCTGAAGGAGTAGCTGATGTGACATTGTGGCGTCTAATTGTAAACATGCTGTCGGAGCCCCCACGAAGAGAAAAATTACGCCATATCAATACAATTGAGGATGTAGTGAGATTAATGAAGTCATGCCGGAAGATTATCATCTTAACTGGAGCAGGAGTTAGTGTCATTCTTTAAGTTATTCATTTTTCTCATATAGAATTTAAGGGAAAGGTAGCATAAACTGATCAAGTTATTCTTAATCATCTATTCAATAGCAAGATTGTATATTAACTGCTTCATAGATGTAGAATTTAGTTATGATGAATGCAACCACATCTCCCATATGGTCTGTTTTTGATAGATGAAATTTTTTGTTGTGTGATGTCAGCATGCCAATGATAATAATTTATTTTCTATGTACATGAATACATGTACATATTTGTGTGTATGCCCTTTCACAGATTGGTTGAAGGTAGCTATTGAGATCCCACAGACCTTAGGTATAGGGCAGTACCCATACTTAGGCAAACTAAACAGTTTGCCAGAAGGACTGTAATCATACCTGAATATCTTCCAAGATGATTTTGAAGTTAAGTAACCTCATGGTTGTGGAAACCTCCATTAGCCTTAGACAGTTGTGGGTGCAGTCCAACTAAATATTTAGTAAGGTGAAGAAGATAGGATAGTATGGAAGGAGTTCCTAGTATGACCTTTCATCTTGCTGGAGATAGAGTATAGGTATATACAAGACTCATAAGGTAATATAGTATTAATATGATCCCAAGAACATCATATCAGGAGGATTGTTAAAGAGATAAAGTATTTATTACTGATAATCAGAATTGCCTGGGCATAGAGATTTTCACATTGGTATTTACATCTTAGGCTCAGTAAGGGTGTGTAGCATTAACTTACTCTCTGCACTGAAGGGTACACATTTATCTGTTGGGGAAAGTTCAGAGGCAGGCATAAAGATTGTACTAAAAGAGAGAATTATCCATTGTGAAAGGGAGAAGGAAGAGGGGACAGTTGATAACACCACACAAGTGTTTGAATAGAATTTATGAAATAAATATTGAGCAGTTTATTAAGATTGGAAGTGCCGGTGAGGATATGGCAGGAATTAAAGTCTTTATCGTTTTTCCAGGTTCCCCTGAGCAGTTTATTAAGATTGGAAGTGCCGGTGAGGATATGGCAGGAATTAAAGTCATTATTGTTTGTCCAGGTTCCCCTGTGAGCTGATGCAGTCATCATTATTCTCTACTTCTCACAATCCTACCTCATCCTTGTGAATGTATGCTTGTTTGTTGGAGTCTAATGTGAAGAAGTACTTTATTGGAACAAAGCTGCATATGCATAAAAAAATTCAATAGAAAAATCTTTAGAGGCAGACAGAATGTTTGAAATGACTATATGATACAAAAGACAGTTTGAGAGACAGGGCCTGACAACTGGAAAACTGACAATTACACAGACAGTTAATCAGTTACACACACATAAGTTCATATATTCTATCCCTGGGGATAGGGGAGAAAGAATACTTCCCACGTATTCCCTGTGTGTCGTAGAAGGCGACTAAATGGGGAGGGAGCGGGGGGCTGGAAATCCTCCCCTCTTTTTTTTTTTAATTTTCCAAAAGAAGGAACAGAGAAGGGGGCCAGGTGAGGATATTCCCTCAGAGGCCCAGTCCTCTGTTCTTAACGCTACCTTGCTAACGCAGGAAATGGCGAATAGTTTGAAAGAAGTTCATATACACCTTCAGGTTTAAAGATAAAGAAATATACAAGTTACTTACATCATACATAAGACTGAAACTAGAATATGCTACAGAAATTTGGTCACCGCACCCAAAGAAGCACACAGAGCTAATAGGGACAGTCCATTGGAGAGCAACAAAGATGATACCATAATTAAGAGACCTGAGTTGAAGGGAAATCTAGAGGATGTATATGCCACTTTGGAAAAGATAAGAGTGAAGGATAGCCAATAACCAATTTTAAGCTTTTAGAATAGATTCATGATGGAGACAGTGTACAGTTTTCTAAATTAAGAAAGTATCTTGCTTAAAATAATGTGAGGATGTTATTATGATAGTGTGAGGATGAAATTTTATGGTGTAAGAGTGGTGAGTGAATGGAGTGAAATGACTGAAGATGTGCTTAATGCAGACAGCACACAAATTTAAGATGTATGACAGAGAACATTCAAGAGATGGGGCCATGAGTGTAAAACTACCTAGCCAGGTAGATAATATTACACTTCAGAATGTGCAGTGATGAAGATATAGGCAGTACTTCAGCCAGTTGCAAGGTATAAGAGCAGGATAAGAAAGGAGGAACAAATAAACTGAAAATACTATTATGGAAAAAGCTGGAGAAAATCCAAATTTTTTTCATGAATTCATCAGTAGTAAATTGTCAGTTAGAGGGTAGCAAATCAATCTAAAGGATTCAGAAGGAAGAATTGAAGAGGAATATGCAAGGATATATGAGGAGCTGAATAACAAGTTCAAAAGAGGTTTACACAGTGGAAGACATTGTATCCTCAACACTGGTTTTGGTGAAATGGTGAGCAGGTTTTGGAAAGCATTATCAAGCATATCAAGGAAAGGCCTTATAAAACACTAAAAGGTCTTGACTTGTACAAGACTTGTAGTCCTGATGAAATTTCATATTTGCAGATTTGTGCAGTTTCACTAGACAAATCTTTTGAAATCTTGATGGAACTTGAGAAAGACTAGTACAGATGTCATACCTCTTTACAAGAAAGGAGACTGAGAAGAGGCATATAACTGTAGACCAGTCTCCCTAACAAGCATGGTTTGTAAAGTTCTGGAAAAGATAATCAGAAAGCAAATGGATAAATTTCTGCTTTGTAGAATTTACCTAAGTGTGAGACAGTATGGTTTTAGGGAAAGGAAGTCATGAATAGCAAACTATTTAGATTTATATGAGAGAGTGAGCTCTGTCTTAGACAAAAAGGAAGGCTGGGTGGATTGTTTGACACTAGACTGCATGGGAGGTTGATTGAAAAGCTGGAAGATTCCTTCAGTGGATAGATTACCAAAGAGAGGGAAAAAAGGACACACATCAGCGGATCTTACTCAGAATAGGTTTAGGTCATCAGCAGAGTGCTGTAGGATTCTGTTCTGGTTCTATTTCTCTTCTTGATTTGAGAGAATGACTTACCAGAAGGTATGGACACCTACCTGAATGTGTTTGCAAATAAAGTGAACATCCTGATGAAAGTAAGGAATGTGGAGGATTGTATCAATTTGGAAAGAGGCCTCAACAGACTCCAAAGTTGGTCTGATATTTTGTTGATAGAGTTTAACTTGAGTAAATGAAGAGTGATGAGGATGGGTCTCAGTGAAAGATTATCCTGTAGCAGGAAATAAGCTGCAGGAATCTGTCTGTTGCTAGACAGAATCTCAACATCAGAGAATAATTAAGGATACCATCTGTCTGCTAGCAGTTACTAGAATTACATTCATGTTCATAGATAAAGAAATCTTCAGCAATCTGTTTACTTCTTACGTAAGGTAAAATCTAGAATATGCTTCTTCAGTTTGGTCACTGCACCTAAAGAAGCACAAAGAGCTAACAGAGAAAGTCCAGAGTAGAGCAACAAAGGTAGTACAATACTGGAATTCAGAGAGATTAGTTACTGGGATAGGCTAGTGTCCTTCAGTATGCTCACCCTGAAAGAGAAGAGTGGGGGGGATCTAATCACAACATGTAACTTTTTAAAACAGACTGCTGATGTAGACTGGAACAGATTTTAGAACAACCAGAGGACATACCATGAAATTCAGCAAGAAATTTGTTGACAAAAGATGTGAAGAAAAAGTCTAATAGTGTAAGAGTGGTTGATAAGTGGAATGAACTAAATGACAACATTGTAAATGCTGACAGCATATGAAAGTTTAAAAAGGTACATGGTAGTAGAGAACATTCAAGAGATTGAGCTCCACAAGTGAAAAACTTTTTCATGGTACAATTTATGTATAGGCACTTACACATATTTATTTATTATACTTTGTCGCTGACTTCTGCGTTAGCGAGGTAGCACAAGGAAACAGACAAAAGAATGGCCCAATCCACCCACATACACATGTATATACATACACGTCCACACATGCACATATACATACCTGTACATTTCAACATATAAATATATATACATACACAGACATATACATATATACACATGTACATAATTCATACTTGCTGCCTTTATTCATTCCTGTCGCCACCCCATCACACATGAAATGACACCCCCCCTCCCCCCGCATGTGCATGAGGTAGCGCTAGGAAAAGACAACAGAGGCCACATTCGTTCACACTCAGTCTCTATCTGTCATGTATAATGCGCCGAAACCACAGCTCCCTTTCCACATCCAGGCCCCACAAAACTTTCCATGGTTTACCCTAGACGCTTCACATGCCCTGGTTCAATCCATTGACAGCATGTTGACTATGGTATACCACATCGTTCCAATTCACTCTATTCCTTGCACGCCTTTCACCCTCCTGCATGTTGAGGCCCTGATCACTCAAAATCTTTTTCACTCCATCTTTCCACCTCCAATTTGGTCTCCCCCTTCTCTTCGTTCCCTCCACCTCTGACACATATATCCTCTTTGTCAATCTTTCCTCACTCTCTCTCCATGTGACCAAACCATTTCAAAACACCTTCTTCTGCTCTCTCAACCACACTCTTTTTATTACCACACATCTCTCTTACCCTTTCATTACTTACTCGATCAAACCACCTCACACCACATATTGTCCTGAAACATCTCATTTCCAGCACATCCACCCTCCTCTGCACAACTCTATCTACAGCCCATGCCTCGCAACCATATAACATTGTTGGTGCCACTGTTCCTTCAAACATACCCATTTTTGCTTTCCGAGATAATGTTCTCGCCTTCCACACATTTTTCAATGCTCTCAGAACTTTCGCCCCCTTCCCACCCTGTGACTCACTTCCACTTCCATGGTTCCATCTGCTGCCAGATCCACTCCCAGATATCTAAAACACTTCACTTCCTCCAGTTTTTCTCTATTCAAACTTACCTCCCTCGGATAGGAGAGAAAGAATACTTCCCACGTATTCCCTGCGTGTCATAGAAGGCAACTAAAGGGGGCAGGAGCAGGGAGCTGGAAACCCTCTCCTCCTTGTATTTCAATTTCTAAAGGGGGAAACAGAAGGAGTCAAACAGGGAGTGCTCATCCTCCTCAAAGGCTCAGATTGGGGTGTCTGAATGTGTGTGGATGTATTCAAGATGAGAAGAAAGGACACATAGGTAGTATGTTTCCAGGAAAGAAACCTGGATGTTTTGGCTTTGAGTGAAATGAAGCCTAAGGGTGAAGGGAAGACTGGTTTGGAAAAGTCTTGGGAGTAGTCTTGAGTTGGTGGGAGGACAAGAGCTAAGGAAGGAGTAGCACTACTATTGAAGCAGGAGTTGTGGGAGTGTGTGGTAGAGTGTAAAAAAGGTAAATTCTAGATTGATCTGATTAAAACTGAAAGTACATGCCTTCACCCTCTCAATTAATAACCTCCCATATAATTTCCCAGGAATACTTAACAAACTTATGCCTCTGTAGTTTGAACACTCACCTATCCCTTTCGCCTTTGTGCAGTGGCACTATGCATGCATTCAGCCAATCGTCAGGCACTTCACCATGATCCATACATACATTGAATATCCTTACCAACCAATCAACGACACAGTCACCCCCTTTCTTAATAGATTCTACTGCAATACCATTCAAACTCGCAGCCTTGCCAGATTTCATGTTCTGCAAAGCTTCATTTTCATTACCTCTTCTTTCTTAACCACACCATTCTCCTTGATCCTGTCACTTAACCCACCACCTCGACCAAAACCCCCTACATCTGCCACTCTATTATCATACACATTCGACAGACCTTCAAAATACTCATTCCTTCTCCTTCGTACTTCATCACTACCTGTTATCACATCCCCCCTTGCTCCCTTCACCTGTTTCCATTTGTTCTTTTGTCTTAAGAACATTATCATCTCCTTCCAAAACATCTTTTTATTCTCCCTAAAGTTTAATGATGCTCTCACCCCAACTTGCAGTTGCCCTCCTTTTCAACCCCTGCACCTTCCTCTTGACCTCCTGCTGCTTTCTTTTATACATCTCCCAGTCATTTGCACTCCTTCCTTATGAGTATCATCCAAACACCTCCAACAACTTTACTTCTTCATCCCCCCACTCACTACCCTTTCTAATCTGCCTAGCTCCCACCTCTATAATGCTGCATGCATTTTTTGCACATGCCATCACTGCTTCCCTAAATACATCCCATTCCTCACTCACTCCCCTCATGTCATTTGCTGTTACCTTTTGCCATTCTACACTCAGTCTCTCCTAATACTTCCTTGCAGATGTGTCCTCTCCGAGCTCACTTACTCTCACCACTCTTTTCTCCCAACACTCTCTTCTTTTTTGAAAACCTCTACAGATCTTCACCTTTGTCTCCATAAGATAGTGATCAGACATCCCTCCAGCTGCCCCTCTCAGCACATTAACGTCCAAAAGTCTCTCTTTTACACACCTGTCAATTAACACATAATCCAATAGTGCTCTTTGACCATCTCCCACACTCACATACGTATACATATGTATATCTCTCTTTTCAAATCAGGTATTCCCAATCACCAGTCTTCTTTCAGCACACAAATCCACAAGCTCTTCCCCGTTTCCATTCACACCACTGAATACCCCATGTACTCCAATTATACCCTGAACTGCCACATTACTCACCTTTGCATTTAAGTCACCCATCCTTAATGCCCTGTCTTGTGCATCAAAACTGCTGACACAGTCACTCAGCTGCTCCCAAAACACTTGCCTCTCATGATCTTTCTTCTCATGACCAGGTGGAAAGCACCAATAATCACCCATCTCTCTCCATCCACTTTCAGTTTCCCCACATCAGTCTAGAATTTATTTTCTTACACTCTCACAACTCCAGGAGTAGTGCTACTCCTTCCATAACTCTTGTCCTCTCACCAACCCCATGACTTTGCTCCTAAGACTTTTGCAGACCATTCTTCCCCTTTACCCTTGAGCTTCGTTTCACTCAGAGCCAGAACATCCAGGTTTCTTTCCTCAAACGGTCTACCTATCTCTCTTTCTCGTCTTGGCTACATTCACACGTTCCAACACACCAATCTAAGCCTTTGAGGAGGATGAAGACCCCTCGCATTACTCCTTCTGTTTCCCCTTTTAGAAATTGAAACATATATTGTATCCAAAGCCTGATACCCATTTTATTGACCAACCTCTTAGGGAGGATGAACAGCTGGGTTGACTGTGTACTGACTGCTGCAACCAGGATTTGAACCTATACACTCAACCTTGGGCTGCCTTTAATGCATCATTAGCAACACTAACTGCTACAATATGGGGATCTGGTGTTTAGTGTTTATTAAGGCAGTTTTAAGCAGTTTATGCATGCTTTTCAACCTTCAGAATCTAACCATTTCTTTCTGTTTAAATCAGTGAAAGTAAATTTCTCAGTTTAATGATTCGCAGAAGATACTGGTACCTAAACCACGAATTATGGTGACTTCTTTGTATATACCAAATATTATTAATAAAAATTTCAGGTTTTTATGTTAATGTATGTAATTCAGATGTACTGTGATTGTTTTTTATGAAGTAGGAGTTGGATTTTGTATCAAGAGGTAAAAGGTTGTGTTTTGCAGGTTTCAGTCTCGTGTGGCATCCCAGACTTTAGAAGCAGAGATGGAATTTATGCCCGCCTTGCTGTTGACTTCCCAAATTTACCAGATCCACAAGCAATGTTTGATATACACTACTTCAGACGGGATCCACGCCCATTCTTCAAATTTGCACGAGAGATCTACCCTGGACAGTTTACCCCATCCCTTTGTCATAGGTAATTTTTTTTACAATCTTTTAAGTTCTGCTTTTTGAATACTTGTCATAAGTGTCCTCACATATCTTTGAATAGATTAATTTTAAGTCATTTTACATATAGGAATTAGATGAATTTTGCTTTTACTCTTTCAGCTTTTCTCAAAAGTTTAGATGTTTCAGTACATTCTCATCTGATAATCCATTATGTGCTTTCACATGGTGCCAGATATTTTTGCACATTCTTGTGAAGGAGAGGCAGCAAAAATATTCTAAACATATGGATTTTCAGAAAAGAAGAGTGAATGTTGGGGTGAAGAGGGTGGTGAGAGTAAGTGAGCTTGGTAAGGAGACTTGTGTGAGAAAGTACCAGGAGAGACTGAGTACAGAATGGAAAAAGGTAAGAACAATGGAAGTAAGGGGATTGGGGGAGGAATGGGATGTATTTAGGGATTCAGTGATGGAGTGCGCAAAAGATGCTTGTGGCGTGAGAGGCGTGGAAGGTGGGTTGATTAGAAAGGGTAGTGAGTAGTGGAATGAAGAAGTAAGATTATTAGTGAAAGAGAAGAGAGAGGCATTTGGATGACTTTTGCAGGGAAAAAATGCAATTGAGTGGGAGATGTATTAAAGAAAGAGACAGGAGGTCAAGAGAAAGGTGCAGGAGGTGAAAAAGAGGGCAAATGAGAGTTGGGGTGAGAGAGTATCATTAAATTTTAGGGAGAATAAAAAGATGTTCTGGAAGGAGGTAAATAAAGTGCGTAAGACAAGCGAGCAAATGGGAACTTCAGTGAAGGGGGCTAATGGGGAGGTGATAACAAGTAGTGGTGATGTGAGAAGGAGATGGAGTGAGTATTTTGAAGGTTTGTTGAATGTGTTTGATGATAGAGTGGCAGATATAGGGTGTTTTGGTCGAGGTGGTGTGCAAAGTGAGAGGGTCAGGGAAAATGATTTGGTAAACAGAGAAGAGGTAGTAAAAGCTTTGCGGAAGATGAAAGCCAGCAAGGCAGCAGGTTTGGATGGTATTGCAGTGAAATCTATTAAAAAAGGGGGTGACTGTATTGTTGACTGGTTGGTAAGGTTATTTAATGTATGTATGACTCATGGTGAGGTGCTTGAGGATTGGCGGAATGCTTGCATAGTGCCATTGTACAAAGGCAAAGGGGATAAGAGTGAGTGCTCAAATTACAGAGGTATAAGTTTGTTGAGTATTCCTGGTAAATTATATGGGAGGGTATTGATTGAGAGGGTGAAAGCATGTACAGAGCATCAGATTGGGAAAGAGCAATGTGGTTTCAGAAGTGGTAGAGGGTGTGTGGATCAGGTGTTTTCTTTGAAGAATGTATGTGAGAAATACTTAGAAAAGCAAATGGATTTGTATGTAGCATTTATGGATCTGGAGAAGGCATATGATAGAGTTGATAGAGATGCTCTGTGGAAGGTATTAAGAATATATGGTGTGGGAGGCAAGTTGTTAGAAGCAGTGAAAAGTTTTTATCGAGGATGTAAGGCATGTGTACATGTAGGAAGAGAGGAAAGTGATTGGTTCTCAGTGAATGTAGGTTTGCGGCAGGGGTGTGTGATGTCTCCATGGTTGTTTAATTTGTTTATGGATGAGGTTGTTAGGGAGGTGAATGCAAGAGTTTTGGAAAGAGGGGCAAGTATGAAGTCTGTTGTGGATGAGAGAGCTTGGGAAGTGAGTCAGTTGTTGTTTGCTGATGATACAGCGCTGGTGGCTGATTCATGTGAGAAACTGCAGAAGCTGGTGACTGAGTTTGGTAAAGTGTGTGAAAGAAGAAAGTTAAGAGTAAATGTGAATAAGAGAAAGGTTATTAGGTACAGTAGGGTTGAGGGTCAAGTCAATTGGGAGGTAAGTTTGAATGGAGAAAAACTGGAGGAAGTAAAGTGTTTTAGATATCTGGGAGTGGATCTGGCAGCAGATGGAACCATGAAAACGGAAGTGAGTCATAGGGTGGGGGAGGGGGCGAAAATCCTCAGAGCCTTAAAGAATGTGTGGAAGTCGAGAACATTATCTCGGAAAGCAAAAATGGGTATGTTTGAAGGAATAGTGGTTCCAACAATGTTGTATGGTTGTGAGGCGTGGGCTATGGATAGAGTTGTGCGCAGGAGGGTGGATGTGCTGGAAATGAGATGTTTGAGGACAATGTGTGGTGTGAGGTGGTTTGATCGAGTAAGTAATGTAAGGGTAAGAGAGATGTGTGGAAATAAAAAGAGCGTGGTTGAGAGAGCAGAAGAGGGTGTTTTGAAATGGTTTGGGCACATGGAGAGAATGAGTGAGGAAAGATTGACCAAGAGGATATATGTGTTGGAGGTGGAGGGAACGAGGAGAAGTGGGAGACCAAATTGGAGGTGGAAAGATAGATTGAAAAAGATTTTGAGTGATCGGGGCCTGAACATGCAGGAGGGTGAAAGGCGGGCAAGGAATAGAGTGAATTGGATCGATGTGGTATACCGGGGTTGACGTGCTGTCAGTGGATTGAATCAGGGCATGTTAAGCGTCTCTATCTGTCATGTAATAATGCACCGAAACCACAGCTCCCTTTCCACATCCAGGCCCCACACAACTTTCCATGGTTTACCCAGATGCTTCACATGCCCTGGTTCAATCCATTGACATCACGTCGACCCCGGTATACCACATTGTTCCAATTCACTCTATTCCTTGCATGCCTTTCACCCTCCTGCATGTTCAGGCCCCGATCACTCAAAATCTTTTTCGCTCCATCTTTCCACCTCCAATTTGGTCTCTCACTTCTCCTCGTTCCCTCCACCTCTGACACATATATCCTCTTGGTCAAGCTTTCCTCACTCATTCTCTTCATGCGACCAAACCATTTCAAAACACCCTCTTCTGCTCTCTCAACCACACTCTTTTTATTTTCACACATCTCTCTTACCCTTACATTACTTACTCGATCAAACCACCTCATACCACATATTGTCCTCAAACATCTCATTCCCAGCACATCCACCCTCCTGCGCATAACTCTATCCATAGCCCACGCCTTGCAACCATACTACATTTTTGGAACTACTATTCCTTCAAACATACCCATTTTTGCTTTTCGAGATAATGTTCTCGACTTCCAAACATTCTTCAAGGCTCCCAGAATTTTCGCCCCCTCCCCCACCCTATGATTCACTTCCTCTTCCATGGTTCCATCCGCTGCCAGATCCACTCCCAGGTATCTAAAATGCTTTACTTCCTCCAGTTTTTCTCCATTCAAACTTACCTCCCAATTGACTTGACCCTCAACCATACTGTACCTAATAACCTTGTTCTTATTCAAATTTATTCTCAACTTTCTTCTTTCACTCACTTTACCAAACTCGGTCACCAGCTTTTGCAGTTTCTCACATGAATCAGCCACCAGCGCTGTATCATCAGCGAACAACAACTGACTCACTTCCCAAGCTCTCTCATCCACAACAGACTGCATACTTGCCCCTCTTTCCAAAACTCTTGCATTCACTTCCCTAACAACCCCATCCATAAACAAGTTAAACAACCATGGAGACATCACACACCCCTACTGCAAACCTACATTCACTGAGAACCAATCACTTTCCCCTCTTCCTACATGTGCACATGCCTTACATCCTTGATAAAAACTTTTCACTGCTTCTAACAACTTGCCTCCCACACCATATATTCTTAATACCTTCCACAGAGCATCTCTATCAACTCTATCATATGCCTTCTCCAGATCCATAAATGCTACACACAAATCCATTTGCTTTTCTAAGTATTTCTCACATACATTCTTCAAAGCAAACACCTGATCCACACATCCTCTACCACTTCTGAAACCACATTGCTCTTCCCCAGTCTGATGCTCTGTACATGCCTTCATCCTCTCAGTCAATACCCTCCCATATAATTTACCAGGAATACTCAACAAACATTTTTTTTTTTTTTTGCTTTGTCGCTGTCTCCCGCGTTTGCGAGGTAGCGCAAGGAAACAGACGAAAGAAATGGCCCAACCCACCCCCATACACATGCCTTGATTCAATCCACTGACAGCACGTCAACCCCGGTATACCACATCGCTCCAATTCACTCTATTCTTTGCCCTCCTTTCATCCTCCTGCATGTTCAGGCCCCGATCACACAAAATCTTTTTCACACCATCTTTCCACCACCAATTTGGTCTCCCTCTTCTCCTCGTTCCCTCCACCTCTGACACATATATCCTCTTGGTCAATCTTTCCTCACTCATTCTCTCCATGTGACCAAACCATTTCAAAACACCCTCTTCTGCTCTCTCAACCACGCTCTTTTTATTTCCACACATCTCTCTTACCCTTATGTTACTTACTCGATCAAGCCACCTCACACCACACATTGTCCTCAATCATCTCATTTCCAGCACATCCATCCTCCTGCGCACAACTCTATCCATAGTCCACGCCTCGCAACCATACAACATTGTTGGAACCACTATTCCTTCAAACATACCCATTTTTGCTTTCTGAGATAATGTTCTCGACTTCCACACATTCTACAAGGCTCCCAGAATTTTCGCCCCCTCCCCCACCCTATGATCCACTTCCGCTTCCATGGTTCCATCCGCTGCCAGATCCACTCCCAGATATCTAAAACACTTCACTTCCTCCAGTTTTTCTCCATTCAAACTCACCTCCCAATTGAATTGACCCTCAACCCTACTGTACCTAATAACCTTGCTCTTATTCACATTTACTCTTAACTTTCTTCTTTCACACACTTTACCAAACTCAGTCACCAGCTTCTGCAGTTTCTTACATGAATCAGCCACCAGCGCTGTATCATCAGCGAATAAC
This sequence comes from Panulirus ornatus, assembly GCF_036320965.1. Lineage (NCBI taxonomy): Eukaryota > Metazoa > Arthropoda > Malacostraca > Decapoda > Palinuridae > Panulirus > Panulirus ornatus. Next base: position 44,761,881 of record NC_092243.1, on the reverse strand, counting down.
AACTGACTCACTTCCCAAGCTCTCTCATCCCCAACAGACTTCATACTTGCCCCTCTTTCCAAAACTCTTGCATTCACCTCCCTAACAACCCCATCCATAAACAAATTAAACAACCATGGAGACATCACACACCCCTGCCGCAAACCTACATTCACTGAGAACCAATCACTTTCCTCTCTTCCTACACGTACACATGCCTTACATCCTCGATAAAAACTCTTCACTGCTTCTAACAACTTGCCTCCCACACCATATATTCTTAATACCTTCCACAGAGCATCTCTATCAACTCTATCATATGCCTTCTCCAGATCCATAAATGCTACATACAAATCCATTTGCTTTTCTAAGTATTTCTCACATACATTTGTCAAAGCAAACACCTGATCCACACATCCTCTACCACTTCTGAAACCACACTGCTCTTCCCCAATCTGATGCTCTGTACATGCCTTCACCCTCTCAATCAATACCCTCCCATATAATTTGCCTTTGTACAATGGCACTATGCAAGCATTCCGCCAATCCTCAGGCACCTCACCATGAGTCATACATACATTAAATAACCTTACCAACCAGTCAGCAATACAGTCACCCCCTTTTTTAATAAATTCCACTGCAATACCATCCAAACCTGCTGCCTTGCCGGCTTTCATCTTCCGCAAAGCTTTTACTACCTCTTCTCTCTTTACCAAATCATTCTCCCTAAACCTCTCATTTTGCACACCACCTCGACCAAAACACCCTATATCTGCCACTCTATCATCAAACACATTCAACAAACCTTCAAAATACTCACTCCATCTCCTTCTCACATCACCACTAGTTATCACCTCCCCATTAGCCCCCTTCACTGAAGTTCCCATTTGCTCCCTTGTCTTACGCACTTTATTTACCTCCTTCCAAAACATCCTTTTATTCTCCCTAAAATTTAATTATACTCTCTCACCCCAACTCTCATTTGCCCTCTTTTTCACCACTTGCACCTTTCTCTTGACCCCCCTGCCTCTTTCTTTTATACATCTCCCACTCATTTGTATTATTTCCCTGCAAAAATCGTCCAAATGCCTCTCTCTTCTCTTTCACTAATAATCTTACTTCTTCATCCCACCACTCACTACCCTTTCTAATCAACCCACCTCCCACTCTTCTCATGCCACAAGCATCTTTTGTGCAATCCATCACTGATTCCCTAAATACATCCCATTCCTCCCCCACTCCCCTTACTTCCATTGTTCTCACCTTTTTCCATTCTGTACTCAGTCTCTCCAGGTACTTCCTCACACAAGTCTCCTTCCCAAGCTCACTTACTCTCACCACTCTCTTCACCCCAACATTCTCTCTTTTTTTCTGAAAACCCCTACAAATCTTCACCTTCGCTTCCACAAGATAATGATCAGACATCCCTCCTGTTGCACCTCTCAGCACATTAACATCCAAAAGTCTCTCTTTTGCGCTCCTATCAATTAACACATAATCCAATAATGCTCTCTGGCCATCTCTCCTACTTACATACGTATACTTATGTATATCTCACTTTTTAAACCAGGTATTCCCAATCACCAGTCCTTTTTCAGGACATAAATCTACAATCTCCAACAGACTTCATACAAGTCTGTTGGGGATGAGAGAGCTTGGGAAGTGAGTCAGTTGTTGTTCGCTGATGATACAGCGCTGGTGGCGGATTCATGTGAGAAACTGCAGAAGCTGGTGACGGAGTTTGGTAAAGTGTGTGGAAGAAGAAAGTTAAGAGTAAATGTCAATAAGAGCAAGGTTATTAGGTACAGTAGGGTTGAGGGTCAAGTCAATTGGGAGGTGAGTTTGAATGGTGAGAGGCTGGAGGAAGTGAAGTGTTTTAGATATCTGGGAGTGGATCTGTCAGCGGATGGAACCATGGAAGCGGAAGTGGATCATAGGGTGGGGGAGGGGGCGAAAATTTTGGGAGCCTTGAAAAATGTGTGGAAGTCGAGAACATTATCCCGGAAAGCAAAACTGGGTATGTTTGAAGGAATAGTGGTTCCAGCAATGTTGTATGGTTGCGAGGCGTGGGCTATGGATAGAGTTGTGCGCAGGAGGATGGATGTGCTGGAAATGAGATGTTTGAGGACAATGTGTGGTGTGAGGTGGTTTGATCGAGTAAGTAACGTAAGGGTAAGAGAGATGTGTGGAAATAAAAAGAGCGTGGTTGAGAGAGCAGAAGAGGGTGTTTTGAAGTGGTTTGGGCACATGGAGAGAATGAGTGAGGAAAGATTGACCAAGAGGATATATGTGTCGGAGGTGGAGGGAACGAGGAGAAGAGGGAGACCAAATTGGAGGTGGAAAGATGGAGTGAAAAGGATTTTGTGTGATCGGGGCCTGAACATGCAGGAGGGTGAAAGGAGGGCAAGGAATAGAGTGAATTGGAGCGATGTGGTATACAGGGGTTGACGTGCTGTCAGTGGATTGAATCAAGGCATGTGAAGCGTCTGGGGTAAACCATGGAAAGCTGTGTAGGTATGTATATTTGCGTGTGTGGACGTGTGTATGTACATGTGTATGGGGGGGGTTGGGCCATTTCTTTCGTCTGTTTCCTTGCGCTACCTCGCAAACGCGGGAGACAGCGACAAAGTATAAAAAAAAAAAAAAAAAAAAAAAAAAAAAAATCTACAATCTCTTCACCATTTCCATTTACAACACTGAACCCCCCATGTATACCAATTATTCCTTCAACTGCCACATTACTCACCTTTGCATTCAAATCACCCATCACTATAACCCGGTCTCGTGCATCAAAACCACTAACACACTCATTCAGCTGCTCCCATAACACTTGCCTCTCATGATCTTTCTTCTCATGCCCAGGTGCTTATGCACCAATAATCACCCATCTCTCTCCATCAACTTTCAGTTTTACCCATATCAATCTAGAGTTGTTTACTTTCTTACACTCTATCACATACTCACACCACTCCTGTGTCAGGAGTAGTGCTACTCTTTCCCTTGCTCTTGTCCTCTCACTAACCCCTGACTTTACTCCCAAGACATTCCCAAACCACTCTTCCCCTATACCCTTGAGCTTTGTTTCACTCAGAGCCAAAACATCCAGGATCCTTTCCTCAAACATACTACCTATCTCTCCTTTTTTCTCATCTTGGTTACATCCACACACATTTAGACACCCCAGTCTGAGCCTTCGAGGAGGATGAGCACTCCCCGCGTGACTCCTTCTTCTGTTCCCCCTTTTAGAAAGTTAAAATACAAGTAGGGGAGGGTTTCTATCCCCCCGCTCCCATCCCCTTTAGTCGGCTTCTACGACACGTGAGGAATGCATGGGAAGTATTCTTTCTCCACTATCCCCAGGGATAAAATTACATTCCAATGTATACATATATATACATACACAAACAAAGATACATATATACCCATGTACATAATTGAAACTTGCTGCCTTTATTCATTCCTGTTGCCACCCCGCCACATATGAAATGACATCCCCCGCACGCATGTGAGGTCGTGCTAGGAAAAGATAACAAAGGCGACATTTGTTCACAGTCTCTAGCTGTCATGTATAATGCACCAAAACCACAGCTCCCTTTCCACATCCAGGCCACACAAAACTTTCCATGGTTTACCCAAGATGCTTCAATCCATTGACAGCACATCGACTCTGGTATACCTTATTGTTCCTATTCACTCTATTCCTTGCACGCCTTTCACCCTACTGTATGTTCAGGGCCCGATCGCTCAAAATCTTTTTCACTCCATCCTTCCACCTCCAATTTGGTCTCCCACTTCTCCTCGTTCCCTCCACCTCTGACACATATATCCTCTTTGTCAGTCTTTCCTCACCCATTCTCTCCATTTGACTAAACCATTTCAATACACCCTCTTTTGCTCTCTCAACCACACTGTTTTTATTACCACACATCTCTCTTTCCATTTCACTACTTACTCGATTAATCCACCTCACACCACATATTGTCCTCAAACATTTCATTTCCAACACATCCACCCTCCTCCGCACAACTTTATCTATAGCCCACGCCTTGCAACCATATAACATTGTTGGAGCCACTATTCAAACATACCCATTTTTGCTTTCCGAGATAATGTTCTCGCCTTCCACACATTCTCCAATGCTTCCAGAACCTTCGCCCCCCTCCCCCACCCTGTGACTCACTTCCGCTTCCATGGTTCCATCTGCTGCTAAATCCACTCCCAGATATCTGAAACACTTCACTTCCTCCAGTTTTTCTCCATTCAAACTTACCACCCAATTGACTTGTCCCTCAACCCTACTGTATGTAATAACCTTGCTCTTATTCACATTTACCCTCGGCTTTCTTCTTTCACACACTTTACCAAACTCAGTCACCAGATTCTGCAGTTTCTGAACCGAATCAGCCACCAGCGCTGTATCATCAGCGAACAACAACTGACTCACTTCCCAAGCCCTCACATCCCCAACAGACTGCATACTTGTCCCTCTCTCCAAAACTCTTGCATTCACCTCCCTAACAACCTCATCCATAAACAAATTAAAAAACCATGGAGACATCATGCACCCCTGCTGCAAGCTGACATTCACTGGGAACCAATCACTTTCCTCTCCTCCTACTCGTACATGTCTTACATCCTCGATAAAAAATTTTCATTGCTTCTAGCAACTTCCCTCTCATGCCATATACTCTTAATACCTTCCACAGAGCATCTCTATCAACACTATCATATGCCTTCTCTAGATCCATAAATGCTATGTACAAATCCATTTGTTTTTCCAAGTATTACTCACATACACTCCTCACGTGTCGTAGAAGGCGACTAAAGGGGACGGGAGCGGGGGGCTAGAAACCCTCCTCTCCTTGTATTTTAACTTTCTAAAAAGGGGAAACATAAGAAGGAGCCACGCGGGGAGTGTTCATCCTCCTCGAAGGCTCAGATTGGGGTGTCTAAATATGTGTGGATGTAACCAAGATGAGAAAAAAAGGAGAGATAGTTAGTATGTTTGAGGAAAGGAACCTGGATGTTTTGGCTCTGAGTGAAACGAAGCTCAAGGGTAAAGGGGAAGAGTGGTTTGGGAATATCTTGGGAGTAAAGTCAGGGGTTAGTGAGAGGACAAGAGCAAGGGAAGGAGTAGCACTACTCCTGAAACTGGAGTTGTGGGAGTATGTGATAGAGTGTAAGAAAGTAAACTCTAGATTGATACGGGTAAAACTGAAAGTTTATGGAGAGAGATGGGTGATTATTGGTGCATATGCACCTGGGCATGAGAAGAAAGATCATGAGAGGCAAGTGTTTTGGGAGTAGCTGAATGAGTGTGTTAGTAGTTTTGATGCACGAGACCGGGTTATAGTGATGGGTGATTTGAATGCAAAGGTGAGTAATGTGGCAGTTGAGGGAATAATTGGTATACATGGGGTGTTCAGTGTTGTAAATGGAAATGGTGAAGAGCTTGTAATTTATGTGCTGAGAAAGGACTGATGATTGGGAATACCTGGTTTAAAAAGATATACATTTGTAAAGATATACATTAGTATATGTATGTAAGTAGGAGAGATGGCCAGAGAGCATTATTGGATTATGTGTTAATTGATAGGCGCGCGAAAGAGAGACTTTTGGATGTTAATGTGCTGAGAGGTGCAACTGGAGGGATGTCTGATCATTATCTTGTGGAGGCGAAGGTGAAGATTTGTATGGGTTTTCAGAAAAGAAGAGAGAATGTTGGAGTGAAGAGAGTGGTGAGAGTAAGTGAGCTTGGGAATGAAACTTGTGTGAGGAAGTACCTGGAGAGACTGAGTACAGAATGGAAAAAGGTGAGAACAAAGGAGGTTAGGGGAGTGGGGGAGGAATGGGATGTATTTAGGGAATCAGTGATGGATTGCACAAAAGATGCTTGTGGCATGAGAAGAGTGGGAGGTAGGCAGATTAGAAAGGGTTGTGAGTGGCGGGATGAAGAAGTAAGATTATTAGTGAAAGAGAAGAGAGAGGTATTTGGACGATTTTTGTAAGGAAATAATGCAAATGAGTGGGAGATGTATAAAAGAAAGAGGCAGAAGGTCAAGAGAAAGGTGCAAGAGGTGAAAAAGAGGGCAAATGAGAGTTGGGGTGAGAGAGTATCATTAGATTTTAGGGAGAATAAAAAGATGTTTTGGAAGGAGGTAAATAAAGTGTGTAAGGCAAGAGAACAAATGGGAACATCAGTGAAGGGGGCTAATGGGGAGGCAGTAACAAGTAGTGGTGATGTGAGAAGGAGATGGAGTGAGTATTTTGAAGGTTTGTTGAATGTGTTTGATGATAGAGTAGAAAATATAGGGTGCTTTGGTTGAGGTGGTGTGCGAAGTGAGAGGGTTAGGGAGAATGATTTGGTAAACAGGGAAGAGGTAGTGAAAGCTTTGCGGAAGATGAAAGCTGGCAGGGTGGTGGGTTTAGATGGTATTGCAGTGGAATTTATTAAAAAAAGGGGGTTACTGTATTGTTGACTGGTTGGTGAGGATATTCAGTGTTTGTATGGCTTATGGTGAAGTGCCTGTGGATTGGCTGAATGCATGCATAGTGCCATTGTACAAACTCAAAGGGGATAAAGGTGTGTTCAGATTACAGAGGTATAAGTTTGTTGAGTATTCTTAGGAAATTATATGGGAGGTTGTTGATTGAGAGGGTGAAGGCATTTACAGAGCATCAGATTGGGGAGGAGCAGTGTGGTTTCAGAAGTGGTAGAGGATGTGTGGATCAGGTGTTTTCTTTGAAGAATGTATGTGAGAAATACTTAGAAAAACAGATGGATTTGTATGTAGCATTTATGGATCTGGAGAAGGCATATGATATAGTTGATGACAAACAGAATGTGGATAGATATGTAGGTACATATGACTTTTTGGAATTTAGCAATTTTATTGCTTATATTCCGTCTTTATGCTATGGCATAGTCTTTCTACAATTTCAAGCAATAAATGATTGATACTCTAGTTATTCCTTCCCCTACTCCTCTCTCTGTCTTCTCTCTTCCCCAAGTATGGTCAAATTCTTTTTCCATTCTTTCATACAGTTTTGAAATGTATGCAGATAGGAAAAGCAACAATCAAAATATTATGTTGGAAATGTTAATGTTGTAGAAAATTTTACACAATGAAATACACAGTTACTGAGAGTACAAGGTATTGCAATAAGTACAAAAATAATTCAGAAGAATAGATGATTTGATTTTATGAACTTTAGATTTTAGAAGACAATATAAAAGACAAAGAAAAAAAAATGACATTTTGTCGAAGAATTGCATAAATCATGTTATTTCATTGATTTTGATGGGGTACATTTATTTCTTTCATTATCCCTTGATGCTGCTGGCAGCTTTTGCTCAACATACCTGCTTGTTCTTTCAACTATCAATTTAGCAAGTTCCTTATAGTATCAAGAAAACTAGAAATACTGCAACATATTGTGATATTCATCATTTGTGTAACTAATAGTGTTATTGCAGTAAGGCACAATAAGAGGTAAAGATAAATTTACTAATAGAAATTGAAGTATTGTCGTTATTTTGTGAATAATTATCAGTCATATTCATTATTGCTCAGTCTGCTGAGAGCAAAAATGGTAGAAAAGCAGAAGTAAACCAGATGCTTGCACCTCCTCCAAGAGAAACTTTGCTTCGTGTTGGAATACCAGAGTTGGAGCTTTTCTTCTCATTAAATTAGGTATTATTCTCATATCTGTGTCTGCACAGTCATTTCTACCATATTCATTATCACTTAACATTTTTGGGCAAAAAAGTGGAAAAGCGAACAAAAATAAGGCAGATGTTTGCATCTCCTCACAGAGATGCCACAGCAGGCTTTCATCTGGAGGTATGAATAATTGCAGTGACTCGTATGCTCTTATTTCTTGGGAATGATAGAAAACATAACTGTAATTCTATAAGTTATCTCAGGATACTAACTTTTAGAATATAAGTGACATGAGTTAACTCAGGATGATAATTATTTACACAAATATTCAGGCCAAGTCTACTTAGGATGGAAAGGGAAGGGGTTAAGTGAAGGTATTTTCTGATTTTTGGTGGCTTATTGTAATCTGTATTGAGTCTAGTTCTGTAAAGGAAATGCTGTTTGATATTAAAGGAGAACTTCTGTGGATGCTACTTCACTACAAAAATTTTGTGTTTCGTATGGATATTTGATTATTTGAATGTTTAGAAAAACTGAATTAATGTGTGCAATTCATCTTTAAAATTTTCAGATTTATTCGTCTGATAGAACAACACAACAAATTGCTTCGAAATTACACCCAGAATATTGACACCTTAGAACAAGTTGCAGGAATTAAAAATGTCATTCAGTGCCATGGTAAGTACATGGTATTATTTACTTTGATATCCATTTTAAAAATGATAATTTGTATTTTTTTTTTTTTTTTTTTACACAATTGCTTCTACCTTAGCAATTCCATGGTTTTATTTTGACTGCTTCACATCCCCTGGTTCAGCCCAAAGAAAGCATTGTGCTCTCCAGTACCACATTGATCCAGTTCATTCTCTCTCTGTCACCTTTCATCTTCGTGAATGTTAAGGCTTCAGTATCCCAAAGCCTCCTTCACTAAATTTTCCATCTCCTTGATCTCATCTATCCCTCTTTCCTTTTCTGACAGATTATTATTTTCACTTTCCTCATGACTTTGGTATCATCTGGAATTCCACATATTTAGATAGGTGTTTAATCCTTCCTGCAAGTCATTTATATAGATCAAGTAAAGTAATAGTCCCAAAACAGTCCCCTGTGACACCATTGGTGACCTCATCTTATTTCAAGAAGGCTTCCCTGATATCTTCCTATATTTGCTTTTGATCATCTGTCCAGTGAAGTAGTATCCTCTTTACTCCTGGCTGAAGATCTAGCTCCTTGACAAGCTTTCCATGTGGTACTGTTTCAAATATTTGTCTATCTGTCTATACATATCTCTGATGCCCTTTCCATTTCGGAATTCCCTCAATAGGATGGCCACGACAAAAGAATCTCCATAAATGGTGAACTCCAGTGCTGCCTCTTACCCTTTAGTGCCTCACCCTTAATAGGCCACTGGCAAAGGGCAACTATAGTGCAGTGTTTTCTTAGGCTTCTGCCTAATGTTCCTGCCAACTATTTCTACCTAATGTTCCTACCAACTACTTATACCTACTGTTCCAACCTACTGCCTCTCCCTAATGTTCCCAGCTAATGTTTCTACTTTTTACTTCTACCTAATGTTTCTATCCAATGCTCCTGTTTAATGTTCCTACCTTCTACTTCTATCTGTTGTTCCTATGATTTTGCCAAAAGGCACTCACTGCAAGAAAATCTATAATTACAAAGAATGAGTTGTGTGAGTTAGGGGTTGTCAAACGTCATTTGTGAAAAAGAGAGCTTTTATTTTTGTGGACACAATGCCAGAAATTCAAGTGTGGATGAAGCAGAATGTACTGTCAAGTACAGTGTGCATAACTGATTACCTTTTTTGTAATTTCCATTTCTGCTTTATTGAAAGGAAGTTTTATACATGTTAAACTTTTGTATGCTCTCTACATTTACAGTTTCATCGTTCATTTTATTCCATTCATTTACAACTCTTTCACTCTAAAAGTACTTCTTTACATTATTTTTAACAAGTTATTTGCTTGATTTCATGTTATGGTCAATGGTTTTCATATCCTTACACCTTTCAGAAAATTCTTCATTGTTAATATCATCAAACCGGTTCAGGAACTTAAAGGCTGTGATCAGGTTTTCCATCACTTCTTCCATTTTGGTCAAATTTAAGATCTTGAACATTTCCCTATAACTTAGCTCTCTTGATTTTGGTATTATCTTTGGTGCCATCCTAGGGGCTTTCTCTATTCTTTGTGCTTCTTTTAGAACATTGACTAAACTTGAGAAGTACATTCTAGTTTTAGCCTAATGCATGATGTGAATATTCTTCTGAATATTTTCTTGAAAGCTATATGAGGCTTGTCAACAGACAGTATGTCAACAGACAGTATCAGCATTTACCATTCCCCTAGTGTGGGCTTCAGGCATCAAGTTAGGGATGTCTTCTCCCAAGTTTCTGTCTTAAACAGATTTTTATAGCTTTTATCCTTCTAGATGGTATTCATATTGGGAACTTCTTTTTCTGTCTCATCCTCATTACTTGGTAAACATGCGATTGTCCAAAACATATGTTTTGGACAATCACATGTTTACCAAATGGCGTCCTAGCTTCGTCTCTTCGATGTATATCAACTGACTGTTATATTCCTCTCTTGTATCTCCCATGATGATGTGATTATTACACGAAAGTGCACTTGGGAACTTTTCGTGTTTCATTTTCCCCGTGGACTCTTAGGAATATACACAAGTACGTATTCATACTTGCTTGCCTTCGTCCATTCCTAGTGCTACCCCATCCCACAGCAAACAGCATTCCTTCCCCCAGCTTCATTGAGGTAGTGCCAGGAAAACAGATAAAAAAGGTCACATTTGTTCACATTCAGTCTCAAACTGTCATAGGTAATGCACCGAAACCACAGCTCCCTATCCACATCCAGGCCCCACAGATTTTCCATGGTTTACCCTAGACATTTCACATGCTGTAATTCAGTCCGTTGACTGTACGTTGACCCTGGTATACCACATAATTTCAATTCACTCTATTCTTGCACTCTATTCCTTGCACGCCTCTTACTGTATGCTCAGGCCCCGATGGCTCAAAATTTTTTTCGCTCCATCCTTCCACCTCCAATTTGGTCTCCTGCTTCTCCTTGTTCCTGCCACCTCTGACACATATGTCCTCTTTGTCAGTCTTTCCTCACTTATTTTCTCCATATGCCCAAACCATTTCAACACACCCTCTTCTGCTCTCTCTACCACACTCTTTTTAATTCCACATATCTCTCACACTTTCCTTACTTACTTGATTAAACTACCTCACACCACAAATTACCCTCAAACATTTCATTTCCAACACATCCACCCTCCTCCGCACAACTTTATCTATAGCCCATGCCTCGCAGCCATATAACATTGTTGGAACCACTATTCCTTCAAACATACCCATTTTTGCTCTCTGTGATAATGTTCTTGCCGTCTACACTTTCTTCAATGCTCCTAGAACCTTTGCCCTCTCCCCCACCCTGTGACTCACTTCCGCTTCCATGGTTCCATCCGTTGCTAAGTCCACTCCCAGATATCTAAAACACTTCACTTCCTCCAGTCTTTCTCCATTCAAACTTATCTCCCAATTAACTTGTCCCTCAACCCTACTGAACCTAATTACCTTACTCTTATTCACATATACTCTAAACTTTCTTCTTTCACACACTTTACCAAACACAGTCACCAACTTTTGCAGTTTCTCACCAGAATCAGCCACCAGCACTTTATCACCTCCCTAACCACCCCATCCATAAACAAATTAAACAACCATGGAGAAATCATGCACCCCTGCTGCACACCAACTTTCACTGGGAACCAGTCACTCTCCTCTTTTCCTAGTTGTACGTGTGCCTTACATCGTTGGTAAAAACTTTTCACTGCTTCTAGCAACTTACTTCTCATACCACATACTCTTAGAACCTTCCACAAAACCTCTCTGTCAACCTTATCATATGGCTTCTCCAGATCCATAAATGCTACATACAAATCCATTTGTTTTTCTAAGTATTTCTCACATACATTCTTCAAAGCAAACACCTGATCCACGCATCCTCTGCCACTTCTGAAACCACTCTGCTCTTCCCCAGTCTGATGCTCTGTACATGCCTTCACCCTCTCAATCAATACCCTCCCATATAATTTACCAGGAATACTCAACAAACTTATACCTCTGTAATTTGAGCACTCACTCTTATCCCCTTTGCCTTTGTACAATGGCACTATGCACGCATTCCACCAATCCTCAGGCACGTCACCATGACTCATACATACATTAAATAACCTTACCAACCAGTCAACAATACAGTCACCCCCTTTTTTAATAAATTCCACTGCAATACCATCAAACCTACTGCCTTGCCGGTTTTCATCTTCGCAAAGCTTTTACTACCTCTTATCTGTTTACCAAATCATTTTCCCTAACCCTCTCACTTTGCACACCACTTCAACCAAAACACCCTATATCTGCCACTCTGTCATCAAACGCATTCAACAAACCTTCAAAATACTCACTCTATCTCCTTCTCACATCACCACTACTTGTTATCACCTCCCCATTAGCGCCCTTCACTGAAGTTCCCATTTGCTCGCTTGTCTTACGCACTTTATTTACCTCCTTTCAGAACGTCTTTTTATTCTCCCTAAAATTTAATGATACTCTCTCACCCCAACTCTCATTTGCCCTCTTTTTCACCTCTTGCACCTTTCTCTTGACCTCCTATCTTTCTTTTATACATCTCCCACTCATTTGCATTTTTTCCCAGCAAAAATCATCCAAATGCCTCTCTCTTCTCTTTTACTAATAATCTTACTTCTTCATCCCACCACTCACTACCCTTTCTAATCAACCCACCTCCCACTCTTCTCATGCCACAAGCATCTTTTGCGCAAGCCATCACTGCTTCCCTAAATACGTCCCATTCCTCCCCCACTCCCCTTACCTCCTTTGTTCTCACCTTTTTCCATTCTGTACTTTCAGTTTTACTGACAACAATATAGAATTTACTTTCTTACACTCTATCACATAATCCCACAACTCCTGCTTCAGGAGCAGTGCCACTCCTTCCCTCCTTAACTCTTGTTCTCTCACCAACCCCTGACTTTACTTGGAAGACTTTCCCAAACCACTCTTCCCTTTTACCCTTGAATTTCAATGTACCCAGAGCCAAAATATCCAGGTTTTTTCCTCAAACATACAAACTATCTCTCCTTTCTTCTCATCTTGGTTACATCCACACACATTTAGACACCCCAATGTGAGCCTTCAAGGAGGATAAGCACTCCACGCATGACTCCTTCTGTTTCCCATTTTATATATTTTATCATTTAACATACTTTGTCGCTGTCTCCCGCGTTAGCGAGATAGCGCAAGGAAACAGACAAAAGAATGGCCCAACCCACCCTCATACACACGTATATACATACACGTCCACACACGAGTATATATATACCTATACATTTTAATGTATACATAAAAGCAAAATAAAAAAAAAATTATTTTTATTTATTCTATTTTGCTTTGTCGCTGTCTCCCGCATTAGTGAGGTAGCGCAAGGAAACAGATGAAAGAATGGCCCAACCCACCCACATACGCATGTATATACATACACGTCCACACATGCAAATATACATACCTATACATCTCAATGTATACATATATATACACATGTACATAATTTATACTGTCTGCCTTTATTTATTCCCATCGCAACCTCGCCACACATATAATACCAACCCCCTGCCCCCTCATGTGTGTGAGGTAGCGCTTGGAAAAGACAACAAATGCCCCATTCGTTCACACTCAATCTCTAGCTGTCATGTAATAATGCACCAAAACCACAGCTCCCTTTCCACATCTAGGCCCCACGGAACTTTCCATGGCTTACCCCAGACGCTTCACATGCCCTGGTTCAATCCATTGACAGCACGTCGACCCCGGTATACCACATCGTTCCAATTCACTCTATTCCTTCCACGCCTTTCACCCTCCTGCATGTTCAGGCCCCGATCACTCGAAATCTTTTTCACTCCATCTTTCCACCACCAATTTGGTCTCCCACTTCTCCTCGTTCCCTCCACCTCTGACACATATATCCTCTTTGTCAATCTTTCCTCACTCATTCTCTCCATGTGCCCAAACCATTTCAAACCACCCTCTTCTGCTCTCTCTCAACCACACTCTTTTTATTTCCACACATCTCTCTTACCCTTACATTACTTACTCGATCAAACCACCTCACACCACATATTGTCCTCAAACATCTCATTTCCAGCACATCCACCCTCCTGTGCACAACTCTATCCATAGCCCATGCCTCGCAACCATACAACATTGTTGGAATCACTATTCCTTCAAACATACCCATTTTTGCTTTCGGAGATAATTTTCTCGACTTCCAAACATTCTTCAAGGCTCCCAGAATTTTCGCCCCCTCCCCCACCCTATGATTCACTTCCGTTTTCATGGTTCCATTCGCTGCCAGATCCACTCCCAGATATCTAAAACACTTTACTTCCTCCAGTTTTTCTCCATTCAAACTTACCTCCCAGTTGACTTGACCCTCAACCCTACTGTACCTAATAACCTTGCTCTTATTCACATTTACTCTCAACTTTCTTCTTTCACACACTTTACCAAACTCAGTCACCAGCTTCTGCAGTTTCTCACATGAATCAGCCAGCAGCGCTGTATCATCAGCGAACAACAACTGACTCACTTCCCAAGCTCTCTCATCCACAACAGACTGCATACTTGCCCCTCTTTCCAAAACTCTTGCATTCACCTCCCTAACAACCCCATCCATAAACAAATTAAACTACCATGGAGACATCACACACCCCTGCCGAAACGTACATTCACTGAGAACCAATCACTTTCCTCTCTTCTTATTCACACACATCCTCGATAAAAACTTTTCACTGCTTCTAGCATTTTGCCTCCCACACCATATATTCTTAATACCTTCCACAGAGCATCTCTATCAACTTTATCGTATGCCTTCCTCAGATCCATAAATGCTACATACAAATCCATTTGCTTTTCTAAGTATTTCTCACATATATTCTTCAAAGCAAACACCTGATCCACACATCCTCTACCACTTCTGAAACCACACTGCTCTTCCCCAATCTGATGCTCTGTACATGCCTTCACCCTCTCAATCAATACCCTCCCATATTATTTACCAGGAATACTCAACAAACTTATACCTCTGTAATTTGAGCACTCACTCTTATCCCCTTTGCCTTTGTACAATGGCACTATGCAAGCATTCCGCCAATCCTCAGGCACCTCACCATGAATCATACATACATTGAATAACCTTACCAACCAGTCAACATTACAGTCTTCTCCCCCTTTTTTGATAAATTCCACTGCAATACCATCCAAACCCGCCGCCTTTCCGGCTTTCATCTTCCACAAAGCTTTTACTACCTCTTCTCTGTTTACCAAAATCATTGTCCCTAACCCTCTCACTTTGCACACCACTTCGACCAAAACACCCTATATCTGCCACTTGATCATCAAACACATTCAACAAACCTTCAAAATACCCACTCCATCTCCTTCTCACATCACCACTACCTGTTATCACCTCCCCATTAGCCCCCTTCAATGAAGTTCCCATTTGTTCCCTTGTCTTACGCACTTTATTTACCTCCTTCCAAAACATCTTTTTATTCTTCCTAAAATTTAATGATACTCTCTCACCCCAACTCTCATTTGCCCTCTTTTTCACCTCTTGCACCTTTCTCTTGACCCCCTGCCTCTTTCTTTTATACATCTCCCACTCATTTGCATTTTTTCCCTGCAAAAACTGTCCAAATACCTCTCTCTTCTCTTTTTCTAATAATCTTACTTCTTCATCCCACCACTCACTACCCTTTCTAATCAACCCACCTCCCACACTTCTCATGCCACAAGCATCTTTTGCGCACTCCATCACTGCTTCCCTAAATACATCCCATTCCTCTCCCACTCCCCTTACTTCCTTTGTTCTCACCTTTTTCCATTCTGTACTCAGTCTCCTGGTACTTCCTCACACAAGTCTCCTTCCCAAGCTCACTTACTGTCACCACCCTCTTCACCCCAACATTCTCTCTTCTTTCCTGAAAACCTCTAAAAATCTTCACCTTCGCCTCCACAAGATAATGATCAGACATCCCTCCAGTTGCACCTCGCAGCACATTAACATCCAAAAGTCTCTCTTTCGCGCGCCTACAATTAACACGTAATCCAATAACGCTCTCAGGCCATCTCTCCTACTTACATATGTATACTTATGTATATCTCTCTTTTTAAACCAGGTATTCCCAATCACCAGTCTTTTTTCAGCACATAAATCTACAAGCTCTCACCATTTCTATTTACAACACTGAACACCCCATGTATACCAATTATTCCCTCAACTGCCACATTACTCACCTTTGCATTCAAATCATCCATCACTATAACCCGGTCTCGTGCATCAAAACCACTAACACACTCATTCAGCTGCTCCCAAAACACTTGCCTCTCATGATCTTTCTTCTCATGCCCAGGTGCATGTGCACCAATAATCACCCATCTCTCTCATTCAACTTTCATTTTTACCCATATCAATCTAGAATTTACTTTCTTATACTCTATCACATTCTCCCACCACTCCTGTTTCAGGAGTAGTGCTACTCCTTCCCTTGCTCTTGTCCTCTCACTAACCCCTGACTTTACTCCCAAGACATTCCCAAACCACTCTTCCCCTTTACCCTTGAGCTTCATTTCACTCAGAGCCAAAACATCCAGGTTCCTCTCCTCAAACATACTACCTATCTCTCCTTTTTTCTCATCTTTGTTACATCCACACACATTTAGACACCCCAATCTGAGCCTTCGAGGAGGATGAACACTCCCCGCGTGACTCCTTCTTCTGTTTCCCCTTTTAGAATGTTGAAATACAAGGAGGAGAGGGTTTCTAGCCCCCCGCTCCCATCCCCTTTAGTAGCCTTCTACAACACGTGAGGAATGCATGGGAAGTATTCTTTCTCCCCTATTCCCAGGGATACACATACACAGACATATGCATATTATACACATATACATAATTCATACTTGCTTCCTTTATTCATTCCTGTTGCCACCCCGCCACACATGAAATGATACCCCCTCCTTTGCACACGCGCACTAGGTAGTGTTGTTTTCCGCATTGGCGAGGTAGCTCCAGGAAACAGACAAAGAATGCCCTATCCACTCATATACACACATATATACATAAATGCCCATATGTGCGCATATACATATCAACATATATATACATATATATACACAGACATATACATATATTCACATGTACATATTCATACTTGCTTGCCTCATCCATTCCTGTCACTACCCCACCCCATAGGAAACAGCATCACCACCCCCCACTTCAGCGAGGTAGCGCCAGGAAAACCGACAAAAATGGCTACATTCATTCACACTCAGTCTCTAGCTGTCATGTGTAATGCTCCAAAACCACTGCTCCCTATCCACATCCAGGCCCCACATACCTCTCCATGGTTTACTACAGACACTTCACATCCCTGGTTCAGTCTATTGATAGCATGTTGACCCCTGTATCCTACATCGACCCAAGTCACTGTGTTCCTTGTACGCCTCTCACCTTCCTGTATGTTCAGGCCCCGACTGCTCAAAATCTTTTCCACTCCATCCTTCCTCCTCCAATTTGGTCTCCCACTTCTTGTTCCCTCCAACTCTGACACATGTATCCTCTTTATCTGTCTGTCCTCACTCATTCTCTCCATATGTCCAAACCATTTCAACACACCCCCCTTCCACTCTCTCAACCACTTTTTTTTTTTTTACCACAGATCTCTCTTACCCTTTCATTACTTACTTGATTAGGGTCAAACAACCTCACACTGCATATTGTTCTCAAACATTTCTAACACATACACCATCCTCTGCACGACCCTATTCATAGCCCATGCCTTGCAACCATATTATATTGCTGGAATTACTATTCCTTCAAACATACATAGTTTTGCTCTCCAAGATAACGTTTTCTTTTTCCACATACTCTTAATTCCCCCAGAAACCTTTTCATGATCTGCAAGCATATTCAGGTAGAAGTGTGTACATTCAGGCAGGTCATTTGCAATGATCAAGACGAGTTATGGTCCCAGAACAGGATCTCTTGATACTTGTGACCTGAACCCATTTTGAGAAAGCTCTTCCAATGTGCATCCTCTGTTCCCTTCTGCTAAGATATTCTTTCGTCTCTTGATGGAGTTTCCTTTATGATCTAGTTTCATGAACAGCCTCCCCTGTGTTTGTATAGTGGTAAATGCTTTCTGGCAGTCCAGATACAAGTAATCCATTCATCATTCTCTTTTGTCAAGTAAAGATTATTATGTATTTTATATAATGAATCTTTTCTAGTTTGATCACTGTGATTCACTGGTTTTTTTTTTTTTTTTTGTATCAGCAAAATTATAAAAGTTCATAAAATTATCAGCTGCACAAGTCATCAATGTGTGGGCATCAATGGCATCACTGCCATTGCAAATATGTTGAGTGACTGTGGTAAGAAATTATTACACAGTGGCAACTTGGCTACCGCACACATCTGGTGGGCAGTCCTGATTTGGAGGTGTTAAAATTAATGCAGATATTTATGCATAGAGGAGTCACTTGCCTCAAGTAAACTTACAGCTGGAGAAGTCAAGGGATTAAGCAGTAGTTCCCACAACTTGCTGGACTTCAATTGCAGAAAACTGGTTGTTAATTAAAGTGAGTGGATAGTGCACTTAGGAGTGAGCTTTGCTTTTGTTTTCTTTACCATGGACAAGCCAAAACTAGACAGCTGGTTAGTAGGAATGGTTGAATTATATGTGCAGTGCAGTTTTTAGAACCATATTTGCAATCTGACATCACAGTTAGCTAAGAACCAGTAGGTGATTGGGGCAGTTGGTGGTGCTAACATATTTACAATCAGAATTTCTTTCTGTGGTTTAGTCAAGTTGCTAAACTTTATAGTTCACATAAACGATTGCAACCAAATATCACTTATGTAAATATTTTTCAATTGAAAATGTGTCCAAAAGTTTAGTATGATATAGTGGAATGCATTTAGAAATTCTTTTGATATTTCTGATTTGATGACATCCATGTGTTTGTGAATAATCTGAGGATCATTTCATATTCTTAATCCACAGGTTCATTTGCCACAGCTACATGTCAAAGATGTGGACACAAGGTTGATGCAGAAGCAATAAAAGAAGATATTTTCACCCAGCATATTCCCCGATGTACTCAGTGTACAACAAATGAAGAAAAAGGACACGAAGAAAGAACTTTAATGGTAGAAGTACAAGACAGATCATTAGATGAAACTACTGATACACAACAAGAACCACTTCACAGCTTTCACTTAATGCCTCATAGACTACCAGGTATATAAAATTTTCATAAGTTTTGTATCATTATTGATTTATCACTAGCCTTGTTTTTTATTGATATGTATTCGTGTTTAGCTGCTTCATTTATGCTATACACAACAGTGTTAGTTTCAGTAATTACTTATTTTTTCTTACGGAGGGAATATTACATTCTTGATCATTCACTACAATAATACAATCTCAAAAATTTATATATATTGTTTGCATTGACCATTTCCTCATCCATTTTGCTTCATTCATCCAACACTCTTATACTATAAAATTATTTCTTTACATCCTTTTTAGCAAGTTCCTTACTTATTTTATTATTTTTTTTATTATACTTAATCGCTTTTTCCTGCATTAGCGAGGTAGCGCAAGGAAACAGATGAAAGAATGGCCCAACCCACATATATACACATAAGCGCCCACACGCACATATACATACCAATACATTTCATTGTATACATACATGTACATACACAGACATATACATATATACACATACATATTCATACTTGCTGCCTTCACCCATTCTCATTGCCACCCTGCCACACATGAAACAGCATCATCATCATCATCATCTTAATCCCCACTCCTGTGATGTAGCACTAGGAAAAGACAAGAATGGCCACATTCGTTCACACTCAGTCTCTAGCTGTCATGTGTAATGCACCAGAAACACTGCTCCCTATCCACATCCAGGCCCCATAGACCTTTCCATGGTTTACCCCAGACGCTTCACATGCCCTGGTTCAATCCATTGACAGCACGTCAACCCTGGTATACCACATTGTTCCAGTTCACTCTATTCTTTGCACGCCTTTCACCTTCTTGTACATTGAGGCCCCGATTGCTCAAAACCTTTTTCACTCCATCCTTCCACCTACAATTTGGTCTCCCACTTCTCCTCGTTCCCACCACCTCTGACACATATATCCTCTTTGTCAATCTTTCCTCACTCATTCTTTCCATGTGACCAAACAATTTCAACACACCCTCTTCTGCTCTCTCAACCACACTTTTTATTTCCACACATCTCTCTTACCCTTTCATTACTTATTTGATCAAACCATATTGTCCTCAAACATTTCTTATCCAACACATCCACCCTCCTCCGCACAACCTTATCTATAGCCCATGCCTTGCAACCACATAACATTGTTAGAACCATTGTTCCTTCAAACATTCCCATTTTTTCTCTCCAAGATAATGTTCTCACCTTCCACACATTCTTCAGTGCTCCCAGAACCTTCTCCCCCTCCCCCACCCTGTGACTCACTTCCACTTCCATGGTTCCATCCCCAGCTAAATCCACTCCCACATATCTAAAACACTTCACTTCCTCCAGTTTTCTCCATTCAAACTTACCTCCCAATTGACTTGTCCCTCAACCCTACTGAACCTAATAATCTTGCCCGTATTCACATTTACTCTTAGCTTTCTTCTTTCACTCACTTTACCAAACTCAGTCACCAACTTCTGCAGTTTCTCACATGAATCAGCCACCAGCGCTGTATCATCAGTGAACAACAACTGATTCACTTCCCAAGCCATCTCATCCAGAACAGACTGCATACTTGCCCTTCTCTCCTAAACTCTTGCATTCACCTCCCTAACACCCCCATCCATAAACAAATTAGACAACCATGGAGACATCACGCACCCCTGCCGCAAACCAGCATTCACTGGGAACTAATCACTTTCCTCTCTTCCTACTTGTGCACATGCCGTACAAGTAGGAAGAGAGGAAAGTGATTGGTTCCTTACTTAATTTCAAAGAACTGTTCATATTCCATGTTGTCGATCTCTTTTAAAAAACTTAAAGTTTATGATGAGGTTACTCCTCACATTTCTCATTTCCATGTTTGATAAATATAAAGTCTTCAGCCTTTATCTGTAACTTAGCTCTCTTGATTCTGGTATAATCTTTGTTGCCTTTTTGTGGACCTTATCTTTTAGCTCTGTGTGCTTTTTTAGGTGCAGTGACCAAACATGACAAGTATATTCTAATTTTGGCCTTATGTAGTATATAAAAAGCTCTCTAAATATTTCCTTATCCTTGTACTTGAAGAAATAGGGTGGAAGAGTACTGGATAGAGAAATGGGGGAAGAATGCATAGAATGGCTTATGCAAAGGAAACATGTAACGATAGGTGTAAGTACAGACTCTTTTGCTTTGGCCATCCCCTTGATGTTACAGAATCCTGAAGCTTATTTCTTGCAAGGTAATAATCTTATTGAGGTAGTCTTTAGCTTTGTTTCATCCTCATTACTTTATATTTGCTTGGGTTGAATTTCATCACCTATGTTTCTGACCAATTTTAGAGTTTGTTTTATGTCCTCTTGTAAGCTGATTTGCTCCTTGCTTTTCATTTCCCTCATGACCTTTGCATCATCTGCAAATATATTCACGTAGGAATCCACACCTTCATGTAATCCCCATCTTCATATGCCCATTGAAAAATATTTTTCCATTTGTGAATTGATAGATTGACAATGAAAAGTAAGAAAGATTTTATATTTGTATTGGCATGGTCCAGTGCATGGTGACCGGCAGAGGGGGTAGTGCTTGACATATCTGACAACTTTTGATAAAGGAGGACAGGAAGAGATTGTTTATTTCCACTTTGGTTTTGCAGTCTGTTTATGTTTCATACACTGGCACAATATTGGTTGTAAATAGAATTGATATAATTAAAGATATAGTACACTTGCTGAAAATGGAAGACAAAGGAGATAGGCTGTGTGTGATGATGGAGTTTTTTTTTTTTTTTTTTAACTTTATTTCACACACTGCTTTTATTTCATGCATATGTAGTGTTGGTGGTGAATACCAGTATCCCCTCATTTGTGCTGGGATTACTTTCATGGAAATCCTGTTAAAAGTTGAGCAGTTGAAACTTATTAAATGAGAGGAGAGGTTGGGGAGGTGGATTTTCCTTAGCAAAAGGTTTCCATAACAAACACTTACCCCCTGAACTTGCACACTTGCTCCTAAAGGACTTTCTTTTTGCATGAAGAGATAAAAGAATTTAGAAAAATATTTTTTCCTTATAGGACATACAGAACATTCATGTGTAAAGTCTTATATTTATCGTCTCGGTCAACTTTATCATATGCTTTCTCCAGATCCATATTAATGGATCTTGGAAAAAAGCATGTGATAGGGTTTATAGGAATGTCATGTGGAAGTTCTTACCAATATATGGTGTAGGAGGGAAGCTACTAGAAGCAGTGAGATGTTTTCCCAAGTGGGTGGGGCATGTGTGTTAGTAGTGTGAGAGAATGATGAGTGGTTCCAGGTGAAGTTTGGTCTGTGCCAGGGTTGTGTGGTGTCAATATAGCTCTTTGATCTGCTTATGAATGGAGTGTTGAGGGAGGTAGATGCAGGGATTTTGGAGAAGGGAAAAATATGCAATCTTTATGGGGTGAGGGGGCCTAAGAAGTGAATCAGTTGTAGTTTGCTGATGGCACAGCACTGGGGGCATATTGGAGGGAGAAACTGCAAAAGTTGGTGACTGAGTATGGGAAAGTATGTGAAATAAGTAAGTTGAGATTAAGTGTGAATAAAAGCAAGTTTATTAGGTTTAGCAGAGCAGAGACAGTTGGGTATGAGGCTGAATAGAGAAAATTTGGAGCAAGTGAAGTGTTTAAGATACCTGGGAGTAGACATGGCAGCTAATGGAAGCAAAGAGCATTAAAGAATTTGTGGAAAGAGAGGTTGTTGTCTTTTAGGGAAAAACTGGGTATGTTTGAAGGTGTAATAGTTCCAACAATTTTGAATGGATGAGAGGCATGGGATGTAGATGAGGATGTATGGAGGAGGATGGATGTACTGGAAGTGAAATGTTTGAGGGCAATATCTGGTGTAAGGTGATTGATTAAGTAATAAAAGGGTAAGAGAAAGGTGTGGTAATAAGAGGAGTATGGTTGAGAGAGTTGAGACCCCCTGTTGGAGGCTCTAGTCATGGACAAAAGACCACATCAAGCCTAGGCCTTATTTGAAATATAGAGAGGATTATCACATGGAAAAAGAATCAAGGGAAAGTATTTATGAGTTTTGGAGGAAGTGAAAAACGTGTCTTAGAGTGATCCAGGTCATAGTTATTGGGAAAGACATTAGGAGATAGAGAGTTCCAAAGCTTCGAGGTGAAAGGGAAAGAAGCAGTCATCAAAACATCCAACTCTTGCGTTGCCAATGGCCACACAGTAATCATGTGATGCAGCAGCTTGCTGAGTATTGTGTGGTCAAGCTAGTGGTAGGAGCAAAAACCAAAGTAATACCTACAGAAGAGGGAAAGTGAATCAACATTGTGGTGTAGGGCAGTAGGGTCAAGTTTGGAAGTTAGCGTGGGAGAGTTTATGGGCCAGGCTGCTTTCAACTCAAATGTTAGAGCGGTATTCCATTCAAGGACGAATCAGTCCCTCATATAAACTGAGCAGCTGTTCAAAAGAATGGAATTTCCACATCGAAACAGGACTCCCAATTTCTTAGAGGCAGTCTTACCCCAGTATGCCACATTGTTCCATTTCACTCTATCCGGTGCAGGCCTTTCACCCTCTTGCATGTTCAGGCCTTGATTGCTTAAAATATTTTTCACTCCATCTCCTGTTTGGTCTCCCTGTTCTTGTTCCTTCCACTTCTGACATGCATATCCTCTTTGTCAACATTTCCTCGCTCATTGTCTTTGTATATCCGAATCATTTCAGCACACTCTTTTTATTACCACATCTCTTTCTTACATCCTTCAAATCTGCTCTTTAATGTCTCCTTCAACATGCATCTTATCTCATCACAACACAACTTCCTCAGTAAACTCAGACTTGGATGAGATATTTCAAGGGAACATCTTCCGCAATAAACTCAAAGACTTGCACAGAGGGGTAGATAAAATCTGGTTAGATGTATTGCCTCCATGACCAAGATGTACGTAGAGTTAACACTCCATGAGTAAGGCAAGAAGTCACATTTAAGTGGCAGGAGTTTGGTTCGTTAAACTCTTGTACCTCTCCTTTTGTTTTCATATATTATCATTATGATTTATGTTAAGTGTTGAAATATAGTACTGATATTTTGAAATGATTATGAATGTGATATGACATGGGAAAAGTAGAGGTATTAATTAGTAGGGGAAGAGCAAGTGAGTAATATGTAAGTTTGAATGGAGAAAAACAGGAGGAAGTGAAGTGTTTTAGATATCTGGGAGTGGATTTGGCAGTGGATGGAACCATGGAAGCGGAAGTGAATCATCGGTTGGGGGAAGGGGTGAAAATTTCGGGAGCGTTGAAAAATGTGTGGAAGTTGAGAATGTTATCTTGGAAAGCAAAAATAGGTGTTTTTGAAGGAATATTGGTTCCAACAATGTTATATGGTTGCGAGGCTTGGGCTGTGGATAGAGTTGTGCTGAGGAGGGTGGATGTGCTGGAAATGAGATGTTTGAGGACAATATGTGGTGTGAGGTGGTTTGATCGAATAAGTAATGAAAGGGTAAAAGAGATGTGTAGTAATAAAAAGAGTATGGTTGAGAGAGAGAAGAGGGTGTTTTGAAAGGGTTTTGGTCACTGGAGAAATGAGTGGGGAAAGTTTTACCAAGGGATATATTGTCAGAGGGGGGAAGGAACGAGAAAAGCGGGAAACCAAATTGGGGGTGGAAAGATGGAGGGGAAAAAGATTTTGAAGTGACCCCTGGGGGCCCCCTTGGGGGAACCCTTTGCAGGGGGTGAAAGGCGTGAAAGGAATAGATAAATTTGGAACGATGTGAAATACTGGGGTGACGTGCTGTAAAGTGGATTTTGAACCAGGGCAGGGATAAGCGTCTGGGGTTGAAGCCAAAATGGAAAGTTTTGGGGGGGGCCCTGGATGGGGAAAGGGAATGTGGTTTCAGTGCATTAATATATGACAGCTAGAGACTGAGTGTGAATGAATGGGGGTGGCCTTTGTTCCCTTTTTTTCCTTTTTTTATTTTTTCCCTGTCGCCTTTGCGGGTGCATAGTGTTAATGCAAAATAAACTTGTAAAATTGCTAGTTTTAAAAAAGATAAGTTTGAAAAAAGTGTAAAGTTGAAAGTTGACCAGTTTAAAGGAAATCGGGGGGGAAGGGGGGAGTTGTCTTTTTTTAAAAATGTTTTGGGGGGTGGCGACGGAATAATTGGAATAAGGCAAGACAGATGAATTATTTTACAAAACTACGGGCAAAAGGTTAAAATAATTTTCGGTAAAATAAATAAACCCCCTCGCTTAAAATGCAGAGACAGTGACAAAGTAAAGATAAATATTAAAAAAATAATTTGAAATGATTTTTGTTGTGATATAAGGAGGAAAAGTAAGGTATAAAGAAGAAAAGGAAAAGCAAGTGGGTAATATTTTAATGAATGTCCTGAGTGCATTTATTTCAGGTATTGATGTGTTTAAGTAATAGGACATTGCTTAGACCACCTGTTTCTCAGTTATGTAATTTGCTGCTTTTAAATTTAGATTTCATGAAAAGTTAGTGGTTACATGCACATTGTAAGTAGTTAAGTTGTGATTGCTGGTATTCATTTAGACTAAACTGTGCAGCTTTGATATAGCATCAGACATCAAGGTAAAGTGAAGATTTTTATTTTACTCAGAGACAGAAGAGATCATTTTTAATGTGTTGTTCACACACTGTAAGGCATACAGCTGTTGAATTCCTGAAGCCACTCCAAATCATGAACCTTTAAATTTTCAGAGTCTCCGCTGTTACCACCACAGCCAATTATGAAACCAGATATAGTGTTCTTCGGTGAAGGTCTACCTGATGAGTTCCACGACAGAATGGCAGAAGATAAAGATGAATGTGATTTGCTGATTGTTGTAGGATCCTCCCTCAAAGTTAGACCTGTAGCTTTGATTCCCAGTAAGTTGTGGAGATATGTTAGAAAATAAACTTGTGGCATATGTTGGTATGAAATTCTTCCAGAATTTATTTTTTAAGCATTAGAGAATGGTTATGCAAAATAACAGCAAATTCAGTTTACTGTATCTTGTAGCTGGGCTTAATTTATTTTTACCTGATGATTTTATAATCCAGTAATTTTGATTCCAGGTTCAGTTCCTTCACATGTGCCTCAGATACTGATCAATCGTGAACCCTTGCGGCATCTCACATTTGATGTTGAACTTCTAGGAGACTGTGATGTGATAATTAATGAGCTTTGTCACAGGTTAGTACCAAACTGTACAAGGAATGTATGTCAGATATCATTATTGATATATTTATTTATCTGTTATAATTGATCGCCCTTTCCCATGTCAGCACGATAGGTAGCACCAAGAAACAGATGAAGAAAGACCCATCCACTCACATACACACGTATATACATACACGCACATGCACAGACTTGTGTGAGGAAGTACCAGGAGAGATTGAATGTAGAATGGCAAAAGTCGAGAGCAAACGTCGTAAGGGGAGTGGGTAGGAATGGGATGTATTTAGGGAAGCAGTGACGGTGTGCGCAAAAGATGCCGGTGGCATGAGAAAGTTGGGATGTGGGCAGATTAGAAAGGGTAGTGAGTGGTGGGATGAAGAAGTAAGATTGTTAGTGAAAGAGAAGAGAGAGGCATTTGGACAATTTTTGCTGGGAAGTAATGAAAGTGACTGGGAGATGTATAAAAGAAAGTGGGAGGAGGTCAAGAGAAAGGTGTAAGAGGTGGAAAAGAGGGCAAATGAGAGTTGGGGTGAGAGAGTATCATTAAATTTTTGGGAGAATGAAAAGATGTTTTGGAAAGAGGTAAATAACATGTGTAAGATGAGAACAAATGAGAACATCGGTGAAGGGGGCAAATGGGGAGATAATAAGTAGTGATGAAGTGAGAAGGAGATGGAGTGAGTATTTTGAAGATTTGTTGAATGTGTTTGATGCTAGAGTGGCTGATATAGGGTGTTTTGGTCGGGATGGTGTGTGAAGTGAGAGAGTAAAAAGGGATAAGGGTTTTGGGTTTAAACAAGAAGGAAGGTAGTGAAAATTTTGTGGAAGATGAAAGCCGGGGCAAGGGGGCTTGGTTTGGATGGAATTGCAGTGAAATTGTTAAAAAAAAAAGGGGTAAATTTGTGTTGTTGATTGGTTGGTAAGGTTTTTAAATTGTGAAATGGATCAGATGAAGTCCTGGGGAAATTGGGTGAAGGGCATGGCAAATCCCCATTTTACAAAGGGAAAGGGGAAAAAGGTATTTTTTTCAAATTACACAGGCATAATTTGGGTTTAGTAAACTTGGGAAATTCCCAATGATAGTAAAATTTTTTAGAGGGGTAAAGGCATGTACAGAAACAACAGATTGAGGAAGAGCATTGTGTTTTTCAAAAAAAAAACATTTTCCCCTTTCCCCCCCAAACCCCCCCACCTCCCCCCCAATTTGGATCCCATTTTCCTTGCCCCACCCTTGGACACCCCGGGTTTCCCTTTATCTTTCCCACTTTATTCTCCCCCGTTACCACCTTCTTTACACCCTCTTTGCCCTTCCCCCAAACACCTTTTTTTATTACCCCTACCCCCCATCTCACTCCCCCCTTTTCCTTTCAAAAAATTTTTTCCCCCTTTACCCCCAAATTCCCCCAAAACCCCCTCCCCCCCCCACCCCCCCGGAAAAAAAAATTTTTTTTGTCCCTTGTTTAAAATACATTTCATTTCCAACACATCCCCCCCATCCTCCGCACAACCCCAAAAACCCTATCTATTGCCCATACCTCACAGAGCCATATAACATTTTTGGAACCAACAATTACTTCAAACATACCCATTTTTGCCTTCCGAAAAGATTATTTTTCTCGCCTTCCACACAATTCTTCAAAAGCCCCAGAACCTTTTGCCCCCCCCCCCACTCCCGTGAGGGAAATTCTGCTTCCATGGTTCCATCCGCTGCCAAATCCACTCCCAGATGTCCAAAACCCCTTTACTTTCCCCCCAGTTTTTCTCCCCTTCAAACTACCTCCCAAGTGACTTGTCCTCAACCCTACTGAAACCCAAAAAACCCTTTCTCTTATTCACATTTACTCTCAGGGTTTTTTCTTTCACACACTTTAAACCCAAAATCATTCACCAGCTTCTGTAGTTTCTCAACCCAAACAACCCCCTCAGCGAACAACAACTGACTCGCTTCCCAAGCCCTCTCATCCCACCCAAAAGATCTGAACTTGCCCCTCTCCCCCAAAACCCTTGTATTCACCTCCCTAACAATCCCATCCATAAACAAATTTAACAACCATGGAGACATCATGCACCCCTGCCGCAAACGGACATTCACTTAGAACCAGTCACTATTCTCTCTTTTTACTCATGCAAAATGCCTTAACATCCTCAAAAAAGATTTTCACTGCTTCTAGCAACTTACCTCCCAAACATATACTCTTAATACCTTCCCCCAGAAACATCTCTATCAACTCTATCATTTTCCTTCCCCAAACCATGAATGCTACATACAAAGTAAATTGTTTTTTAAGTATTTCTCCTTATTTTCTAGCAAACCCTGTCCAACATCTCAACCACTTCGAAAGCACATGTCCTCCCAATCGGGATTTCTGTACGGGGCCTTGACCTCTCAATCATTACCCCCCCATATGATTTCCGGGAATACCACAAATTGTCCCTCTGTAATTTGAAAAAAACCCCACCTTTTTTCCCCTTTGCCCTTTGTACAATGGCACTATACAAGATTCAAATCCAGGCACTTCACCATGAACCATTCTATAT
Source organism: Panulirus ornatus (assembly GCF_036320965.1). Lineage (NCBI taxonomy): Eukaryota > Metazoa > Arthropoda > Malacostraca > Decapoda > Palinuridae > Panulirus > Panulirus ornatus. The sequence goes on along the minus strand of NC_092243.1, from coordinate 44,733,113 downwards.
TGAATACCCTCCCCAAACCCATCAACAACACAGTCCCCCTTTTAAAAAAATTTCCCCAAAAAGAAATAATACCCTACCAAACCTCCCGCCTTTCCGCTCATTTTCCCCCGGAGCTTCACTACCTCTTCTCTGTTCCCAAATCATTCTCCCTGACCACTCACTTAACACACCCACCTCTACCAAAACCCCCTATTTCCCCACTCTATCATCACACACATTAAACAAACCTTCAAAATACTCCCCCCATTCCCTCTCACTTCAAGTACTTGTTACACCCCCCCAAATGCCCCCTTCACCGTGTTCCCATTTGTCTCTTGCCCTACGCACTTTATTTACCTCCTCCAAAACATCTTTTATTCCTCCCAAAATATAAGAACCCCAATTGCCCCCCACCCTTACCTTTTCTTACCGCCCCTTTTATACATCTCCCAGCTTTCATTTTCCCGCGCTTTCAAATCCTTTTTCTTCACTAACAATTCAACCCCATACCACTCCCTTTCAAATCTGCCTCCTCACCCTTTTTCAGCCACACATCTTTTTCAATCCATCACTCGTCCTCCTCCCTTCCCCCCCACTCCCCTTTGTCATTTCCTCACCTTTTTCCATTCTCATCAACCCCTGCTTTTCCCACCACGTCCTTTTCCAAATTCACTTACGTCTCTTCACCCCAACATTTCTCCTCTTTTCAAAACCTTACATCTTCACCCCGCCTCCAAAATAAACAGGGACCCTATTCCCCCTTCAACTTTAAACCATTTCTTTCCGGAATGTTGACACTTATCCAAAATTTCGCCCCTCCCAAAACTATGATATCTTATGTTATCCCTCCCAGTATTCCCGGATAAAGAAAGAATACTCCCATGCATTCCTCATTGTCGTTAAGGTGACTAAAAGGGAAGGTAGCGGGCTGGAAAACCCCTTTCCCTTCTTGTTTTTAACTTCTAAAAAAGGGGGAAAAAAAGAAGGAGTCACGCGGAGTGTTCATCCTCCCGAAAGCTCAGAATGGGGTGTCTAAATGTGTTGATGTAACAAAGATGAGAAAAAAGGAGAGATAGTGAAGTCTGAGGAGAGGAACCTTTATGTTTGGTTGAGTGAACAAAAATCAAGGGTAAAAAAGGGGAAAAGTGGTTTGGGAAAGTCCCTGGGAGTAAAGTCAGGGGTAAATGAGAGGACAAGAGAAGGGAAGGAGTAGCATACTCCGAAACAGGGGGTTGTGGAGTTGGACAGTGTAAAAAGTATACTCAGTTTGATTTTGGGGAAAACTGAAAGTTGATGGAGAGAGATGGGTGATTAATGGGCACATGCACCTGGGCGTGAGGAAAAAAAGATCATGAGAGGCAAATGTTTTGGAGCATCTGAGTGAGTGTGTTTTGTATTTTTTATGCAGAGACCGGTTATAGTGTGGGTGATTTGAAAGCAAAGGTGAGTAATGTGCGTTGAGGAAAATGGTGCCCTGGGTGGGTTTAGTGTTTTTTAAATGGAAATGGTGAAGCGCTGTAGATTTAAGTGCTTTAAAAAGGACTGTGAATGGGAATAATGGTTTAAAGAGAGTATATTAAGAAAACATATTTTAAGTGGAGAGATGGCCCCGGAAAAGCGTTATTGATTATTTGGGAAAATTTAAAAGGCGCGTGAAAGAGAGACTTTTGAATGTTAAAGTGCTGAGAGGGCAAAAAGGAGGGATGTCTGATCATTACTTGGAGGCGAAGGAGGGGATTTGTAGAGTTTTTTAGAAAAGAAGAGAGAATTTTTGGGGGGGAAGAGGTAGTGAGAGTAAAGGGGCTTTGGGAAAAGGGGACTTGTGGAGGGAAATATCAGGAAAACTGGTACAGAAAGAAAAAGGTGAGAACAAAGGATGTGAGGGGATGGGGGGGGAATGGGATGTAATTAGGAAAGCAGTGAAGGCCGCACAAAAAAAGCTTGTGGCTGAAAGTGTGGGAGTGGGCAGATTAGAAAGGGGGAGTAGTGGTGGGGATTAGAAAATGAGTATTAGTGAAAAAAAGAAGAGAGAGGCATTTGGACAATTTTTGCTGGGGAAAAAATGCAAATGCCCGGGGTATGTAAAAAAGGAAAGGAGGGGCAAGAAAAAGTCAAGAGGTAAAAAAAAGGGCAAATGAGAGTTGAGGTGAGAGAGTAAACATTAAATTAGGAAGAATAAAAAGATGTTTTGGAGGAGGTAAATAAAGTGTGGTAAGACAAGGGAACAAATGAGAAGTTTAGTGAAGGGGCAAAGGGAGGTGATAACAAGAAGTGGTGATGTAAAAGGGAGATGGAGTGATTATTTTAAAGGGTTTGTTGAATGTGTTTGATGAAGAGTGGCAGTATAGGGTGTTTTGTCAAGGTGGTGTGAAAAGTGAGTGTTAAAAGGGAGAATGTTTTGGGTAAACAAGAAAGGTAGTAAAAGCTTTGCGGAGAAAAAACCCGGGGGGGCGCGGGTTTGGATGGTAATGCAGGGGAAATTTAAATTAAAAAAAAGGGGGGTGACTTTATTGTTGACTGGTTGGAAAGGTTATTTAATGAAAGAGGACCTCATGGTGAGGTGCCTGAGGATTGGAAAATGCTTGCATATGACATTGAAAAAGGGGAAAAGCTTATAAAAGTGAGTGCTAAATTACAGGGTAGGTTAGGGTCAAGCAATTGAGGTGAGTTTGAATGGAAAAAAAACTGGAGAAGTGAAGTGTTTTAGATATCTGGAGTGGATCGGCAGCGATGGAACCTGAAGCGAAGTGGTCATAGGGGGGTGGGGGGGCGAAAATTCTGGGCCTTGAAGAATTTGGGAAAGCGAGAACATTATCTGGGAAAGCAAAAATGGGTATTTTTAAAGGGAATAGTGGTTCCACAATGTTGTATGGTTGCGAGCGTGGCTATGAAGTTTTTTGCGCAGGAGGTGGATTGCTGGAAGAGATGTTTTGAGGAAATGTTGGTGTGAGGTGTTTTATCGAGTGAAAAAGAAAGGGTAAGGAGATGTGTGGAAATAAAAAGAGCGTTTTTAGAGAGCGAAGAGGTGTTTTGAAGGGGTTTTTGGCACATGAGAGAATGAGTGAGGAAGATTCCCAAAAGAGATTATGTGTCGGAGGTGGAGGAACGGGAGAAGAGGGAAAACCAAATTAGGTGAAAGATGGAGTGAAAAAAAATTTGTGTGATCGGGGCCTGAACATGCAGGAGGGTGAAAGGGGGGAAAGAATAGAGTGAATTGGAGCGATGGGGTTTATACCGGGGTTGACGTCCCTGTCATGGATTGATCAAGGCATGTGAAGCGTCTGGTTTAACCAGGAAGCTGTGTGGGTATGAAAATTCGGGGTGGACGTATGTAAAATACATGTGTATGGGGGGGGGCCATTTCTTTGTCTTTTTTCCTTGCGCTCCCCTCGCAAACGCGGAGACAGCGACAAAGTAATAAAAAAATTAAATATAAATATAATAAAGTTTGTTGAGTATTCCTTGGGAAATATATGGGGGTATTGATTGAGAAGTGAAGGCATGACAGAGCATCACATGGTGAAGAGCAGTGTTGTTTCAGAAGTGGTAGAAGATGTGTGGATCGGTGTTTGCTTTGAAAAATGTATGTGAGAAATACTTAGAAAAACAAATGGATTTGTATTACATTTATGGATTGGAGAGGCATATGATGAGTTTTATTGAGATGCTCTTTTGGGAGGTATTAAGAAAAAAGTGGTGTGGGAGGCAAGTTGTAAAAATCAGTGAAAATTTAAACGAGGAGTAAGGCTTGTTGTTAGGAAGGAGAAATGATTGGTTCTCGTGAATGTTGGTTTGTGGCAGGGGTGTGATGTCTCCAATTTGGGTTTTTTTTTTTGTTTTTTGATGGGGTTTTTAGGGAGGTGAATGCAAGAGTTTTGGAAAGAGGGCAAGTATGCAGTTCTGTTGTGTGAGAGAGCTTGGGAAATGAGTCGTTGTTGTTTGTTATGATACAAACGCTGGTGTGATTCGGTGGAAATGCAGAAGTGGTGACTGAGTTGGTAAAGTGTGTGAAAGAAGAAAGCTGGATTAAATTGAATAAGAGCAAGTTATTAGGTACGTAGGGTGGGGACAAGTCCCAAATTTGGGAGGTAATTTTTATTGAGGGAAAAAATAGAGGAAGTAAAGTGTTTTAGATATTGGGGTTTGGCTTTGGAGCGGATGGAACCATGAAGCGGAAAGTGAATCATAGGGGGGGGAGGGGGCGAAAGTCTGGGAGCGTTGAAGAACGTGTGGAATTTGAAACAAACTCTCAGAAAAACAAAAATGGTATGTTTTTAAGAAAAAGTGTTTTTCCCAACAATGTTATATGGTTGAAGCAAAAGGGGGTATAGATAGAGTTGTGGGGAGGAGGGGGATGTGCGGAAATGAATGTTTTAGGACAATATTGGTTGAGGGTTTTATCGAAAAAGAATAAAGGGTAAAAAGATTGTGTAAAAAAAAGAGTTGGTTGAAGAGCAGAAGAGGGGGTTTGAAAATGGGTTTGGGCAAGAGAGAATAATAGGAAAAATGACAAGGGAATATTTCAGAGGTGAAGGGGAAGAGAGAAGGAAACCAAAAGGGGGGGGAAATGGAGGAAAAAAATTTTGAGTGATCGGGCCTGAACAGCAGGGGGGTGAAAGGGGGCAAGGGAAAAGAGTAATTGGAACGGTGGTATACTGGGTGGACGTGCTGTCATTGGATTGAACCAGGGCATGTGAAGCGTCTGGGGTAAGCCATGGAAAGTTTTGTGGGGCCTGGATGTGGAAAGGGAACTGTGGTTTCAGTGCATTATATATGACAGCTAGAGACTGAGTGTGAATGAATGTGGCCTTTGTTGCCTTTTCCTAGTGCTACCTCGCGCACATGCGAGGGGAGGGAGTTGTCATTTTCATGTGTGGTGGGGTGGCGACGGGAATGAATAAGGGCAGACAGGATGAATTATGTACATGTGTATATATGTATATGTCTGTGTGTGTATATATATGTATAAGTTGAGATGTATAGGTATGTATATGTGCGTGTTTGGATATGTATGTATATACATGTGTATGTGGGTGGGTTGGGCCATTCTTTCGTCTGGTTCCTTGCGCTACCTCGCTAACGCAGGAGACAGTGACAAAGTATGATAAATATTAATAAATATTTTTGAAATGATTATGTATGTGATATAAGGAGGGAAAAGTAGAGGTATAAAGAAGTAGAGGAAAAGCAAGTGGGTAATATGTTAATGAATGTCCTGAGTGCATTTATTTCTGGTATTGATGTGGTTGAAGTAATAGGACAATTGCTTAGACCACCTGTTTCTCAGTTATGTAATTTGCTGTCTTTTTACTTTAGATTTCATGAAAAGTTAGTGGTTACATGCACATTGTAAGTAGTTAAGTTGTGATTGCTGGTATTCATTTAGACTAAACTGTGCAGCTTTGATATAGCATCAGACATCAAGGTAAAGTGAAGATTTTTATTTTACTCAGAGACAGAAGAGATCATTTTTAATGTGTTGTTCACACACTGTAAGGCATACAGCTGTTGAATTCCTGAAGCCACTCCAAATCATGAACCTTTAAATTTTCAGAGTCTCCGCTGTTACCACCACAGCCAATTATGAAACCAGATATAGTGTTCTTCGGTGAAGGTCTACCTGATGAGTTCCACGACAGAATGGCAGAAGATAAAGATGAATGTGATTTGCTGATTGTTGTAGGATCCTCCCTCAAAGTTAGACCTGTAGCTTTGATTCCCAGTAAGTTGTGGAGATATGTTAGAAAATAAACTTGTGGCATATGTTGGTATGAAATTCTTCCAGAATTTATTTTTTAAGCATTAGAGAATGGTTATGCAAAATAACAGCAAATTCAGTTTACTGTATCTTGTAGCTGGGCTTAATTTATTTTTACCTGATGATTTTATAATCCAGTAATTTTGATTCCAGGTTCAGTTCCTTCACATGTGCCTCAGATACTGATCAATCGTGAACCCTTGCGGCATCTCACATTTGATGTTGAACTTCTAGGAGACTGTGATGTGATAATTAATGAGCTTTGTCACAGGTTAGTACCAAACTGTACAAGGAATGTATGTCAGATATCATTATTGATATATTTATTTATCTGTTATAATTGATCGCCCTTTCCCATGTCAGCACGATAGGTAGCACCAAGAAACAGATGAAGAAAGACCCATCCACTCACATACACACGTATATACATACACGCACATGCACAGACTTGTGTGAGGAAGTACCAGGAGAGATTGAATGTAGAATGGCAAAAGTCGAGAGCAAACGTCGTAAGGGGAGTGGGTAGGAATGGGATGTATTTAGGGAAGCAGTGACGGTGTGCGCAAAAGATGCCGGTGGCATGAGAAAGTTGGGATGTGGGCAGATTAGAAAGGGTAGTGAGTGGTGGGATGAAGAAGTAAGATTGTTAGTGAAAGAGAAGAGAGAGGCATTTGGACAATTTTTGCTGGGAAGTAATGAAAGTGACTGGGAGATGTATAAAAGAAAGTGGGAGGAGGTCAAGAGAAAGGTGTAAGAGGTGGAAAAGAGGGCAAATGAGAGTTGGGGTGAGAGAGTATCATTAAATTTTTGGGAGAATGAAAAGATGTTTTGGAAAGAGGTAAATAACATGTGTAAGATGAGAACAAATGAGAACATCGGTGAAGGGGGCAAATGGGGAGATAATAAGTAGTGATGAAGTGAGAAGGAGATGGAGTGAGTATTTTGAAGATTTGTTGAATGTGTTTGATGCTAGAGTGGCTGATATAGGGTGTTTTGGTCGGGATGGTGTGTGAAGTGAGAGAGTCATGGATAATGGTTTGGTAAACAAAGAAGAGGTAGTGAAAATTTTGTGGAAGATGAAAGCCGGCAAGGGGGGCTTGGTTTGGATGGTATTGCAGTGAAAATTGTTAAAAAGGGGTGACTGTGTTGTTGATTGGTTGGTAAGGCAATTAAGTGTGTATGGATCATGATGAAGTGCCTGAGGATTGGTGGAATGCATGCATAGTCCCATTGTACAAAGGGAAAGGGGAAAAAGGTGATTGTTCAAATTACACAGGCATAAGTTTGTTGAGTATTCTTGGGAAATTCTATGAGAGTATATTGTTTGAGAGGGTAAAGGCATGTACAGAGCATCAGATTGAGGAAGAGCATTGTGTTCTCAAAATCATTTTCACTCCATCCTTCCACCTCCAATTTGGTCTCCCACTTCTCCTCGGTCCCTCCACCTCTGACACATGTATCCTCTTTGTGAATCTTTCCTCACTGATTCTCTCCATGTGACCAAACCATTTCAATACACCCTCCTCTGCCCTCTTAACCACACTATTTTATTACCACACATCACTCTTATCCTTTCATTGCTTACTCAATCAAACCACCTCTCACGACATATTGTCCTCAGACATTTCATTTCCAACACATCCACCATCCTCCGCACAACCCTATCTATTGCCCATACCTCACAGCCATATAACATTTTTGGAACCACTATTACTTCAAACATACCCATTTTTGCCTTCCGAGATATTGTTCTCGCCTTCCACACATTCTTCAATGCTCCCAGAACCTTTGCCCCCTCCCCCACTCTGTGATGCACTTCTGCTTCCATGGTTCCATCCGCTGCCAAATCCACTCCCAGATGTCTAAAACACTTCACTTCCTCCAGTTTTTCTCCATTCAAACTTACCTCCCAAGTGACTTGTCCCTCAACCCTACTGAACCAGATAACCTTGCTCTTATTCACATTTACTCTCAGGTTTCTTCTTTCACACACTTTACCAAACTCATTCACCAGCTTCTGTAGTTTCTCACCCAAACAACAACTCAGCGAACAACAACTGACTCGCTTCCCAAGCCCTCTCATCCCCAACAGACTGCATACTTGCCCCTCTCTCCAAAACTCTTGTATTCACCTCCCTAACAATCCCATCCATAAACAAATTAAACAACCATGGAGACATCATGCACCCCTGCTGCAAACGGACATTCACTTAGAACCAGTCACTATTCTCTCTTCTTACTCATGCACATGCCTTACATCCTCGATAAAAGATTTTCACTGCTTCTAGCAACTTACCTCCCAAACCATATACTCTTAATACCTTCCACAGAGCATCTCTATCAACTCTATCATATTCCTTCTCCAGATCCATGAATGCTACATACAAAGTCATTTGTTTTTCTAAGTATTTCTCACATTCATTCTTCTAAGCAAACACCTGATCCACACATCCTCTACCACTTCTGAAAGCACACTGCTCCTCCCCAATCAGACGTTCTGTACAGGCCTTGACCCTCTCAATCATTACCCTCCCATATGATTTCCCAGGAATACTCAACAAACTTGTACCTCTGTAATTTGAACACTCACCTTTATTCCCTTTGTCTTTGTACAATGGCACTATACAAGCATTCCAGCAATCCTCAGGCACTTCACCATGAACCATTCATATATTGAATATCCTCACCAACCAGTCAACAACACAGTCACCCCCTTTTTTAATAAATTCCACAGCAATACCCTACCAAACCTGCCGCCTTGCCGGCTATCATCTTCCCCAGAGCTTTCACTACCTCTTCTCTGTTTACCAAATCATTCTCCCTGACCATCTCACTTCACACACCACCTCTACCAAAACACCCTATTTCTCCCACTCTATCATCACACACATTCAACAAACCTTCAAAATACTCACCCCATCTCCCTCTCACTTCACAGCTACTTGTTACTACCTCCCCATTTGCCCCCTTCACCGATGTTCCCATTTGTTCTCTTGTCTTACGCACTTTATTTACCTCCTTCCAAAACATCTTTTTATCCTCCCTAAAATATAATGATACTCTCTCATTTGCCCCCTTTTTCACCTCTTGCACCTTTCTCTTGACCTCTTGCCTCTTTCTTTTATACATCTCCCAGTCATTTGCACTATTTCCCCTGCAAAAATTGTCCAAATGCCTCTATCTTCTCTTTCACTAACAATCTTACATCTTCATCCCATCACTCACTACCCTTTCTAATCTGCCTACCTCCCACTTTTCTCATGCCACAGGCATCTTTTGTGCAAGCCATCACTGCTTCCTAAACACATCCCATTCCTCCCCCACTCCCCTTATGTCATTTGCTCTCACCTTTTTCCATTCTGCACTCAATCTCTCCTGCTACTTCCTCACACAAGTCTCCTTTCCAAATTCACTTACTCTCTTCACCCCAACATTCTCTCTTCTTTTCTGAAAACCTGTACATAGCTTCACCCTCGCCTCCACAAGATAATGATCAGGCATCCCTCCAGTTGCCCCTCTCAGCACATTAATATCCATAGTCTCTTTCACGCGCCAATCAGTTAACACGTTATCCAATAATGCTCTCTAGCCATCTCTCCTACTTACATATGTATACTTATGTATATCTCTCTTTTTAAACCATGTATTCCCTGGGGATAAGGGAGAAAGAATACTTCCCATGCATTCCTCACTTGTCGTATAAGGTGACTAAATGGGATGGTAGCGGGGGGCTGGAAACCCTTCCCTTCTTGTATTTTAACTTTCTAAAAGGGGAAACAGAAGAAGGAGTCACGCGGGGAGTGTTCATCCTCCTCGAAGGCTCAGATTGGGGTGTCTAAATGTGTGTGGATGTAACAAAGATGAGAAAAAAGGAGAGATAGGTAGTATGTCTGAGGAGAGGAACCTTGATGTTTTGGCTCTGAGTGAAACAAAGCTCAAGGGTAAAGGGGAAGAGTGGTTTGGGAATGTCGTGGGAGTAAAGTCAGGGGTTAGTGAGAGGACAAGAGTAAGGGAAGGAGTAGCACTACTCCTGAAACAGGAGTGGTGGGAGTATGTGACAGTGTAAGAAAGTATACTCGAGTTTGATATGGGTAAAACTGAAAGTTGATGGAGAGAGATGGGTGATTATTGGTGCACATGCACCTGGGCGTGAGAAGAAAGATCATGAGAGGCAAGTGTTTTGGGAGCATCTGAGTGAGTGTGTTAGTAGTTTTGATGCATGAGACCGGGTTATAGTGATGGGTGATTTGAATGCAAAGGTGAGTAATGTGGCAGTTGAGGGAATAATTGGTGTACATGGGGTGTTCAGTGTTGTAAATGGAAATGGTGAAGCGCTTGTAGATTTATGTGCTGAAAAAGGACTGGTGATTGGGAATAACTGGTTTAAAAAGAGAGATATATGTAAGTATACATATGTAAGTAGGAGAGATGGCCGGAGAGCGTTATTGGATTATGTGTTAATTGATAGGCGCGTGAAAGAGAGACTTTTGAATGTTAATGTGCTGAGAGGTGCAACAGGAGGGATGTCTGATCATTATCTTGTGGAGGCGAAGGTGAAGATTTGTAGAGGTTTTCAGAAAAGAAGAGAGAATGTTGGGGTGAAGAGAGTAGTGAGAGTAAGTGAGCTTGGGAAGGAGACTTGTGTGAGGAAGTATCAGGAGAAACTGAGTACAGAACGGAAAAAGGTGAGAACAAAGGATGTGAGGGGAGTGGGGGAGGAATGGGATGTATTTAGGAAAGCAGTGATGGCTTGCACAAAAGATGCTTGTGGCATGAGAAGTGTGGGAGGTGGGCAGATTAGAAAGGGTAGTGAGTGGTGCGATTAAGAAGTGAGCTTATTAGTGAAAGAGAAGAGAGAGGCATTTGGACAATTTTTGCTGGGAAATGATGCAAATGCCTGGGAGATGTATAAAAGGAAGAGGCAGGTGGTCAAGAAAAAGGTGCAAGAGGTAAAAAAGAGGGCAAATGAGAGTTGAGGTGAGAGAGTATCATTAAATTTTAGGGAGAATAAAAAGATGTTTTGGAAGGAGGTAAATAAAGTGTGTAAGACAAGGGAACAAATGAGAAGTTTAGTGAAGGGGGCTAATGGGGAGGTGATAACAAGTAGTGGTGATGTGAAAGGGAGATGGAGTGATTATTTTGAAGGTTTGTTGAATGTGTTTGATGATAGAGTGGCAGGTATAGGGTGTTTTGGTCAAGGTGGTGTGCAAAGTGAGATGGTTAGGGAGAATGATTTGGTAAACAGAGAAGAGGTAGTAAAAGCTTTGCGGAAGATGAAAGCCGGCAGGGCAGCGGGTTTGGATGGTATTGCAGTGGAATTTATTAAAAAAGGGGGTGACTTTATTGTTGACTGGTTGGTAAGGTTATTTAATGTAAGTAGGACTCATGGTGAGGTGCCTGAGGATTGGAGAAATGCTTGCATAGTGACATTGTACAAAGGCAAAGCTTATAAAAGTGAGTGCTAAAATTACAGAGGTAGGGTTGAGGGTCAAGTCAATTGGGAGGTGAGTTTGAATGGAGAAAAACTGGAGGAAGTGAAGTGTTTTAGATATCTGGGAGTGGATCTGGCAGCGGATGGAACCATGGAAGCGGAAGTGGATCATAGGGTGGGGGAGGGGGCGAAAATTCTGGGGGCCTTGAAGAATGTGTGGAAGTCGAGAACATTATCTCGGAAAGCAAAAATGGGTATGTTTGAAGGAATAGTGGTTCCAACAATGTTGTATGGTTGCGAGGCGTGGGCTATGGATAGAGTTGTGCGCAGGAGGATGGATGTGCTGGAAATGAGATGTTTGAGGACAATGTGTGGTGTGAGGTGGTTTGATCGAGTGAGTAACGTAAGGGTAAGAGAGATGTGTGGAAATAAAAAGAGCGTGGTTGAGAGAGCAGAAGAGGGTGTTTTGAAGTGGTTTGGGCACATGGAGAGAATGAGTGAGGAAAGATTGACCAAGAGGATATATGTGTCGGAGGTGGAGGGAACGAGGAGAAGAGGGAGACCAAATTTGAGGTGGAAAGATGGAGTGAAAAAGATTTTGTGTGATCGGGGCCTGAACATGCAGGAGGGTGAAAGGAGGGCAAGGAATAGAGTGAATTGGAGCGATGTGGTATACCGGGGTTGACGTGCTGTCAGTGGATTGAATCAAGGCATGTGAAGCGTCTGGGTTAAACCATGGAAAGCTGTGTAGGTATGTATATTTGCGTGTGTGGACGTATGTATATACATGTGTATGGGGGGGGGGGGCCATTTCTTTCGTCTGTTTCCTTGCGCTACCTCGCAAACGCGGGAGACAGCGACAAAGTATAATAAATATAAATATAAATATAAATAAAGTTTGTTGAGTATTCCTGGGAAATTATATGGGAGGGTATTGATTGAGAAGGTGAAGGCATGTACAGAGCATCACATTGGTGAAGAGCAGTGTTGTTTCAGAAGTGGTAGAGGATGTGTGGATCAGGTGTTTGCTTTGAAAAATGTATGTGAGAAATACTTAGAAAAGCAAATGGATTTGTATGTAGCATTTATGGATCTGGAGAAGGCATATGATAGAGTTGATAGAGATGCTCTGTGGTAGGTATTAAGAATATGTGGTGTGGGAGGCAAGTTGTTAGAATCAGTGAAAAGTTTTTATCGAGGATGTAAGGCATATGTATGTGTAGGAAGAGAGGAAAGTGATTGGTTCTCAGTGAATGTTGGTTTGTGGCAGGGGTGTGTGATGTCTCCATGGTTTTTTAATTTGTTTATGGATGGGGTTGTTAGGGAGGTGAATGCAAGAGTTTTGGAAAGAGGGGCAAGTATGCAGTCTGTTGTGGATGAGAGAGCTTGGGAAGTGAGTCAGTTGTTGTTTGCTGATGATACAGCGCTGGTGGCTGATTCGTGTGAGAAACTGCAGAAGCTGGTGACTGAGTTTGGTAAAGTGTGTGAAAGAAGAAAGCTGAGAGTAAATGTGAATAAGAGCAAGGTTATTAGGTACAGTAGGGTTGAGGGACAAGTCAATTGGGAGGTAAGTTTGATTGGAGAAAAACTAGAGGAAGTAAAGTGTTTTAGATATCTGGGAGTGGCTTTGGCAGCGGATGGAACCATGGAAGCGGAAGTGAATCATAGGGTGGGGGAGGGGGCGAAAGTTCTGGGAGCGTTGAAGAACGTGTGGAAGTCGAGAACAATCTCTCAGAAAGCAAAAATAGGTATGTTTGAAGGAATAGTGGTTCCAACAATGTTATATGGTTGCAAGGCATGGGCTATAGATAGAGTTGTGTGGAGGAGGGTGGATGTGCTGGAAATGAGATGTTTGAGGACAATATGTGGTGTGAGGTGGTTTGATCGAATAAGAAATAATAGGGTAAGAGAGATATGTGGTAATAAAACGAGTGTGGTTGAGAGAGCAGAAGAGGGTGTTTTGAAATGGTTTGGTCACATGAAGAGAATGAATGAGGAAAGATTGACTAAGAGGATATATGTGTCAGAGGTGAAGGGAACGAGGAGAAGTGGAAGACCAAATTGTAGGTGGAAAGATGGAGTGAAAAAGATTTTGAGTGATCAGGGCCTGAACATGCAGGAGGGTGAAAGGCGTGCAAGGAATAGAGTGAATTGGAACGATGTGGTATACTGGGGTGGACGTGCTGTCAGTGGATTGAACTAGGGTGTGTGAAGCGTCTGGGGTAAACCATGGAAAGTTGTGTGGGTCCTGGATGTGGAAAGGGTGCTGTGGTTTCAGTGCATTGTACATGACAGTTAGAGACTGAGTGTGAACGAATGGGGCCTTTGTTGTCTTTTCCTAGCACTACCTCGCGCACATGGGTGGGGAGAGGGTTGTTATTTCATGTGTGGCGGGGTGGCAGTGGGAATGAATAAAGGCAGATAGTATGAATTATGTACATGTGTATATATGTATATGTCTGGGTGTGTATATATATGTATACGTTGAGATGTATAGGTATGTATATTTGCATGTGTGGACGTATATGTATATACATGTGCATGTGGGTGGGTTGGGCCATCCTTTCGTCTGTTTCCTTGCAAAACCTCGCTAACATGGGAGACAGCGACAAAGCAAAGTAGATAAAATAAATAAATGAATTCCCAATCACCAGTCTTTTTTCAGCACACAAATCTACAAGCTCTTGACCATATCCATTTACAACACTGAACACCCTTGTAAACCAATTAGACCCTCAACTGCCACATTACTCACCTTTGCATTCAAATCACCCATCACTATAATCCGGTCTCCTGCATCAAAACTGCTAACACACTGACTCATCTGCTCCCAAAACACTTGCCTCTCATGATCTTTCTTCTCATTCCCAGGTGCATAGGCACAAATAATCACCCATCTGTCTCCGTCCTCTTTCAGTTTTACCCATATCAATCTAGAGTTTACTTTCTTACACTATCACATACTCCCACAACTACAGCTTCAGGAATAGTGCCTCTCCTTCCCCTGCTCTTGTCTCATCACTAACCCCTGAGTTTACTCCCAAGACATTCCCAAACCACTCTTTCCCTTTACCCTTGAGCTTTATTTCACTCAGAGCCAAAACATCCAGGTTTCTATCCTCAAACATACTACCTGTCTCTCCTTTTTTCTCATCTTGGTTACATCCTCACGCATTTAGACACCCCAATCTGAGCCTTTGAGGAGGATCAGCACTCCCCACATGACTCCTTCTGTTTCCCCATATGTTGATATGTATGTAATGTATTGTGCATATGTGGGCATTTATGTATATGTGTGTATATGAGTTGATGGGCCATTCTTCGTCTGTTTCCTGGCACTAACTTGCGAATACAGGAAACAGCGATTATGTATTTTATGTATTTTAAGTTTCTAAAAGGGGAAACACAAGGAGTCATGCGGGGAGTGCTTATCCTCCTCGAAGGCTCAGATTGGAGTGTCTAAATGTGTGTGGATGTAATCAAGATGAGAGAAAAGGAGAGATAAGTAGTATGTTTGGGGAAAGAAATGCAGATGTTTTGGCTCTGAGTGAAATGAAGCTTAAGGGTAAAGGAAAAGAGTGGTTTGGGAATGTTTTGGAAGTAAAGTCAGGGGTTAGTGAGAGGACAAGAGCAAAGGAAGGAGTAAGACTACTCCTGAAACAGGAGTGGTGGGAGTATGTGATAGAGTGTAAGAAAGTAAACTCTAGACTGATATGGATAAGACTGAAAGTGGATGGAGAGAGATGGATGATTATTGGTGCCTATGCACCTGGGCATGAGAAGAAAGATCATGAGAGACAATTGTTTTGGGAGCAGCTGAGTGAGTGTGTTAGCAGTTTTGATGCATGAGACCAGGTTATAGTGATGGATGATTTGAATGCAAAGGTGAGTAATGTGGCAGTTGAGGGAATAATTGGTGTACATGGGGTGTTCAGTGTTGTAAGTGGAAATGGTGAAGAGTTTGTAGATTTATGTGCTGAAAGAGGACTGGCGATTGGGAATACCTGATTTAAAAAGAGAGATATACATAAGTATACATATGTAAGTAGAAGAGATGGCCAGAGAGCGTTTTTGGAATACATGTTAATTGATAGGCGTGTGAAAGAGAGACTTGGATGTTAATGTGCTAAGAGGTGCAACTGGAAGGATGTCTGATCTTTATCTTGTGGAGGCGAAGGTGAAGATATGTAGAGGTTTTCAGAAAAGAAGAGAAAATGTTGGGGTGAAGAGAGTGGTGAAAGTAAGTGAGCTTGGGAAGGAGACTTGCGTGAGGAAGTACCAGGAGAGACTTGAGTGCAGAATGGAAAAAGGTGAGAGCAAAGGATGTAAGGGGAGTGGGGGAGGAATGGGATGTATTTAGGGAAGCAGTGATGGCTTGTGCAAAAGATGCTTGTGGCATGAGACGTGTGCAAGTTAGGCAGATTAGAAAGGGTAGTGAGTGGTGGAATGAAGATGAAAGATTATTAGTGAAAGAGAAGGGAGAGTCATTTGGATGATTTTTGCTGGGAAATAGTGCAAATGAGTGGGAGATGTATAAAAGAAAGAGGCAGGAGGTCAAGAGAAAGGTGCAAGAGGTGAAAAAGAGGGGAAATGAGAGTTGGGGTGAGAGCGTATCATTAGATTTTAGGGAGAATAAAAAGATGTTTTGGAAAGAGGTAAATAAAGAGCGTAAGACAAGAGAACAAATGGGAACATCGGTGAAGGGGGCTAATGGGGAGGTAATAACAAGTAGTGGTGATGTGAGAAGGAGGTGGAGTGAGTATTTTGAGGATTTGTTGAATGTTTTAGATGATAGAGTGGCAGATATAGGGTGTTTTTGTCAAGGTGGTGTGCGAAGTGAGAGGGTCAGGGAGAATGATTTGGTAAACAGAGAAGAGGTAGTGAAAGCTTTGCGGAGGATGAAAGCCGGCAAGGTGGCGGGTTTGGATGGTATTGCAGTGGAATTTATTAAAAAAGGGGGTGACTGTGTTGATGACTGGTTGGTGAGAATATTCATTGTATGTATGGCTCATGGTGAAGTGCCTGAGGATTGGCGGAATGCATGCATAGTGCCATGGTACAAAGGAAAAGGGGATAAAGGTGAGTGTTCAAATTATAGAGGTATAAGTTTGTTGAGTATTCCTGGGAAATTATATGGTATGGTATTGATTGAGAGAGTCAAGGCATGTATAGAGCATCAGATTGGGGAAGGGCAGTGTGGTTTCAGAAGTGTTAAAGGATGTGTGGATCAGGTGTTAGCTTTGAAAAATGTATGTGAGGAATACTTAGAAAAACAAATAGATTTGTAAGTAGCATTTATGGATCTGGAGAAGGCATATGAAAAAGTTGATAGAGATGCTCTGTGGAAGGTATTAAGAGTATATGGTGTGGGAGGCAAGTTGCTAGAAGCAGTGAAATCTTTTTATCGAGGATGTATGGCACGTGTACGAGTAGGAAGAGAGGAAAGTGATTGGTTCCCAGTGAATGTCAGTTTGCGGCAGGGGTTTGTGATGTCTCCATGGTTGTTTAATTTGTTTATGGATGGGGTTGTTAGGGAGGTGAATGCGAGAGTTTTGGAGAGAGGGGCAAGTATGCATTCTGTTTTAGATGAGAGGGCTTGGGAAGTGAGTCAGTTGTTCGCTGATGATACAGCGCTGGTGGTTGATTCTTGTGGGAAACTGTTGAAGCTGGTGGCTGAGTTTGGTAAAGTGTGTGAAAGATAGCTGAGAGTAAATGTGAATAAGAGGAAGGTTATTAGGTACAGTAGGGTTGAGGGTCAAGTCAATTGGGAGGTAAGTTTGAATAGAGAAAAACTGGAGGAAGTAAAGTGTTTCAGATATCTGGGAGTGGCTTTGGGAGTGGATGGAACCATGGAAGCGGAAGTGAGTCACGGTGGGGGAAGGGGCGAAAGTTCTGGAAACGTTGAAGAATATGTGGAAGGCGAGAACATTATCTCGGAAAGCAAAAATGGGTATGTTTGAAGGAATAGTGGTTCCAACAATGTCATATGGTTGTGAGGCATGGGCTATATATGGGGTTGTGCGGAGGAGGGTGGATGTGTTGGAAATGAGATGTTTGAGAATAATATGTGGTGTGAGGTGGTTTGATCGAGTAAGTAATGAAAAGGTAAGAGATGTGTGGTAATAAAAAGAGTGTGGTAGAGAGATCAGAAGAGGGTGTATTGAAATGGTTTGTTCACATGGAGGGAATGAGTGAGGAAAGATTGACCCAAGAGGATATGTGTCAGAGGTGGAGGGAACGAGGAGAAGTGGGAGACCAAATTGGAGGTGGAAGAATGGAGTGAAAAAGATTTTGAGTGATCGGGGCCTGAACATGCAGGAGGGTGAAAGGTGCGCAAGGAATAGAGTTAATTGGAACAATGTGGTATACCGGGATCGACGTGCTGTCAATGGATTGAACCAGGGCATGTGGAACTGGAGGGATGTCTGATCATTATCTTGTGGAGGCAAAGGTGAAGATTTGTAGAGGTTTTCAGAAAAGAAGAGAGAATGTTGGGGTGAAAAGAGTGGTGAGAGTAAGTGAGCTTGGGAAGGAGACTTGTGTGAGAAAGTACCAGGAGAGACTGAGTACAGAATGGAAAAAGGTGAGAACTAAGGACGTAAGGGGAGTGGGGGAGGAATGGGATGTATTTAGGGAAGCAGTGATGGCTTGTGCAAAAGATGCTTGTGGCATGAGAAGTGTGGGCGGTGGGCAGATTAGAAAGGGTAGTGAGTGGTTGGATGAAGAAGTAAGATTATTAGTGAAAGAGAAGAGAGAGGCATTTGGACGATTTTTGCAGGGAAATAATGCAAATGAGTGGGAGATGTATAAAAGGAAGAGGTAGGAGGTCAAGAGAAAGGTGCAAGAGGTGAAAAAGAGGGGAAATGAGAGTTGGGGTGAGAGAGTATCATTAAATTTTAGGGAGAATAAAAAGATGTTTTGGAGGGAAGTAAATAAAGTGCCTGAGACAAGGGAACAAATGGGAACTTCAGTGAAGGGAGCTAATGGGGGGGTGGTAACAAGTAGTGGTGATGTGAGAAGATGTAGTGAGTATTTTAAAGGTTTGTTGAATGTGTTTGATGATAGAGTGGCAGATATAGGGTGTTTTGGTCGAGGTAGTGTGCAAAGTGAGAGGATTAGGGAAAATGATTTGGTAAACAGAGAGGAGGTAGTAAAAGCTTTGTGGAAAATGAAAGTCGGCAAGGCAGTGAGTTTGGATGGTACTTCAGAAGAATTTATTAAAAAAGGAGATGACTGTATTGTTGACTGGTTTTTTTTTTTTTTTTTTTTTTTTTTTTATACTTTGTCGCTGTCTCCCGCGTTTGCGAGGTAGCGCAAGGAAACAGACGAAAGAAATGGCCCAACCCCCCCCCCCATACACATGTACATACACACGTCCACACACGCAAATATACATACCTACACAGCTTTCCATGGTTTACCCCAGACGCTTCACATGCCTTGATTCACTCCACTGACAGCACGTCAACCCCTGTATACCACATAGCTCCAATTCACTCTATTCCTTGCCCTCCTTTCACCCTCCTGCATGTTCAGGCCCCGATCACACAAAATCTTTTTCACTCCATCTTTCCACCTCCAATTTGGTCTCCCTCTTCTCCTCGTTCCCTCCACCTCCGACACATATATCCTCTTGGTCAATCTTTCCTCACTCATTCTCTCCATGTGCCCAAACCATTTCAAAACACCCTCTTCTGCTCTCTCAACCACGCTCTTTTTATTTCCACACATCTCTCTTACCCTTACGTTACTTACTCGATCAAACCACCTCACACCACACATTGTCCTCAAACATCTCATTTCCAGCACATCCATCCTCCTGCGCACAACTCTATCCATAGCCCACGCCTCGCAACCATACAACATTGTTGGAACCACTATTCCTTCAAACATACCCATTTTTGCTTTCCGAGATAATGTTCTCGACTTCCACACATTTTTCAAGGCTCCCAAAATTTTCGCCCCCTCCCCCACCCTATGATCCACTTCCGCTTCCATGGTTCCATCCGCTGACAGATCCACTCCCAGATATCTAAAACACTTCACTTCCTCCAGTTTTTCTCCATTCAAACTCACCTCCCAATTGACTTGACCCTCAACCCTACTGTACCTAATAACCTTGCTCTTATTCACATTTACTCTTAACTTTCTTCTTCCACACACTTTACCAAACTCAGTCACCAGCTTCTGCAGTTTCTCACATGAATCAGCCACCAGCGCTGTATCATCAGCGAACAACAACTGACTCACTTCCCAAGCTCTCTCATCCCCAACAGACTTCATACTTGCCCCTCTTTCCAGGACTCTTGCATTTACCTCCCTAACAACCCCATCCATAAACAAATTAAACAACCATGGAGACATCACACACCCCTGCCGCAAACCTACATTCACTGAGAACCAATCACTTTCCTCTCTTCCTACACGTACACATGCCTTACATCCTCGATAAAAACTTTTCACTGCTTCTAACAACTTGCCTCCCACACCATATATTCTTAATACCTTCCACAGAGCATCTCTATCAACTCTATCATATGCCTTCTCCAGATCCATAAATGCTACATACAAATCCATTTGCTTTTCTAAGTATTTCTCACATACATTCTTCAAAGCAAACACCTGATCCACACATCCTCTACCACTTCTGAAACCGCACTGCTCTTCCCCAATCTGATGCTCTGTACATGCCTTCACCCTCTCAATCAATACCCTCCCATATAATTTACCAGGAATACTCAACAAACTTATACCTCTGTAATTTGAGCACTCACTCTTATCCCCTTTGCCTTTGTACAATGGCACTATGCACGCATTCCGCCAATCCTCAGGCACCTCACCATGAGTCATACATACATTAAATAACCTTACCAACCAGTCAACAATACAGTCACCCCCTTTTTTAATAAATTCCACTGCAATACCATCCAAACCTGCTGCCTTGCCAGCTTTCATCTTCCGCAAAGCTTTTACTACCTCTTCTCTGTTTACCAAATCATTTTCCCTAACCCTCTCACTTTGCACACCACCTCGACCAAAACACCCTATATCTGCCACTCTGTCATCAGACACATTCAACAAACCTTCGAAATACTCATTCCATCTCCTTCTCACATCACCACTACTTGTTATCACCTCCCCATTTACGCCCTTCACTGAAGTTCCCATTTGCTCCCTTGTCTTACGCACCCTATTTACCTCCTTCCAGAACATCTTTTTATTCTCCCTAAAATTTACTGATAGTCTCTCACCCCAACTCTCATTTGCCCTTTTTTTCACCTCTTGCACCTTTCTCTTGACCTCCTGTCTCTTTCTTTTATACTTCTCCCACTCAATTGCATTTTTTCCCTGCAAAAATCGTCCAAATGCCTCTCTCTTCTCTTTCACTAATACTCTTACTTCTTCATCCCACCACTCACTACCCTTTCTAAACAGCCCACCTCCCACTCTTCTCATGCCACAAGCATCTTTTGCGCAATCCATCACTGATTCCCTAAATACATCCCATTCCTCCCCCACTCCCCTTACTTCCATTGTTCTCACCTTTTTCCATTCTGTACACAGTCTCTCCTGGTACTTCCCCACACAGGTCTCCTTCCCAAGCTCACTGGTTGGTAACGTTATTTAATGTATGTGTGTCTCATGGTGAGGTGCGTGAGGATTGGCGGAATGCTTGCATAGTGCCATTGTACAAAGGCAAAGGGGATAAAAGTGAGTGCTCAAATTACAAAGGTATAAGTTTGTTGAGTATTCCCGGGAAATTTATGGGAGAGTATTGATTGAGAAGGTGAAGGCATGTACAGAGCATCAGATTAGGGAAGAGCAGTGTATTTGAGAATACTTAGAAAAGCAAATGGATTTGTATGTAGCATTTATGGATCTGGAGAAGGCATATGATGGAGTTGATAGAGATGCTCTGTGGAAGGTAGTAAGAATATATGGTGTTGGAGGTAAGTTGTTAGAAGCAGTGAAAAGTTTGTATCAAGGATGTAAGTCATGTGTACGTGTAGGAAGAGAGGAAAGTGATTGGTTCTCAGTGAATGTTGGTTTGTGGCAGGGGTGTGTGATGTCTCCATGGTTGTTTGATTTGTTTATGGATGGGGTTGTTAGGGAGGTGAATGCAAGAGTTTTGGAAAGAGGGGCGAGTATGCAGTCTGTTGTGGATGAGAGAGCTTGGGAAGTGAGTCAGTTGTTGTTTGCTGATGATACAGCGCTGGTGGCTGATTCGTGTGAGAAACTGCAGAAGTTGGTGACTGAGTTTGGTAAAGTGTGTGAAAGAAGAAAGCTGAGAGTAAATGTGAATAAGAGCAAGGTTATTAGGTACAGTAGGGTTGAGGGACAAGTCAATTGGGAGGTAAGTTTGAATGGAGAAAAACTGGAGGAAGTGAAGTATTTTACATATCTGGGAGTGGATTTGGCAGTGAATTGAACCATGGAAGCGGAAGTGAATCATAGGGTTGGGGAGGGGGCGAAAGTTCTGGGAGTGTTGGAGAATGTGTGGAAGTCGTGAAAATTATCTCGGAAAGCAAAAATGGGTATGTTTGAAGGAATAGTGGTTCCAACAATGTTATATGGTTGCGAGGCGTGGGCTATGGATAGAGTTGTTTGGAGGAGGGTGGATGTGCTGTAAATGAGATATTTGAGGACAATATGTCTTGTGAGATGGTTTGATCGAGTAAGTAATAATAGGGTAAGAGAGATGTGTGGTAATAAAACGAGTGTGGTTGAGAGAGCAGAAGAGGGTGTTTTGAAATGGTTTGGTCACATGAAGTGAATGAATGAGGAAAGATTGACAAAGAGGATATATGTGTCAGAGGTGGAGGGAATGAGAAGTGGGAGACCAAATTGGAGGTGGAAAGATGGCGTGAAAAAGATTTTGAGTGATCGGGGCCTGAACATGCAGGAGGGTGAAAGGCATGCAAGGAATAGAGTGAATTGGAACGATGTGGTATACCGGGATGGACGTGCTGTCAGTGGATTGAACCAGGGCATATGAAGCGTCTGGGGTAAACCATGGAAAGTGTTGTAGGGGCCTGGATGTGGAAAGGGAACTTTGGTTTCAGTGCATTATTTGATAACAGCTAGAGACTGAATGTGAACGAATGTGGCCTTTGTTGTCCTTTCCTAGCACTACCTCGCGCACATGAGGGGGGAGGGGGTTGTTATTTCATGTGTGGCAGGGTCGCGATTTGAATGAATAAGGGCACACAGTATGAATTATGTACATGTGTACATATGTATATGTCTGTGTGTGTATATATGTGTATACGTTGAGATGTATAGTTATGTATATGTGCATGCGTGTAAGTGTATGTTTATACATGGGTATGTGGGTGGGTTAGGCCATTCTTTCGTCTATTTCCTTGCACTACCTCGCTAACGCGGGAGACAGCGACAAAGTGTGATAAAAAAAATAATAATATATATATATATGTGTGTGTGAGTGTGAGTTCATATGTCTTTCTTCATCTGTTTCCTGGTGCTAATGCGAGAAACTGCGATCAAGTGTGTAAAAGAAATGTATATGTGTATTTATGCATGTATGTGCATCCTTTCTTTCATACTTGTTCACTGTGTTCCACGTGAACAAGGAAGCCTTCAACAGTATTCAGGAGTTATACAGGTAGTAGTCTTCTCCCCTACCCCCAGGGATATATTATCTACTTGTGGAAATGTTACATAATGAGGTGCTGCTCATGTTACTAGTTATCATAGTGAAATATTGGAAATTCAAAGTTTATATAGAATATTGCTGCTCTTTTAAAGAAAAGAAAAAACCTGTTTGTATTCCCTGTTTGAGCTTATGATCAATTTTAGTGTGAAAAGGTCCGTGAGCAGGAAAGCATCTCATGATCTTGTGTGGATTGTGTTGATATTAATACAGAAAACAGTTGAAAATGCAGATGCTTATGGCAGTCTGATGTGTTGATAAGCTTTCCTTTGTAAAATTTATAAACTTTTAGAGATATAATTTATTTTTCATACTGTTACAGATTAGGAGGTAGCTGGGAGGATCTTGCTTCTAATGAAAGTATGACTGAAATCCGGGAATTACCGCCCAGACCACTTCCTCCAGTTGTTGTAAATATAAGTAGTACTGATGGAGAGGAAACCAATCCTTATCCAGGATCATCCTTAGTGGCACCACAGAATGCTCCACATCCCCGCGATGAAAGTGATATTGAAGCACTGAGAGCTTGCTGGGCCCCAAAGATTCGTGAAACTGTTGCCTCCAGGTTACCAGGTAAGGAAATACTCTTAGAATGTTAATGGAAGCTGTTTCTAAGTGCTTGTTTCTGAAGTAGTTTTATCCTGTATTCTCTCATTCTAGTTCTCCAGTTGCATATTTGAACTATACCATGTCTTGTTAGTATATAATTTGAAAATCCAATCACTCACAGAGACTGCTTGTGACATGTATGAGCAACATGTCTTAGACATTCATAAAATAGGAAGCTGAACTTCCTTGAAGAATGGTCACTTCTTCTTTAAGTTGCCAACCAGCAAGTGCTTACCAGGCATTAGCCAGGTTTATTTAAATCCTCCTTTTCTTAACTAACAAACCATGAAACCCCATCCTCCCCTTTACAAAATATCTCACTTTTCAACAAGGAGCATACCAACCAGTTCTTCAGTTAGGTATGCCTCCCTTCAGAATTCACAAGTCAGCTTTTAGAAAATAGAATGTAGTAATCACACAGAAGGAATATTTTGTTTTTCGTTTTTATTAATTGAAGAAAACATTAAGGATATTAGACAAGAGTGTCGGAAGTAGTAGTTAAGAACATTTGGGTGTGAGCATTAGGTAGAAGCAGTAGGTTAGAACATGGGGTAGAAGTAATGTGTAGGAACATGAGGTAAGAGCTTCTAGAAACACAGCAGTAGAGTTGCCTTTTGCTCGTGGCCTGTTAATGGTGAGGCCCTAGGAGGCTAAGAAGCGACACTGGAATGTATCATTTATGGAAACTTTTGCTGTGGCTGCCCCGATGAGGGAGATCCCAAAGGGAATGGGCATCAGAGGTATACATAGAAGATAGGTAGATAGAAGAAAAGTGATACATACAAGTTAGTTTACTGTAGAAAAATAACACTGAAATATTGATCAAAGAAGTGCAGCTAAGGGACTAGAAAAGCAAGCAGTCTGTTCTTTCATAATATTCCATCATTTACCTGCACAACTATACTGTCCTATATAGCAGTACATGATAAACATATTCATACTGTATATACAGATGTAATAGTGTTAAATAACTTTCCAGTGTTATTTATTTTATTGTACTTTGTCGCTGTCTCCTGTCTTAGCAAGGTACCGTAAGGAAACAGATGAAAGAATGGCCCAACCCACCCACATACACATGTATATACATACACATCCACACACGCACATATACATACCTATACATCTCAACATATACATATATATACACACACAGACATACATATATACACATGTACATAATTCATACTGTCTGCCCTTATTCATTCCCGTCGCCACCCTGCCACACATGAAATGACAACCCCCTCTCCCCGAATGTGCGCTAGGAAAAGACAACAAAGGCCACATTCGTTCAAACTCAGTCTCTAGCTATCATGTATAATGCACCAGAAGGCCCCCACAAAACTTTCCATGGTTTACCCCAGATGCTTCACATGCCCTGGTTCAATCCATTGACAGCACGTCTACCCCAGTATACCATATCGTTCCAATTCACTCTATTCCTTGCACGCCTTTCACCCTCCTGCATGTTCAGGCCCCGATCACTCAAAAGCTTTTTCACTCCATCTTTCCACATCCAATTTGGTCTCCCACTTCTCCTCGTTCCCTCCACCTTTGACACATACATCCTCTTTGTCAGCCTTTCCTCACTCATTCTCTTCATGTGACCAAACCATTTCAAAACACCCTCATCTGCTCTCTCAACCACACTCGTTTTATTATCACACATCTCTCTTACCCTTTCATTACTTACTCGATTAAACCACCTCACACCACATATTGTCCTCAAGCATCTCATTTCCAGTACATCCACCCTCCTCCGCACAACTCTATCTATAGCCCACGCCTCGCAACCATATAACAGTGTTGGAATCACTATTCCTTCATTCCTTCAAACATAGCCATTTTTGCTTTCGGAGATAATGTTCTCGACTTCCACACATTTTTCAATGCTCCCAGAACTTTCACCCCCTCCCCCACCGTATGATTCACTTCCGCTTTCATGGTTCCATCCACTGCCAAATCCACTCCTAGATATCTAAAGCACTTCACTTCCTCCAGTTTTTCTCCATTCAAACTTACCTTTCAGTTGACTTGTCCCTCAACCCTACTGTACCTAATAACCTTGCTCTTATTCACATTTACTCTCAGCTTTCTTCTTTCACACACTTTACTAAACTCAGTCACCAGCTTCTGCAGTTTCTCACTCGAATCAGCCACCAGTGCTGTATCATCAGCGAACAACAACTGACTCACTTCCCAAGCTCTCTCATCCACAACAGACTGCATACTTGCCCCTCTTTCCAAAACTCTTGCATTCACCTCCCTAGCAAGTCCATCCATAAACAAATTAAACAACCATGGAGACATCATGCACCCCTGCCGCAAACCAACATTCACTGAGAACCAGTCACTTTCCTCTCTTCCTACTCATACACATATACACATGCCTTACATCCTCGATAAAAACTTTTCACTGCTTCTAACAACTTGCCTCCCACACCATATATTCTTAATACCTTCCACAGATCATCTCTATCACCTCTATCATATGCCTTCTCTAGATCCATAAATGCTACGTACAAATCCATGAAATTTCACAAAACCTCTACTACCACTGTGTACTGACATCATCAGCTGATTAATGTTTATTTACTCTTGTCATCCTTGGTCTCGCAGCCAGAAGGGAGCTCAGTCTGTTTTTCTTGGTCAGAGTTTCAAGTACTGGAATTGATTATAGTGGAATTGGAAAATATTTTTGACAGCTGTAACAAAAACTCAGCACTGATAACAATATTCTCTTGACTGTAGTTGATTAGCTTGGTGAAAAGTGTGATAAAGCCTATATTAAAGATGTATTACATTGTAAGAATGTGTTGTGGAAAGAGAGGAAAGACAAAGTGGAATGAAGATTTAAAGAAGTTTGGTGAGGAGAAAAAACTTGGTAGAGTTTGAAACATCAGAAGAATATGTATGGAAAGCAAAAGGTGTAGAATATCAAATCCTGGATGTAGAAATTAGATAAGTTGGATGGTCTTGGGAGTAAAGTCAGGGGTTGGTCAGATGACAAGAGTTAAAGGAGTAGCACTACTTCTGAAGCAGTAGTTGTGGGAGTATGTGAGAGAGTATGAGGAAGTAAATTCTAGTTTGATGTGGGTAAAACTTAAAGTGGATAGCAAGAAATGGGTGATTACTGGTGCATATGCATCTGGCTATGAGAAGAAAGATCATAAGAGGCAAGTGTTTTGGGAGAAGTTGAGTGAATGCCTCAGCTGTTTTGGTGCACCAAACTGGATATTAGTGATGATTGATTTAGATGCGAAGGTAAGGAATTTGGCAGCTGAGGGCATAATTAGTGTGCATGGAATATTCGGTGCTATGAATGGAAATGGTGAAGAGCTTGTGGAGTTGAACTGAAAAGAGACTGGTGATTGGGAATACCTGGTTTAAAAAGCAATGTATACACAAGTATATGTATGTGAGTTGGAGAGATGGTTACTTGGCATTATTAGATTACGTATTAATTGATAGGCATGTAAAACAGAGATTTTTGCATGTAAATGTTCTGAGAGAGTCAGCTGGTGGGATGTCTGATCATTATCTTGTGGAGGTGAGGGTGAAGATTTGTAGAGGTTTTCAAAAAAGAGTGGTGAGAGTAAGTGAGCTTGGAAAGGAGACTTATGTGAAGAAATACCAGGAGATATTGAGTGTAGAGTGGCAAAAGGTGTGAGGAAATGAAGTGAGGGAATGGATGAAGAATGGAATGTATTTAAGAAAGCAGAGATGGCATGTGCAAGAGGTGCACATGGCTTGTGAAAGGTAGAGGGTGGGCAGATTTGAATGAGTGGTAAGGTATTTAGGGAAGGAGTGATGGTATGTGCAAACATGCACGTGGCATGCAAAAGGTGTGAGGTGGGCAGATTAGAAAGGATTGTGAGTGGTGGGATGAAGTTTAATTTCTAGTGATGAAAGAGAAAAGAGAGGCTTTTGGGCTGTACTTACTGGAAAGGAGTAAAGACGATCGAAAGAAGTATAAGGGAAAGCAGCAAGAGGTCAAGAGGGAGGCACAGGGGCTGAAAAAGAGGGAAATATCATTTGGGGTGAGAGGGTATCTTTAACCTTTAAGGAGAATAGAAAGATGGTTTGGAAGGAGGTAAGTAATGTGTGAAAGACAAGAGAACAAATGGGAACATTGGTGAAGGGGCAAAAGGGGAAGTGATAGGATGTAATAATGAAGTGAGAAGGAGATGGAGTGAGTATTTTGAAGTATTGTTAAATGAGTTTGATGATAGTGGCAGATGGAGGGTGTTTTGGTCAAGGTGGTATGCAAAGTAAGAGAGTTATGGACAGTGGTTTGGTGAAAAGTTGTGAAAGTTGATATGTGGCAAGGCAGTGGGAATGAATGGTGTTGCAGTTGAATTTATTAAGAAAAGGGTTGACAGTGTTGTTAATTTATTGGCAAGGATATTCATTGTATTTATATAGGATCATGGTGAAGTGCCTGAAGATCGGTGGAATGCATGTTTAGTGCCATTGTATAAAGGCAAAAGGGATGAAGGTGAGTTTTCAAATTTCAGAGGTATAAGTTTATTGAATATACCTTTTATGTTTTATCAGAGGGTATTGATGGAGAGGGTGAAGGCATGTACAGAGCATCAAACTGGGGAGGATCATTGTAGTTTCAGAAGTGGTAGAGGATGTGTAGGTAAGGTGTTTTCTTTGAATTTGTATGTGGTATTTATGGTTCTGGAGAAGGCATACGATAGAGTTGTTAGAGATATTTTGTGGAAGGTCACAAGAATATATGGTGTGGGAGGTAAGCAGCTAGAAGCAGTGAAAAGTTTTTATCAAGGGTGTAAGGCATGTATATGAGTAGCAAGAGAGGATAGTGAATGGTTCCCAGTGAAGGTTAGTGTGCAGCAGAGGTGTGTGATGTCACCATGGTTGTTTTTGTTTGTTTTTAGATGGGATGGTCAGGGAGGTTAAATGCAAGAGTCTTGGAGAGAGTGGTATGTATGCAGTCTGTTGAGGATGAGATGGCCTGGGAAGTGAGTCAGTTGTTGTTCACTGATGGCTGATTTGAGTGGGAAACTGCAGAAGTTGGTGACAGTTTAGAAGAGTGTGTGAAAGGAGAACGTGAGATTAGATATGAATAAAAGCAAGGTTATTAGCTTCAGCAGGGTTAATGGACAAGTTAGTTGGGATGTAAATGTGAACAAAGAAAAATTGGAGGAAGTGAAGTGTTGTTGATATCTGTAAGTGGAATTGACAGCAAATGGAACCATGGAAGCAGAAGTGTCATAGGCTGGGGTAGGGGGGCAATGGTTCAGGGAGCATTGTAGAGTGTGTGGAAAGAGAGAACTTTATCTCAGAGGGCAAAAATATGTTTTTCTGAAGGAATATAAGTTCCAATGATATTATATGATTGCAAGGAGGGTGGATGTGTTGGAAATTAAATGTTTGAAGACAGTATGTGGTGTGAGGTGGTTTTATCGAGTAAGTAATGAAAGGGTAAGAGACTTGTGGAAATGAATAAGTGTTGTTGAGAGAGCAGAAGAGGGTGTGTTGAAGTGGTTTGGACATATGGAGGGAATGAGAAAGGAAAGGTTACCAAAGAGGATATATGTGTCAGAAATGGAGGGAACAGGGAGAAGCAGGGGACCAAATTGTAGATGGAAGAATGGAGTGAAAAATATTTTTAGGAATTGGGGCCTGAACATGCAGGAGGGTGAATGGCATGCATGGAATAGAGTGAATTGGAACAATGTGGTATGCTGTGGTCAATGTGCCATCAATAGACTGAATCAAGGCATGTGAAACATCCGGGGTAAACCATGGAAAAGTCTGTGGGGCCTAGATGTGGATAGGGAGTTGCAGTTTTCGTGCTTTACACATGATAACTAGAGGATGAGTTTGAGCAGAAAGTGGCCTTTCTTCATGTTTCCTAGACCTACCTCGCTGATGTAGGGGGTGGTGATTGGGTGTTGGTGAAAAGAGAATATATGTTTTCTTTTTTCTTTTCCTTCATGCATTTGTGCTGTTTCATGTAGGGTGAGGTGGTGTCAGGAATGGATGAAGGCGAGCAAGTATGAATATGAAAATTTGTATATATGTATATGTTATTAGGTACAGTAGGGTTGAGGGTCAAGTCAATTGGGAGGTGAGTTTGAATGGTGAAAAACTGGAGGAAGTGAAGTGTTTTAGATATCTGGGAGTGGATCTGTCAGCGGATGGAACCATGGAAGCGGAAGTGGATCATAGGGTGGGGGAGGGGGCGAAAATTTTGGGAGCCTTGAAAAATGTGTGGAAGTCGAGAACATTATCCCGGAAAGCAAAAATGGGTATGTTTGAAGGAATAGTAGTTCCAACAATGTTGTATGGTTGCGAGGCGTGGGCTATGGATAGAGTTGTGCGCAGGAGGATGGATGTGCTGGAAATGAGATGTTTGAGGACAATGTGTGGTGCGAGGTGGTTTGATCGAGTAAGTAACGTAAGGGTAAGAGAGATGTGTGGAAATAAAAAGAGCGTGGTTGAGAGAGCAGAAGAGGGTGTTTTGAAATGGTTTGGGCACATGGAGAGAATGAGTGAGGAAAGATTGACCAAGAGGATATATATGTCGGAGGTGGAGGGAACGAGAAGAAGAGGGAGACCAAATTGGAGGTGGAAAGATGGAGTGAAAAGGATTTTGTGTGATCGGGGCCTGAACATGCAGGAGGGTGAAAGGAGGGCAAGGAATAGAGTGAATTGGAGCGATGTGGTATACAGGGGTTGACGTGCTGTCAGTGGATTGAATCAAGGCATGTGAAGCGTCCGGGGTAAACCATGGAAAGCTGTGTAGGTATGTATATTTGCGTGTGTGGACGTGTGTATGTACATGTGTATGGGGGGGTTGGGCCATTTCTTTCGTCTGTTTCCTTGCGCTACCTCGCAAACGCGGGAGACAGCGACAAAGTATTAAAAAAAAAAAAAAAAAAAAGTATATGTATGTGGATGTAAATATATGTATTTGTACTTGTATGTTTCTTATTTTCGAAAACAGGAACAGAGAAGGGGATATTCCTTCTAAGGCTCAGTCCTCTGTTATTAAGACTACCTCACTAATGCGGGCAATGTTGAATATGTATGTAAGTGGATATGTCTTTCTTCGTCTGTTTCCTGACGCTATCTTGGTAACACGGGAAACGGAGATAAGTTGGGAAAAAACAATTTTCTCATTGTAGGTGATAAGGTATATAGCAGAACGATGATGAGTATGATTAGTGAGATGAGGGCATCTTGGTAGGTGGTGTAAGAAGGGCCCAGGATGATTCTGCATGTCCTTTTCTGTGCTTTTTTTTTTTTTTTTTTTTTTTTTTTTTTTTTTTTTTTTTTTTTTTTAGCTGATGTCTTTGCATATCTGTTATTGAGGACTGCCAGGCTGGGGAGGTGTAGGTGAACTTAGGTGGAGTGAAGATGGTATAGGCTTTTTTTTAGCTCAATTGGTGGGATGCTAAGTGATTTCTAATAGTGGAGAATGCACAGACGGTTTAAGAAAGATTTGATGATCTCGTGTGACACCAAGAAGTTTGAAGTCTCTGACTACCTGGAGGATGTCAGGGTGTAGTGTGGTGTCAGGGAATAGGATGTTGCCTGCACCCAGGTTGATGTGCATCATCACATTCTTGATGTGGTTCATGGTGATGTCATTATCCTTAACCCACTCTGAAGGTTGTCGATGAGGTAATGACAGTTGTTGATAGTAAGGCCAAAGGTGTTGTTGTCTGTATACTTCCAATGGTGGTTTGTGTCCTTCAGGGCATCATTGTGAAAGTGGTTCCAGATGAAAATGGCTTTATGGCAGGGGCGTGTGATGTCACTTTGGTTGATTAATTTGTTTGGGGATGAGACGGTTAAGGAGTTAAATGCCACAGTCTTATAGAGAAGGGTGGGTATGTGATTTGTATGGGATGGGCAAGTCTAGAAAGCTGTGGTTTTAGTACATTGCACATGACAGCTAGAGAATTAATGTGAGCAAATGGGGCCCTTTCATCATCTGTTCTTGGCACTACCTTATTAGCATGGGAAACAGCAATGAAGCATGAGGGAAATGATGTTTAAAAGGATTAGTAAACCCTTGTTGATAAAGAACAAGTTTGATTTTTAGAATGTTAGAGTGAGATCAGTTTTGCATTTAGGCAGATAGTGAAGAAAGTTCTAGGGGAAAGTAATTACTACATCTATGGATTTAGAAAAGGCTTGTAATGAATAGGAGAGGACTTGTGTTAGTTCAGATGCACTATAAAGTGTAGGGAAAACTTTTGAATGTTAAGGGCTTTTGTAAAGTAACTTTTGGTATAAAGAGTGGATTTAAACAAATGCAGTAGAGTTAAAGCTATGTTTGGTCACCAGTGTTTTATGTCTCAACCCTTGCAGCTGCAAGAAAACTTGGCACTGTATGTGCAAAAATCATGAGGAAAAATCTCTTGAAAACAGTTTATGGTCTTTTAAAATGAAAGATGTGCTTTGAGTATGAAGAAGGGAAAAATGAATCATTTTCTTCCTTTTCTTTTTGGCCTCGATGGAGTTTTGAAGTGAGCGCTTGGGGGCTGGAAGAGTAGCAGGGTAGGAGTGAGAAATGTATAGCAAGGAAGGAACAAAGACTGTTGAACTCGGTGTGCAGTTTTTAAAAGAGTGGGCAAAAATTTTGTCTCAAGCGATGCATGTTGCAGATAACTGTCTACTAACATCATATAATGTAAGTTGCAGCTATGGTATCCAAAGAGAAGAGCAAGTGGTTGAAATAAAGAGAGTTAACAACTTTAAGATTTGTTGTAAAACATGCACTTCATTACCACCCCTTTGTGCATTAGACTTCCCTTACACACCGCTTGTACTGTGGGAAGGAAATGAGAGATACCTCCTTTAACAGAACCTTGTATAAAGGATTTTTATTTAATAGACCTGAAGCAATATTCATTAAGTAGATATATATGAGAGTCAGTAAAAGATAGGTTTTTTTTATTAAAAGACAGAAATAAAAAAATCCATCTGATAAAAAAAAAGAACCAGCAAACATACCTGTCACCATCTTTGTTTACATTCTCTATGCCCTTTGTGCATAGCCTGCCATACTTTGCATTAGTTGTCTCATTTGCTCTCTTTTTAGCCTTCTCGTGTGTGTATCTAGTGAACAATTTAAACCCATCATGTTTGGAAAATGGCCTGCAAATGTGAGAATTGGTAAAACATCCTAGCTGCCCTGAAAAGTGATTAATATGACCCAAAGACAAGTAATATGCTGGGTTGAGGGAGGCAAGCATCAAGGACATGTGGGTCAGTCACTTGGTTTGGCTTCTTTTACTGTTAAAGTGATACTGATAATAGCAAAAGGATAGAAATAAGGAACCAATCCACTACCTCCTGCGTTGCATCAGTTTCCAACATGAGGAATAAGCTGCTGAAGGTGATGTCAAGAAGGCCGGGAAGGTGTAGGTGCGCTGTCGGAGTGCAGCAGTGATGAACAACACAGCAAGCTCTGGTGAAATTGTAAATATTGATTAGATTTAGTTTCGTATGGTATTCACATGAATGGTGTCTTCATTTTATAAATCACCATAATAATGTATTCAGAGCCATTATTGTTACGCAAGAAAGTAATCTTATAGTACTTTCTAGTGTAAAAATTGACACTCTCAAGAGCACATATGCTCAGGCACCATTTTACAATGACCCCTTTTAACAGTTTTCACTTAACATACATTACTCAAGAATGCATCTCATCCACTATAAGGTCTCTCTCTGTGCTGGAAGACGGCAATATCGATGCTTTCCATGGTGTTGGAGATGCTACTGAGGTGGGATGATTGATATGTTGTATGAACGCTACATTTGATGTGCAATTTAAAACGGGTGTAGAGATGTTGTAATTACATATTATGAATTTGTACTCTACAGGAAGGGAGTTGTACACTTGTGGGGCCCCATCTCTTATTCACTGCTATCATTCATCTCAGATTTATGTATGTTATCTGCATATGTCTCTTATGATGTATGTAAAAATTTAAAGTTTATTGATGGAGCATTACATGAGATGTGGTGAGGAAGGTGTATAAGTGAAGTATGATGGAACAGATTGGAAGCTGCCACAGTTATGTATGATGATAATGCTCTCCTGTTAATCTTATCAAAGGATTAGTTAGAATGATATGTTGGTTTGATTACACGAAGGTGGATTTTTGCAGTTTTGTTTTTGAAAGAGATGAGCTATCACTGGGCAGTAGCAGTTTTTAAGTACGAGTGGGTGAAAAATGAAGAGCAGTGGAGAAGGATAATTTAGATTATATAATTATATAATTATATAATTATATATTATATAAAGAGGTTGAACCATTATGTGACATTCATTTTTTTCATTCATTTCAAGCTAAAAGTTTGTTTTCTAAATTGTTTCTTACATTTTTCATATGTATATATATGTATGTGTGTGTGTGTGTGTGTGTGTGTGTGTGTGTGTGTGTGCGTATGTGTGTGTATGTGTGTGTGTGTGTATATGTATATATATATGTATATTATCCCTGGGGATAGGGGTGAAAGAATACTTCCCACGTATTCCTCGCGTGTCGTAGAAAGCGACTAGAGGGGACGGGAGCGGGGGGCCGGAAATCCTCCCCTCCTTGTATTAACTTTCTAAAATGGGAAACAGAAGAAGGAGTCACGCGGGGAGTGATCATCCTCCTCGAAGGCTCAGAGTGGGGTGCCTAAATGTGTGTGGATGTAACCAAGATGTGAAAAAAGGAGAGATAGGTAGTATGTTTGAGGAAAGGAACCTGGATGTTTTGGCTCTGAGTGAAACGAAGCTCAAGGGTAAAGGGGAAGAGTGGTTTGGAAATGTCTGGGGAGTGAAGTCAGGGGTTAGTGAGAGGACAAGAGCAAGGGAAGGAGTAGCAATACTCCTGAAACAGGAGTTGTGGGAGTATGTGATAGAATGTAAGAAAGTAAATTCTCGATTAATATGGGTAAAATTGAAAGTTGATGGAGAGAGGTGGGTGATTATTGGTGCATATGCACCTGGGCATGAGAAGAAAGATCATGAGAGGCAAGTGTTTTGGGAGCAGCTAAATGAGTGTGTTAGCGGTTTTGATGCACGAGACCGGGTTATAGTGATGGGTGATTTGAATGCAAAGGTGAGTAATGTGGCAGTTGAGGGAATAATTGGTATGCATGGGGTGTCCAGTGTTGTAAATGGAAATGGTGAAGAGCTTGTAGATTTATGTGCTGAAAAAGGACTGATGATTGGGAATACCTGGTTTAAAAAGCGAGATATACATAAGTATACTTATGTAAGTAGGAGAGATGGCCAGAGAGCGTTATTGGATTACGTGTTAATTGACAGGCGTGCGAAAGAGAGACTTTTGGATGTTAATGTGCTGAGAGGTGCAACTGGAGGGATGTCTGATCATTATCTTGTGGAGGCTAAGGTGAAGATTAGTATGGGTTTTCAGAAAAGAGGAGTGAATGTTGGGGTGAAGAAGGTGGTGAGAGTAAGTGAGCTTGGGAAGGAGACCTGTGTGGGGAAGTACCAGGAGAGACTGTGTACAGAATGGAAAAAGGTGAGAACAATGGAAGTAAGGGGAGTGGGGGAGGAATGGGATGTATTTAGGGAATCAGTGATGGATTGCGCAAAAGATGCTTGTGGCATGAGAAGAGTGGGAGGTGGGCTGTTTAGAAAGGGTAGTGAGTGGTGGGATGAAGAAGTAAGAGTATTAGTGAAAGAGAAGAGAGAGGCATTTGGACGATTTTTGCAGGGAAAAAATGCAATTGAGTGGGAGAAGTATAAAAGAAAGAGACAGGAGGTCAAGAGAAAGGTGCAAGAGGTGAAAAAAAGGGCAAATGAGAGTTGGGGTGAGAGACTATCAGTAAATTTTAGGGAGAATAAAAAGATGTTCTGGAAGGAGGTAAATAGGGTGCGTAAGACAAGGGAGCAAATGGGAACTTCAGTGAAGGGCGTAAATGGGGAGGTGATAACAAGTAGTGGTGATGTGAGAAGGAGATGGAATGAGTATTTTGAAGGTTTGTTGAATGTGTCTGATGACAGAGTGGCAGATATAGGGTGTTTTGGACGAGGTGGTGTGCAAAGTGAGAGGGTTAGGGAAAATGATTTGGTAAACAGAGAAGAGGTAGTAAAAGCTTTGCGGAAGATGAAAGCCGGCAAGGCAGCAGGTTTGGATGGTATTGCAGTGGAATTTATTAAAAAAGGGGGTGACTGTATTGTTGACTGGTTGGTAAGGTTATTTAATGTATGTATGACTCATGGTGAGGTGCCTGAGGATTGGCGGAATGCGTGCATAGTGCCATTGTACAAAGGCAAAGGGGATAAGAGTGAGTGCTCAAATTACAGAGGTATAAGTTTGTTGAGTATTCCTGGTAAATTATATGGGAGGGTATTGATTGAGAGGGTGAAGGCATGTACAGAGCATCAGATTGGGGAAGAGCAGTGCGGTTTCAGAAGTGGTAGAGGATGTGTGGATCAGGTGTTTGCTTTGAAGAATGTATGTGAGAAATACTTAGAAAAGCAAATGGATTTGTATGTAGCATTTATGGATCTGGAGAAGGCATATGATAGAGTTGATAGAGATGCTCTGTGGAAGGTATTAAGAATATATGGTGTGGGAGGCAAGTTGTTAGAAGCAGTGAAAAGTTTTTATCGAGGATGTAAGGCATGTGTACGTGTAGGAAGAGAGGAAAGTGATTGGTTCTCAGTGAATGTAGGTTTGCGGCAGGGGTGTGTGATGTCTCCATGGTTGTTTAATTTGTTTATGGATGGGGTTGTTAGGGAGGTAAATGCAAGAGTCCTGGAAAGAGGGGCAAGTATGAAGTCTGTTGGGGATGAGAGAGCTTGGGAAGTGAGTCAGTTGTTGTTCGCTGATGATACAGCGCTGGTGGCTGATTCATGTGAGAAACTGCAGAAGCTGGTGACTAAGTTTGGTAAAGTGTGTGGAAGAAGAAAGTTAAGAGTAAATGTGAATAAGAGCAAGGTTATTAGGTACAGTAGGGTTGAGGGTCAAGTCAATTGGGAGGTGAGTTTGAATGGAGAAAAACTGGAGGAAGTGAAGTGTTTTAGATATCTGGGAGTGGATCTGTCAGCGGATGGAACCATGGAAGCGGAAGTGGATCATATGGTGGGGGAGGGGGCGAAAATTTTGGGAGCCTTGAAAAATGTGTGGAAGTCGAGAACATTATCTCGGAAAGCAAAAATGGGTATGTTTGAAGGAATAGTGGTTCCAACAATGTTGTATGGTTGCGAGGCGTGGGCTATGGATAGAGTTGTGCGCAGGAGGATGGATGTGCTGGAAATGAGATGTTTGAGGACAATGTGTGGTGTGAGGTGGTTTGATCGAGTAAGTAACGTAAGGGTAAGAGAGATGTGTGGAAATAAAAAGAGCGTGGTTGAGAGAGCAGAAGAGGGTGTTTTGAAATGGTTTGGGCACATGGAGAGAATGAGTGAGGAAAGATTGACCAAGAGGATATATGTGTCGGAGGTGGAGGGAACGAGGAGAAGAGGGAGACCAAATTGGAGGTGGAAAGATGGAGTGAAAAAGATTTTGTGTGATCGGGGCCT
The DNA here is from genome assembly GCF_036320965.1 of Panulirus ornatus. Classification (NCBI taxonomy): domain Eukaryota; kingdom Metazoa; phylum Arthropoda; class Malacostraca; order Decapoda; family Palinuridae; genus Panulirus; species Panulirus ornatus. Next base: position 44,696,131 of record NC_092243.1, on the reverse strand, counting down.
GAACATGCAGGAGGGTGAAAGGAGGGCAAGGAATAGAGTGAATTGGAGCGATGTGGTATACAGGGGTTGACGTGCTGTCAGTGGATTGAATCAAGGCATGTGAAGCGTCTGGGGTAAACCATGGAAAGCTGTGTAGCTATGTATATTTGCGTGTGTGGACGTGTGTATGTACATGTGTATGGGGGGGGGGTTGGGCCATTTTCTTTCGTCTGTTTCCTTGCGCTACCTCGCAAACGCGGGAGACAGCGACAAAGTATAAAAAAAAAAAAAAAAAAAAAAAAAGGTGAAAAATGTAGAGCAGTGGAGAAGGATAATTTAGATTATATAGTCAATTAGAAAGAAATAAAGATGAATAATTTAGATTATATAGTTGGTATTAGAAAAAATATAGAGCGGTGGAGATGGATAATTTAGATTATTCAGTTGGAATTAGAAAAGATAAAGAATGATATGGAGAAAGCGGTGTAGAATGCATGGCAAAATGATAGGGTGATCAAGAAAGTGTATGGTAGTATAGATGAAAGTATGAGGAGAAAAGCTACACTTTGGATGAGATGGACTGTTATAGTGAATGAATTAACAAGGGCTAGAAGTATTGTACGTGATGATCACAGAGGACTGAATTAATTTCCCTGTAGGTAGTGAGGCAGTAAGGAAGACTATGGAAGTGGGACTGTGAATGAAACGGGGGAGGAGACTGGTTATTTTGTAAGTAAGTGTGGAGGTGTAAATGGAAATTTTAGTTTTAGTTGACAAAATCGGTTTAGCATGCGAGGTAAAAAGAAAGCACTAATATGAACGTCCCCCATGTTTCACTCAAGCACCCTAGACATGGGTTGTGTTTGTATGAGCCTGTACAGAGAGTCTTTGTTCTTTCTGGTCCATCCAGTGTAAATGGGAACAAAAGTGAAAATAGATGGACAGTCACAGTGACCAGAAAATCCAGAAACTCCAGGTCATACTGTGAACACAGTTTTGTATTCACAAAAACTATTAGTTTGTGAGAGCTTCTTACTTTGTAGAGGCTTTTCAAGCTGTAGCCCAAGTTTTGTAACTTAAGGTAGATCTAGATGATTCAAGTTGATATTGAAACTAATGTTTTATATATAGAAATAGGTATATGAATTGCCCACAGATATGGGAAATTACTATCTCATTCCATCATCTCATTTCATATTTAGGGATAACTTTATGCATGGCTTTTTACAATTGAACCAAGGTAGGGTGACTTTTACAAGGCACCATACAGTGGTTGGATAAGTGGTAATAACTTGTTTGATAAGCCTGTTGGATTTAGCCTGCATAGCCCCTACAGCGTAGATGGTTTGGTACACTTTATAGATACTTCTCGAATACACTTTCTCTACTGTGCATCCCAACTTTTCTCTGATGGTAGCTGGCAAGGTGCTGAAGAGTCTTGGGTCATGGATAAACAATTTTTGCCATCCCATGACAGCTAGAAAGTGGGTGTGAATGAATGTGGCCTTTTTTTGTCTGTTTTCCTGGCTACCTTGCTGAAGTGGGAGTCAGTGATGCTGTTTCCTGTGGGGCGGGATAGCGACAGGAATTGATGAAGGTAAGCAAGTGTAACTATGTGTATGTGTATATATGTATATGTCTGTGTGTGTGTATGTATATGTTGATATGTAAATGTGCGTATATTGGTGTTTATGTATCTATATATGTATGTATATAAGTGGATGGGCCATTCTTCGTCTGTTCCGTGGCAATACCTCACTGACTAGGGAAACACCAATTATGTATATATTATTTTATTTATTATCCTTTGTCGCTGTCTCCAACATTAGTGAGGTAGTGCAAGGAAACAGATGAAAGAATGGCCCAACCCATCCACATACATGTATATACTTACATGCCCACATATGCACATATACATACCTGTACATTTCAATGTATACGTACATATACATACACAGACATATACATATATACACATGTACATATTCATACTTGCTGCCTTCACCCATTCCCGTTGCCACCTCGCCACATATGAAATGGCATTCCCCTCCCCCCGCACGCATGTGTGAGGTAGTGCTAGGAAATGACAACAAAGGCCACATTCATTCACACTCAGTCTCTAGCTGTCCACATCTAGGCCCCACAAAACTTTTCATGGTTTACCCCAGACGCTTCACATGCCCTGGTTCAATCCAATGACAACACACCGACCCCAGTATACCACATCGTTCCAATTTACTCAATTCTTTGCATGCCTTTCACCCTCCTGCATGTTCAGGCCCTGATTGCTCAAAATCTTTTTTCACTCCATCCTTCCACCTCCAGTTTGGTCTCCCACTTCTTGTTCCCTCCACCTCTTGACACATATAGCCTCTTGGTCAAGCTTTCCTCACTCATTCTCTCCATGTGACCAAACCATTTCAACACTCCCTCTTCTGCTCTCTCAACCACACACTTTTTATTACCACACATCTCTCTTACCCTTTCATTACTTACTCGATCAAACCACCTCACACCACACACTGTCGTCAAACATCTCATTTCCAACACATCCACTCTCCTCCACACAACACTATCTGTAGCCCATGCCTCGCAACCATATAACATTGTTGCAACCACTATTCCTTCAAACATACCCATTTTTGCTCTCCGAAATAATGTTCTCGGCTTCCACAATTCTTTAACGCTCCCAGAGCCTTCGTCCCCTCCCCCACCCTGTCACTCACTTCCACTTCCATGGTTCCATCCGCTGCTAAATCCACTCCCAGATATCTAAAACACTTCACTTCTTCCAGTTTTTCTCCATTTAAACTTAATTCCCAATTTACTTGCCCCTAAACCCTACTGAACCTAATATCCTTGCTCTTTTTCACATTTGCTCTCATCTTTCTTCTTTCACACACTTCACCAAACTCAGTCACCAGCTTCTGCAGTTTCTGACCCAAATCAGCCACCAGCGATGTACCATCAGCGAACAATAACTGACTCACCTCTCTAACCACCCCATCCATAAACAAATTAAATGACCATGGAGACATCACGCACCCCTGGCGCAAACCGACATTCACTGGGAACCAGTCACTTTCCTCTCTTCCTACTCGTACACATGCCTTACATCCTCGATAAAAACTTTTCACTGCTAATAGCAACTTGCCCCCCCCCCAATACCATCTCTATCAACTTTATCATATGCCTTCTCCAGATCCATAAATGCTACATATAAATCCATTTGTTTTTCTAAGTATTTCTCACATACATTCTTCAAAACAAACACCTGATCCTCACATCCTCTGCCACTTCTGAAACCACACTGCTCTTCCCCAGTCTGATGCTCTGTACATGCCTTCACCCTCTCAATCAATACCCTCCCATATGATTTCCCAGGAATACTCAACAAAATTATCCTCTGTAATTTGAACACTCACCTTTATCCCCATTGCCTTTGTACAATGGCACCAAGCAAGCATTCTGCCAATCCTCAGGCACTTCACCATGAGCCATACATACATTGAATATCCTCACCAACCAGTCAATAACAGTCTCCCCCCTTTTTTAGTAAATTCCATTGCAGTACCATCCAAACCAGCCATCTTGCCGGCTTTCATCTTCCGCAAAGCTTTCACTGCCTCTTCTCTGTTTACTAAACCATTCTCCCTGACCCTCTCACTTCGCACACCACTTCGACCAAAACACCCTATATCTGCCATTCTATCATCTAACACATTCAACAAACCTTCAAAATATTCACTCCATTTCCTCCTCACATCACCACTACTTTTTATTACCTCCCCATTAGCCCCCTTCACCAATGTTCCCATTTGTTCTCTTGTCTTACGCACTTTATTTACCTCCTAACAAAACATCTTTTTACTCCGTAAAATTTTATGATACGCTCTCTCCCCAACTCTCATTTGCCCTCTTTTTCACCTCTTGCACCTTTCTCTTGACCTCCTGCCACTTTCTTTTATACATCTCTCAGGCATTTGCACTATTTCCCTGCAAAATCGTCCAAATGCCTCTCTCTTCTCTTTCACTAACAATCTTACTTCTTCATCCCACCACTCACTACCCTTTCTAATCTGCCCACCTCCCACCTTTCTCATGCCACAAGCATCTTTTGTGCAATCCATCACTGCTTCCCTAAATACATCCCATTTCTCCCCCACTCCCCGTATATCCTTTGCCCTCACCTTTTTCCATTCTGCACTCAATCTCTCCTGGTGCTTCCTCGCACAAATCCCCTTCCCAAGCTCACTTACTCTCACCACTCTTTTTCTGAAAACCTCTACAAATCTTCGCTTTCACCTCCACAAGACAATGATCAGACATCCCTCCAGTTGCCCATCTCAGCACATTAACATCCAAAAGTCTCTCTTTCACGCACATATCAATTTACACACAATCCAATAACGCTCTCCTCCCATCTCTCCTACTTACATACGTATACTTATGTATTCCCAATCACCAGTCCTTTTTCAGCACAAATGTACAAGCTCCTCACCATTTCCATTTACAACACTGAACACCCCATTTGCACCATTTATACCCTCAACTGCCACATTACTCACCCTTGCATTCAAATCCCCCATCTCTATAACCTAGTCTTGTGCATCAAACTTCTAACGCACTCACTCAGCTGCTCCCAAAACACTTGCCTCTCATGATCTTTCTTCTCATGCCCAGGTGCATAGGCACCAATAATCACCCATCTCTCTTTCCATCTACTTTCAGTTTTACCCATATCAGTCTAGAGTTTACTTTCTTACATTCTATCACATACTCCCACAACTCCTGCTTTAAGAGTAGTGCTACTCCTTCCTTTGCTCTTGTCCTCTCACCAACTCCTAACTTTACCCCAAGATATTCCCAAACCTCTCTTCTCCTTTACCCTTGAGCTTCGCTTCACTCAGCCAAAACATCCAGGTTTCTTTCCTCAAGCATACTTTATACCTCTCTCTCCTTTTTTCTCAACTTGGTTACATCCACACACATTTAGACACCCCAATCTGAGCCTTTGAGGGGGATGAGCACTTTCCACTTGACTCCTGTTTCTCCTTTTAGAAAGTTAAAATACTTGGGGAGGGGGTTGTCATTTCATGTGTGGCAGGGTTGCGACAGGAATGAATAAGGGTAGCAAGTATGATTTATGTATATGTCTTCGTATGTATATATATGTATACGTTGAAATGTATAGGTATGTATATGTACGTGTGTGGACGTGTATGTATATACATTTGTATGTGGGTGGGTTGGGCCATTCTTTCATCTGTTTCCTTGCACTACCTCGCTAATGCGGGAGACAGTGACAAAGTATGATGGATGATAATTATATTTATTATAAGTAATATTTTTTTTGTAATATATATTTTTTTTTTTTTTTTTTTTTTTTTTTTTTTTTTTTTTACCTCGTCGCTGTCTCCCGCGTTTGCGAGGTAGCGCAAGGAAACAGACGAAAGAAATGGCCCAACCCCCCCCCATACACATGTACATACACACGTCCACACACGCAAATATACATACCTACACAGCTTTCCATGGTTTACCCCGGACGCTTCACATGCCTTGATTCAATCCACTGACAGCACGTCAACCCCGGTATACCACATCGCTCCAATTCACTCTATTCCTTGCCCTCCTTTCACCCTCCTGCATGTTCAGGCCCCAATCACACAAAATCCTTTTCACTCCATCTTTCCACCTCCAATTTGGTCTCCCTCTTCTCCTCGTTCCCTCCATCTCCGACACATATATCCTCTTGGTCAATCTTTCCTCACTCATTCTCTCCATGTGCCCAAACCATTTCAAAACACCCTCTTCTGCTCTCTCAACCACGCTCTTTTTATTTCCACACATCTCTCTTACCCTTACGTTACTTACTCGATCAAACCACCTCACACCACACATTGTCCTCAAACATCTCATTTCCAGCACATCCATCCTCCTGCGCACAACTCTATCCATAGCCCACGCCTCACAACCATACAACGTTGTTGGAACCACTATTCCTTCAAACATACCCATTTTTGCTTTCCGGGATAATGTTCTCGACTTCCACACATTCTTCAAGGCCCCCAGAATTTTCGCCCCCTCCCCCACCCTATGATCCACTTCCGCTTCCATGGTTCCATCCGCTGCCAGATCCACTCCCAGGAGAGACTGAGTACAGAATGGAAAAAGGTGAGAACAATGGAAGCAAGGGGAGTGGGGGAGGAATGGGATGTATTTAGGGAATCACTGATGGATTGCGCAAAAGATGCTTGTGGCATGAGAAGAGTGGGAGGTGGGTTGATTAGAAAGGGTAGTGAGTGGTGGGATGAAGAAGTAAGAGTATTAGTGAAAGAGAAGAGAGAGGCATTTGGACGATTTTTGCAGGGAAAAAATGCAATTGAGTGGGAGATGTATAAAAGAAAGAGACAGGAGGTCAAGAGAAAGGTGCAAGAGGTGAAAAAAAGGGCAAATGAGAGTTGGGGTGAGAGACTATCAGTAAATTTTAGGGAGAATAAAAAGATGTTCTGGAAGGAGGTAAATAAAGTGCGTAAGACAAGGGAGCAAATGGGAACTTCAGTGAAGGGCGCAAATGGGGAGGTGATAACAAGTAGTGGTGATGTGAGAAGGAGATGGAGTGAGTATTTTGAAGGTTTGTTGAATGTGTTTGATGATACAGTGGCAGATATAGGGTGTTTTGGTCGAGGTGGTGTGCAAAGTGAGAGGGTTAGGGAAAATGATTTGGTAAACAGAGAAGAGGTAGTGAAAGCTTTGCAGAAGATGAAAGCCGGCAAGGCAGCAGGTTTGGATGGTATTGCAGTGGAATTTATTAAAAAAGGGGGTGACTGTATTGTTGACTGGTTGGTAAGGTTATTTAATGTATGTATGACTCATGGTGAGGTGCCTGAGGATTGGCGGAATGCGTGCATAGTGCCATTGTACAAAGGCAAAGGGGATAAGAGTGAGTGCTCAAATTACAGAGGTATAAGTTTGTTGAGTAGTCCTGGTAAATTATATGGGAGGGTATTGATTGAGAGGGTGAAGGCATGTACAGAGCATCAGATTGGGGAAGAGCAGTGTGGTTTCAGAAGTGGTAGAGGATGTGTGGATCAGGTGTTTGCTTTGAAGAATGTATGTGAGAAATACTTAGAAAAGCAAATGGATTTGTATGTAGCATTTATGGATCTGGAGAAGGCATATGATAGAGTTGATAGAGATGCTCTGTGGAAGGTATTAAGAATATATGGTGTGGGAGGAAAGTTGTTAGAAGCAGTGAAAAGTTTTTATCGAGGATGTAAGGCATGTGTACGTGTAGGAAGAGAGGAAAGTGATTGGTTCTCAGTGATTGTAGGTTTGCGGCAGGGGTGTGTGATGTCTCCATGGTTGTTTAATTTGTTTATGGATGAGGTTGTTAGGGAGGTAAATGCAAGAGTTTTGGAAAGAGGGGCAAGTATGAAGTCTGTTGGGGATGAGAGAGCTTGGGAAGTGAGTCAGTTGTTGTTCGCTGATGATACAGCGCTGGTGGCTGATTCATGCGAGAAACTGCAGAAGCTGGTGACTGAGTTTGGTAAAGTGTGTGGAAGAAGAAAGTTAAGAGTAAATGTGAATAAGAGCAAGGTTATTAGGTACAGTAGGGTTGAGGGTCAAATCAATTGGGAGGTGAGTTTGAATGGAGAAAAACTGGAGGAAGTGAAGTGTTTTAGATATCTGGGAGTGGATCTGGCAGCGGATGGAACCATGGAAGCGGAAGTGGATCATAGGGTGGGGGAGGGGGCGAAAATTCTGGGGACCTTGAAGAATGTGTGGAAGTCGAGAACATTATCTCGGAAAGCAAAAATGGGTATGTTTGAAGGAATAGTGGTTCCAACAATGTTGTATGGTTGCGAGGCGTGGGCTATGGATAGAGTTGTGCGCAGGAGGATTGATGTGCTGGAAATGAGATGTTTGAGGACAATGTGTGGTGTGAGGTGGTTTGATCGAGTGAGTAACGTAAGGGTAAGAGAGATGTGTGGAAATAAAAAGAGCGTGGTTGAGAGAGCAGAAGAGGGTGTTTTGAAGTGGTTTGGGCACATGGAGAGGATGAGTGAGGAAAGATTGACCAAGAGGATATATGTGTCGGAGGTGGAGGGAGCAAGGAGAAGAGGGAGACCAAATTGGAGGTGGAAAGATGGAGTGAAAAAGATTTTGTGTGATCGGGGCCTGAACATGCAGGAGGGTGAAAGGAGGGCAAGGAATAGAATGAATTGGAGCGATGTGGTATACCGGGGTTGACGTGCTGTCAGTGGATTGAATCAAGGCATGTGAAGCGTCTGGGGTAAACCATGGAAAGCTGTGTAGGTATGTATATTTGCGTGTGTGGACGTATGTATATACATGTGTATGGGGGGGGTTGGGCCATTTCTTTCGTGTGTTTCCTTGCACTACCTCGCAAACGCGGGAGACAGCGACAAAGTATAAAAATATATATATATATATATATATATATATATATATATATATATATATATATATATATATATATATATATGAATATATATATATTAATATTAATATATTTATATATATATGAATATATATATATATAAATATTAATATATTTATATATTAATATTATTATATATAAATATTAATATATATATAAATATATATATATATATATATATAAATATATATATATATATATATATATATATATATATATATATATATATATATATATATATATATATATATATATTTTTGCCGCTGTCTCCCGCGTTTGCGAGGTAGTGCAATGAAACAGACGAAAGAAATGGCCCAACCCACCCCCATACACATGTATATACATACGTCCACACACGCAAATATACCTAACTACACAGCTTTCCATGGTTTACCCCAGACGCTTCACATGCCCTGATTCAATCCACTGACAGCACGTCAACCCCGGTATACCACATCGCTCCAATTCACTCTATTCCTTGCCCTCCTTTCACCCTCCTGCATGTTCAGGCCCCGATCACACAAAATCTTTTTCACTCCATCTTTCCACCTCCAATTTTGTCTCCCTCTTCTCCTCGTTCCATCCACCTCCGACACATATATCCTCTTGGTCAATCTTTCCTCACTCATTCTCTCCATGTGCCCAAACCATTTCAAAACACCCTCTTCTGCTCTCTCAACCACGCTCTTTTTATTTCCACACATCTCTCTTACCCTTACATTACTTACTCGATCAAACCACCTCACACCACACATTGTCCTCAAACATCTCATTTCCAGCACATCCATCCTCCTGCGCACCACTCTATCCATAGCCCACGCCTCGCAACCATACAACATTGTTGGAACCACTATTCCTTCAAACATACTCATTTTTGCTTTCCGAGATAATGTTCTCGACTTCCACACATTCTTCAAGGCTCCCAGGATTTTCACCCCCTTCCCCACCCTATGATTCACTTCCGCTTCCATGTGTGTGTGAAAGTGTGTGAAAGTAAAAAGTGTGTGAAAGAAGAAAGTTAAAGGTAAAAGTGAATAAGAGCAAGGTTATTAGGTACAGTAGGGTTGAGGGTCAAGTCAATTGGGAGGTGAGTTTGAATGGAGAAAAACTGGAGGAAGTGAAGCGTTTTAGATATCTGGGAGTGGATCTGGCAGTGGATGGAACCATGGAAGCGGAAGTGGATCATAGGGTGGGGGAGGGGGCGAAAATTCTGGGAGCCTTGAAGAATGTGTGGAATTCGAGAACATTATCTCGGAAAGCAAAAATGGGTATGTTTGAAGGAATAGTGGTTCCAACAATGTTGTATGGTTGCGAGGCGTGGGCTATGGATAGAGTTGTGCGCAGGAGGGTGGATGTGCTGGAAATGAGATGTTTGAGGACAATGTGTGGTGTGAGGTGGTTTGATCGAGTAAGTAATGTAAGGGTAAGAGAGATGTGTGGAAATAAAAAGAGCGTGGTTGAGAGAGCAGAAGAGGGTGTTTTGAAATGGTTTGGGCACATGGAGAGAATGAGTGAGGAAAGATTGACCAAGAGGATATATGTGTCGGAGGTGGAGGGAACGAGTAGAAGTGGGAGACCAAATTGGAGGTGGAAAGATGGAGTGAAAAAGGTTTTGAGTGATCGGGGCCGGAACATGCAGGAGGGTGAAAGGCGGGCAAGGAATAGAGTGAATTGGATTGATGTGGTATACCGGGGTTGACGTGCTGTCAGTGGATTGAATCAGGGCATGTGAAGCGTCTGGGGTAAACCATGGAAAGTTGTGTCGGGCCTAGATGTGGAAAGGCAGCTGTGGTTTCGGGCATTATTGCATGACAGCTAGAGACTGAGTGTGAACGAATGGGGCCTTTGTTGTCTTTTCCTAGCGCTACCTCGCACACATGATGGGGGAGGGGGATGGTATTCCATGTGTGGCGAGGTGGAGATGGGAATGAATAAAGGCAGACAGGGTGAATTGTGTGCATGGGTATATATGTATATGTGTGTGTATATATATGTGTACATTGAGATGTATAGGTATGTATATTTGCGTGTGTGGACGTGTATGTATATACATGTGTATGGTGGTGGGTTGGGCCATTTCTTTCATCTGTGTTTGCTTTGAGGAATGTATGTGAGAAATACTTAGAAAAGCAAATGGATTTGTATTTAGCATTTTTGGATCTAGAGAAGGCATATGATAGAGTTGATAGAGATGCTCTGTGGAAGGTATTAAGAGTATATGGTGTGGGAGGCAAGTTGTTAGAAGCAGTGAAAAGTTTTTATCGAGGATGTAAGGCATGTGTACATGTAGGAAGAGAGGAAAGTGATTGGTTCTCAGTGAATGTAGGTTTGCAGCAGGGGTGTGTGATGTCTCCATGGTTGTTTAATTTGTTTATGGATGGGATTGTTAGGGAGGTGAATGCAAGAGTTTTGGAAAGAGGGGCAAGTTTGCAGTCTGTTGTGGGTGAGAGAGCTTGGGAAGTGAGTCAGTTGTTGTTCGCTGATGATACAGCGCTGGTGGCTGATTCATGTGAGAAACTGCAGAAGCTGGTGACTGAGTTTGGTAAAGTGTGTGAAAGAAGAAAGTTGAGAGTAAATGTGAATAAGAGCAAGGTTATTAGGTATAGTAGGGTTGAGGGTCAAGTCAATTGGGAGGTAAGTTTGAATGGAAAAAAACTGTAGGAAGTGAAGCGTTTTAGATATCTGGGAGTGGATTTTGCAGCGGATGGAACCATGGAAGCGGAAGTGAATCATAGGGTGGGGGAGGGGGCGAAAATTCTGGGAGCATTAAAGAATGTGTGGAAGTCGAGAACATTATCTCGGAAAGCAAAAATGGGTATGTTTGAAGGAATAGTGGTTCCAAAAATGTTGTATGGTTGTGAGGCGTGGGCTATGGATGGAGTTGTGTGCAGGAGGGTGGATGTGCTGGAAATGAGATGTTTGAGGACAATATGTGGTGTGAGGTGGTTTGATCGACTAAGGAATAATAGGGTAAGAGAGATGTGTTGGAATAAAAAGAGTATGGTTGAGAGAGCAAAAGAGGGTGTTTTGAAATGGTTTGGTCACATGGAGAGAATGAGCGAGGAAAGATTGACCAAGAGGATTTATGTGTCAGAGGTGGAGGGAACAAGGAGAAGTGGGAGACCAAATTGGAGGTGGAAAGATGGAGTGAAAAAGATTTTGAGTGATCGGGGCCGGAACATGCAGGAGGGTGGAAGGCATGTAAGGAATAGAATGAATTGGAATGGGGTCGACGTGCTGTCAGTGGATTGAACCAGGGCATGTGAAGCGTCTGGGGTAAACCATGGAAAGTTCTGTGAGGCCTGGATGTGGAAAGGGAGCTGTGGTTTCAGTGCATTATTACATGGCAGCTAGAGACTGAGTGTGAACGAATGTGGCCTTTGTTGTCTTTTCCTAGCGCTACCTCGCACACATGAGAGGGAGGGGGTTGTTATTTCATGTGTGGCAAGGTGGCGATGGGAATAAATAAAGGTAGACAATATGAATTATGTACATGTGTATATCTGTATATGTCTGTGTGTGTATATATATGTATACGTTGAGATGTATAGGTATGTATATTTGCGTGTTTGGACGTGTATGTATATACGTGTGTATGTGGGGGGGTGGGTCATTCTTTTGTCTGTTTCCTTGCGCTACCTTGCTAATGCGGTAGACAGCGACAAAGCAAAATAAATATATAAATATAGATAAATAAATATGAGTGGTAAGGCCATTCATCGTCTGCTTACCATCCACACCATATATTCTTGAGACCTTCCACAAAGCATCTTTATCAATCCTATCATGCCTTCTTCAGATCCATAAATGCCACATGTTGAGCCATCTGGTTTTCTAAGTATTTCTCACATACATTCTTCAAAGCAAACACCTGATCCATATATCCTCTAACACCTCTGAAACCACACTGCTCCTCTCCAGTCTGATGCTGTGTACATGCCTTTACCTTCTTAATTAGTGTAACCAGACCATCCTTGTTCTGGCAGAAACTTAGTATAGGTTTAGAATGTTGCGAGAAATTTAACGCTTTTTTGTGCGGACACACTCAAGTATGTGCTGACATACAACATCTTACTTATCTGCAATTACCAAAGTTTGAAACCTTTTCAGTGTAAGAATCACTTTCATTCATCACCTGAAACTTTGAGGCAATCCAACATCCTCAGTTTAACTTCAGGGTCCTATCCAAATGGAAAGCAATGCAATTTTTGACTTTCAGCCTTCATTCACTGCCTCTTGTGAGGAATGCTTGTAGCCTGTATGCCTTCAGCAGCTGAGCATTTACACTTTTTGAATGTCTGTACACCCACTGTAGATGCTTTAGGGCTGTGAGCCATTGTTTGTATGTTCAGTGATAAGTAAACACATTCCACATTGTATCACGGGTAAGTGCTAAAAAATGCAGTAAAAACAACGCAAGCTGTATCCATAAGGTGCCAAAGTTGGACAGATATGATTAATTACAAAATAATTCATTACTTGTTTGCACTGTACTAGGAGGAAGTTATACTCTCGTGGGGCCTCATCACTTGAACATTTTCTATTGGTCATACAGCTTTGTAAATTTATGTATCTTGTCAGTATTACCCATGATCTCAGCCCTTCTGTTTCATTTATGCAACATTCTTATACTATATTCTTATTTTTTTTTTTTTTTTTTTTTTTTTTTTTTTTTTTTTTTTTATACTTTGTCGCTGTCTCCCGCGTTTGCGAGGTAGCGCAAGGAAACAGACGAAAGAAATGGCCCAACCCCCCCCATACACATGTACATACACACGTCCACACACGCAAATATACATACCTACACAGCTTTCCATGGTTTACCCCAGACGCTTCACATGCCTTGATTCAATCCACTGACAGCACGTCAACCCCTGTATACCACATCGCTCCAATTCACTCTATTCCTTGCCCTCCTTTCACCCTCCTGCATGTTCAGGCCCCGATCACACAAAATCCTTTTCACTCCATCTTTCCACCTCCAATTTGGTCTCCCTCTTCTCCTCGTTCCCTCCACCTCCGACACATATATCCTCTTGGTCAATCTTTCCTCACTCATTCTCTCCATGTGCCCAAACCATTTCAAAACACCCTCTTCTGCTCTCTCAACCACGCTCTTTTTATTTCCACACATCTCTCTTACCCTTACGTTACTTACTCGATCAAACCACCTCACACCACACATTGTCCTCAAACATCTCATTTCCAGCACATCCATCCTCCTACGCACAACTCTATCCATAGCCCACGCCTCGCAACCATACAACATTGTTGGAACTACTATTCCTTCAAACATACCCATTTTTGCTTTCCGGGATAATGTTCTCGACTTCCACACATTTTTCAAGGCTCCCAAAATTTTCGCCCCCTCCCCCACCCTATGATCCACTTCCGCTTCCATGGTTCCATCCGCTGACAGATCCACTCCCAGATATCTAAAACACTTCACTTCCTCCAGCCTCTCACCATTCAAACTCACCTCCCAATTGACTTGACCCTCAACCCTACTGTACCTAATAACCTTGCTCTTATTGACATTTACTCTTAACTTTCTTCTTCCACACACTTTACCAAACTCCGTCACCAGCTTCTGCAGTTTCTCACATGAATCCGCCACCAGCGCTGTATCATCAGCGAACAACAACTGACTCACTTCCCAAGCTCTCTCATCCCCAACAGACTTCATACTTGCCCCTCTTTCCAAAACTCTTGCATTTACCTCCCTAACAACCCCATCCATAAACAAATTAAACAACCATGGAGACATCACACACCCCTGCCGCAAACCTACATTCACTGAGAACCAATCACTTTCCTCTCTTCCTACACGTACACATGCCTTACATCCTCGATAAAAACTTTTCACTGCTTCTAACAACTTTCCTCCCACACCATATATTCTTAATACCTTCCACAGAGCATCTCTATCAACTCTATCATATGCCTTCTCCAGATCCATAAATGCTACATACAAATCCATTTGCTTTTCTAAGTATTTCTCACATACATTCTTCAAAGCAAACACCTGATCCACACATCCTCTACCACTTCTGAAACCCTTACTCTCTTCCAAGATAGGCATATTTAAAGCACTTAGCTTTTCCTTGTAACTTAGCTTTCTTAATTTTGGTACCATATTTTATGCCCTACTCAGGAAGCTACCCTATTAACTCTTTTGTGACCAAACTTGAGAAGCATATTTTCTTTTTGGCATTTAAGTAGAATATGAACAGCTTGCTTAATTACTACTTATCCATATACTTGAAAGCTATTCTGATATTTACCAGAAGAGAGTTTGTCTCCTTTATTATTCTCCTTATGTGGGACTCTGGTATCAGGTTAGGAATGATGTTGACACTCCAGTCTTCGTACCTGGCATATGATGACAGGTCTAGCCACCAGCGATGCTAGTGATATATAGAAACCCGTAATAAACAGTAAAGCCAGTAATATTTTATGAATCCAACTTAATACATTACTTTATGGGCATAATTATGTATGAAGGCCCCAAGAATGTAAAATTTAACAGTACACTTCAAGTGTATTAAAACCTTGAGAGAGTTGATTAGATAATTTTATTTCCAAACTACATTCGTTACTGACTAAGTATACAGACAGGTCATAGGCACAAGTCAGCTACTTAGAAATTTCCTAAATATAGATATAAGGGTGTTGACTTATATTGATATTTTGCAAGTTTTTTCATTTCCCCTATTATTTTTAGAAATACACATAGTATTGCAGCTGTAGCCTCTAGGTATCTCAAATTTTTCTATGAATACCATATACCTCTTGCTCATAATTCAGGACACAAGTTTGATATTAATTACCTCATTGAGGGTGTATTTTGTATTTGTAGTCATAAATTTGGCTATTCTGTTTGCCTACATAAGAAGTTTCTACTTCATATGGTGAAAAAAAAGTATATTTATAACGTTCACCAAGTATTCCTTATATTCTGAGATGGCCAGTTTTATTCATTTGAATAGTTCTACAGTGTTCAGATTCCCAATTCTGACTGTGAGAATATCACAAGATTTATTTTTAGATTGTGTTTAGTTGTGCTTTTCTTTTTATCCTACCTTTAAGAAAAATAAATTGTTTAGTTAAACTTTTAGCTGCTTTGTCCAGACCAAAATGAAATTAAGCTCTGATAATTTTTGTATGTTGAGATGATTATATCTACTTTAGATTTCAAGACATTGGTGTTTTTCAGAAAAAACGTTCCTCTACACTGGTGGTCATAAGTACATTTTCCCGGGAGCTGAAGTGTATTATGATCCCGATGATGAATTTGAGGAGGCCAAATCTCATGGATCTGATTCAGATACAGATGAGGTTGAACCAAGAGAAGAAAGTCAAGAATCTTTTCACAGTAACCAGACTAATGCTTCCTCCAGCCATCATCCTAGATTAGGTGGAGAATTCCATTCTACGGAAACGCCGCACCTCTCTCCAGAGGATGTAGATAGTCTCCTCTCCACTGCAGATAATGGTCAAAGCCAAGAACATGTTGAAGATTGGACCAGCCTCAATGCAAGTTTAGATACCTCTTTGGATTGTGATCACACACTGTCAGGCTATGAAAGAGACAGTGACCAGCACACTGAAGAAAGTGTATCAAAAATAAATGACACCACGACTAACAGATGTTCTCCTTCATCTGAGCTATGACCTTGCTTCAGGAGAGAGATAAGACTCTAAATCTTTTGACTAAGTATTATTTTCTCAAACATTATTGACTGCTGATAAAAGAATTCTGACATCTCACTGTGAACTGGGGATTGTGAGGGTCAGTCACTAGCCAGCATAAAAGTGGTTCATTGGTGATACACCATTTCCTTTGAACAAATTGAGGGTCAGTCATCTTTATCATTAACACTTGCAGAATGAATAGCAGCTTTAATTGAAAAATTCTGTGTGATTGACTCATTATTTAAAACCGTCCTTATGTTCGTGTTAGTCTCCATTTCTACTGCAGATTTTGAATCAATAGCCAGATATAAATAAAGTTAAGTACCACATGATTAACAATAGTGTGCAATTGTTATTCTGAAAATTGTTGGACCTCCTCTTTGGACATGTGGAATAAAGCAGATGGTTGTATACTGGAAGGTCTCAATAGTGTTTTGGTCAGAAAAGGTATAATTTACAAAATTTATTTATCTGTTGATATATATATCTTTATGCTTCAATTCTTCCCCCTGTAAAAATCATCCCTCAAGTGTAAAATAGCTTTAATATAAGTTTTTGGATCTCAGACACAAATTCCTTTCAGTTCATACAGTTATATTTTATGCTGCTTACTCTTTAACAACAATACTTTCCAAAATGGACCTTTCAGCAAATTTACCCATAGCTTGGCCCCTTACCAAAACATGTACAAATTGTACCAATATATATTATTATTGATATCACTCTAAGATCCCTTTCTAATGAAAGGTTCCTATTGTTTCTCCCGTATCGCTTTCCCAGGGGGTCCAGCTGCTCCAGGGCTGCTCTATACTCATTAACAGGAACAGGATGGACCCCTTTGAAGCAAGTTCTTTGACAAGAGTGTACTTTGTTTTGTTAGCTGATGATGGGAATGGTGACTTCACTTGTCATGTAGCCTCAAGCAAGCAGAATGTAGTAATGCCTACCATTATAGTTTTTCTTTTTTTCATACATTTTTTGCCTTTTCTCACATCAGTGAAGCAGCACCAGGAACACACAGAGAAATAACCTTATTCACTTACAGAATCAAACATAACATCCCACTCTCACTCGCACATCATGGCTTCAGACCCAAACACTCAGTCACCATGCTACACACTTTGAGTTCACAGAACATATCCTAGATGGATGCAACCCACCACAACTCCCCTATTGCACAGTAATAGTGGCAATAGACGTCAGCAAAACATTTGACACTATCCCCAACATATCTTTACACAAAAAATGCTTGACACCATCAATACAACTGTGGTGATTCAACTTCATAGCTGGCTGCAGTGTCACTCTCTCATTGTGGCATCACTTTTAAAACACATAAACTCTACAGAGGAGTTCCAGAGGAGGTGTTCTTTCTCCAGCTCTCTTCAACATTTTCATATATGACATCCCATTTCCTTCAGCAGACCTTAACATGAAGATAATTTTATATGCAGACAACCTCATTGTTACACCATGACACCCTGACACCACAATAGTAACATCATATATACAGCTCTTCATTACACAATTGGAACTATGGCTCATCTTCAACAGAATATCTGTGTCTCTGACAGACATGAATTCAGCCTTCAACCTCAGGTCACCTTGAATAGACAGTCTCTCCCACTGAGAAAAAACACCAACCAGTAGGTATCACATATGAGACACAATATTCATTCACTACATCAATAACATCATCACAAATGAACTCACAAACCAAATGCTCCCAGAACACTTAACTAGCACCAGATTTATATGAGAAAAAGAATCCCTCTGTATCCCATACAAACAATTTTTCCACTTCACTTTAAACTGTGCCTCACCTGCCTGGTCTTCCACTCTCTCAAAAGCAAAGTAACAGCTACAAACCCAACATAATAATGCAATCAAAACAGTAACAGGTTGCCTAGCAACAACAAACACAACATCACAGTGAAACAAAAATTCCCTCAGTACAGTCCCACCTCAACATGTTTGGCACTCATTTCTGTGTAAAAGTACTAGACTTCTCCCTCCAAACCCCCAAACCACTCTATAACTAACCACCAAGTCCCAGTTAGAAACAAAAAGCTTACCCTAGTCTTGTACATCAGTAACCTGCACTTACAGATACCCCACACCAGAGAAAAATATAGCATTGAACACAAATTCCAGAGAAAAATATAGCATTGAACACATACTCACTGATAAATTCTAAATAGTCAATATCCCTACTTCATCCCACCAGACATACTCCTGTCAGAAACCACAGTTTCCAGACAAACACAAGTCACACTGTCGTACAAAGGGTTTGGACATCACCGATCACTACAACACTAAAAACACTTTCAACATATCCCAAAACCCTTCATGCCCACGATGCACCTACCATAAATATGACATCAGACATTTACCATTCAGATGCCCTGCACTCTCCGCACTTAGACGCCCACACACCATTAAGTGGCTTTATGATCAGTGGACAATTATGGCTTCCTGAGTGCTACAGGAGCCTTGCAAGGATAGAAAGGACTCCTGGGGTGGAAAGGTCATAAATAAGTCATAAATATACACGTTAGTGTTACAGAACCCTGCCAGCATAGGGATAGGATGGACTCATGGGGCAGGAAGGAAATATATATATATATATATATATATATATATATATATATATATATATATATATATATATATATATATATATTTTATTTTGCTTTGTCGCTGTCTCCCGCATTAGCGAGGTAGTGCAAGGAAACAGACGAAAGAATGGCCCAACCCACCCACATACACATGTATATACATACACGTCCACACACGCAAATATACATACCTATACATCTCACCGTATACATATATATACACACACAGACATATACATATATACACATGTACATAATTCATACTGTCTGCCTTTATTCATTCCCATCGCCACCTCGCCACACATGAAATAACACATGAAATATATATATATATATATATATATATATATATATATATATATATATATAATAATTTCATACTATTTGCCATTTCCCGCATGAGCGAGGTAGCATTAAGAACAGAGGACTGGGCCTTTGAGGGAATATCGTCACCTGGCCCCCTTCTCCGTTCCTTCTTTTGGAAAATAAAAAAAAAAAAAATGAGAGGGGAGGATTTTCAGCCTCCCGCTCCCTCCCCTTTTAGTCGCCTTCTATGACACGCAGGGATTACGTGGGAAGTATTCTCTCTCCCCTAACCCCAGGGATAATATATGTATATATATATATATTTTATCCCTGGGGATAGGGGAGAAAGAATACTTTCCACGCATTCCCTGCGTGTCGTAGAAGGCGACTAAAAGGGAAGGGGGCAGGAGGCTGGAAATCCTCCCCCTCTCATTTGTTTTTCTTTTTTTTTAATTTTTCAAAAGAAGGAACAGAGAGGGGGACCAGGTGAGGATGTTCATTCACAGGTCCGGTCCTCTGTTCTTAACGCTACCTTGCTAACACAGGAAATGGGAAATAGTATGAAAGAAAAGATATATATATATATATATATATATATATATATATATATATATATATATATATATATATATTTTTTTTTTTTTTTCATACTATTCGCCATTTCCCGCGATAGCGAGGTAGCGTTAAGAACAGAGGACTGGGCCTTTGAGGGAATACCCTCACCTGGCCCCCTTCTCTGTTCCTTCTTTTGGAAAATTAAAATATGAAAATGAGAGGGGAGGATTTCCAGCCCCCCGCTCCCAGTCAATAATACAGTCACCCCCTTTTTTAATAATATATATATATATAAATTTAAAAAAAAAATATATATATATATATATATATATATATATTTTTTTTTCTTTTTTTAATTTATATATATATATATTATTAAAAAAGGGGGTGACTGTATTATTGACTGGTAGGTAAGGTTATTTAATGTATGTATGACTCACGGTGAGGTGCCTGAGGATTGGCGGAATGCGTGCATAGTGCCTTTGTACAAAGGCAAAGGGGATAAGAGTGAGTGCTCAAATTACAGAGGTATAAGTTTGTTGAGTACTCCTGGTAAATTATATGGGAGGGTATTGATTGAGAGGGTGAAGGCATGTACAGAGCATCAGATTGGGGAAGAGCAGTGTGGTTTCAGAAGTGGTAGAGGATGTGTGGATCAGGTGTTTGCTTTGAAGAATGTATGTGAGAAATACTTAGAAAAGCAAATGGATTTGTATGTAGCATTTATGGATCTGGAGAAGGCATATGATAGAGTTGATAGAGATGCTCTGTGGAAGGTATTAAGAATATATGGTGTGGGAGGCAAGTTGTTAGAAGCAGTGAAAAGTTTTTATCAAGGATGTAATGCATGTGTACATGTAGGAAGAGAGGAAAGTGATTGGTCTCAGTGAATGTAGGTTTGCGGCAGGGGTGTGTGATGTCTCCATGGTTGTTTAATTTGTTTATGGATGGGGTTGTTAGGGAGGTGAATGCAAGAGTGCAAGATTTTGGAAAGAGGGGCAAGTATGAAGTCTGTTGGGGATGAGAGAGCTTGGGAAGTGAGTCAGTTGTTGTTCGCTGATGATACAGCGCTGGTGGCTGATTCATGTGAGAAACTGCAGAAGCTGGTGACTGAGTTTGGTAAAGTGTGTGAAAGAAGAAAGTTAAGAGTAAATGTGAATAAGAGCAAGGTAATTAGGTACAGTAGGGTTGAGGGTCAAGTCAATTGGGAGGTAAGTTTGAATGGAGAAAAACTGGAGGAAGTAAAGTGTTTTAGATATCTGGGAGTGGATCTGGCAGCGGATGGAACCATGGAAGCGAAAGTGGATCATAGGGTGGGGGAGGGGGCGAAAATCCTGGGAGCCTTGAAGAATGTGTGGAAGTCGAGAACATTATCTCAGAAAGCAAAAATGGGTATGTTTGAAGGAATAGTGGTTCCAACAATGTTGTATGGTTGCGAGGCGTGGGCTATGGATAGAGTTGTGCGCAGGAGGATGGATGTGCTGGAAATGAGATGTTTGAGGACAATGTGTGGTGTGAGGTGGTTTGATCGAGTAAGTAATGTAAGGGTAAGAGAGATGTGTGGAAATAAAAAGAGCGTGGTTGAGAGAGCAGAAGAGGGTGTTTTGAAATGGTTTGGGCACATGGAGAGAATGAGTGAGGAAAGATTGACCAAAAGGATATATGTGTCGGAGGTGGAGGGAACGAGGAGAAGTGGGAGACCAAATTGAAGGTGGAAAGATGGAGTGAAAAAGATTTTGTGTGATCGGGGCCTGAACATGCAGGAGGGTGAAAGGAGGGCAAGGAATAGAGTGAATTGGATCGATGTGGTATACTGGGGTTGACGAGCTGTCAGTGGATTGAATCAGGACATGTGAAGCGTCTGGAGTAAACCATGGAAAGCTGTGTAGGTATGTATATTTGTGTATGTGGACGTATGTATACACATGTGTATGGGGGTGGGTTGGGCCATTTCTTTCGTCTGTTTCCTTGCGCTACCTCGCAAACGTGGGAGACAGCGACAAAGCAAAAAAAAAATATTATTATTATATATATATATATATATATATATATATATATATATATATATATATATATATATATATATATATATTTTTTTTAAATTATATTATATATTTATTATACTTGACTGCTGTTTCCCACATCAGTGAGGTATTATTTATTTTAATATTATACTTAATCGCTGCTTTCTGCATCAGTGAGGTAGTGCCAAGAAACAGACAAAGAATGGCCCATCCACTCATATACACATGTATATACATAACGCCCAAACACTGACATACACATACATACTTTTACACAGACATAAACATTTACACACATGTACATATTTGTACTTGCTTGCCTTCATCCATTACTTACTCGATCAAACCACTTCACACCACATATTGTCCTCAAACTTTTCGTTTCCTATATATATAATGGTGTCACAGGAGACTGCCAGCATGAGGTAACACTGCAAGTTAAATGCCACCTTTTGCAAGGCTGTAGCATTGGGGGTCAAGTCTTGTCAAAGAACATGTTACTCCAAGGAGTCCTCTTTTCCCTTCTGTTGGAAGTAGTGCAACCTTGGGCTGTAGGAGCCTTCAGAAAGAGGTCTGGGTTACACTAAGAGTTTTCCTTAAAAAGATGTCCTGTGTTATTTATGAATAAAGTAAAATAAGGATTTACACATACATACATACATACATACATACATACATACATACATACATACATATATACACACATGATTGGCATTTTTTCATTAGCATTCAGGACACCTCTCATCTGTTCAATACAAAAAACACAGATTCACTGTATCACAGGATACCAGAACTTATGTGTCTTCAAAAGACACAGAAGACTTACTCCTGTGCTCTGCTGCACTCACCTTGCATAGGCAACACATCACACTTCTTGACCTCTTGGGGCAGGAAAATGTCAATATATATATGTATATATATGTATATATATTATTATTATTATTATTATTATTATTATTATTAGTATTATTATACTTGATTGCTGTTTCCCGCGTTAGTGGTGTTGTGCTAGGAAACAGACAAAGAAAGACCCATCCACTCGTATACACATGAAATACACACACACACACATACATATGTATATATATGAGTCCATGGGGAAAATGAAACACGATAAATTCCCGAGTGCACTTTCGTGTAATAATCACATTATCAGGGGAGACACGAGAGAAATATAACAGTCAGTTGATATACAACGAAGAGACGTAGCTAGGATGCCATTTGGCAAACATGCAATTGTCCAAGACAGACAGTGAGCTTATCATAAACTTACTATGATGATATTAAACTTCTTGTCCATATAGTAAGTTTATGATACGCTCATTGTCAGTCTTGGATAATCGCATGTTTTCCAAATGGCATCCTAGCTATGTCTCTTCGTTTTATATCAATTGAATGTTATATTTCTCTCTTGTCTCCCTTGATGAAGTGATTATTACACGAAAGTGCAATTGTGAACTTATCGTGTTTCATTTTCCCCATGGACTCATAGGAATATACTTGATCACGCACAAAATTGTGATCTTTTCCAACATATATATATATATATATATATATATATATATATATATATATATATATATACATACAAGTACATATTCATACTTGCATTTATCCCTTCTTGGTGCCAGAAACAGATGAAGAAATGTCCTTGTTCACTAACATTTACCCACTAGCTGTCAAGTGCAATGCACCAAAACCAGATCCTCCTTTCCATAACCAGGCCTCACATACATACACACACACACACACACACATATATATATATATATATATATATATATATATATATATATATATATATATATATATATATATATATATAAACTTCCCCTCCTACAGTCTCAGTTCATTATTGCCATCTAGAGTGAGACCACTTTCTTAGAAGCTTGACAAACTGCCTTGTATCAACCATCTGTTCCTGTAGTTTGATAAGGTGGTTGAGAGCAGTAGCTATTCAACACATGATGGATATTCTTGATCAAAATATAACTAGGGTCAAATTCACTATGTTGCTGGTAGCTGGATTGCCTACCAGTTGGTCCCCCAGAGATTAAGAATGTCAGTATGAATGAAATGAACAAACCCACCAATTAGGAATTGGTTCATATTAGGATCAAAGGTTTGAAATGGACAAAGCCTCAATTGATGGGTGTAAACAGGGTTGTCTGAGTTATCCTCAGTCACTGTTCCTGCTTCATGTCTCCTTCATCTCACTGTTTAACTTATCAATGTACATCTTGTTATAGGTGTAAGGCTAAAGCCATGGCATTTGTAGTTGGAAATTTTTACGTAATTTGCAAAACCATAAAATTTGGGTTGGTGAGTTAGAAAGAGTTAAAGTCTAAATACATTACTTCATATATGAAGGTTTCCTTCAGGATGATTCTTATTATGTAAAATTGTATGGATATGAAACTCATACATTTTGAATTCATATATTTCCCTCTAATATGTATGCCTAGGCAGATAATTAATTTTCACTCATGGGTGCTTCACTGAAAAAGCTTGAGACAGCACCCGTAATATGAGTGTTCTCATTTGAGGCTGGCTTGGACCTCCCTGTACATACAGAACTGGTTGATTTATTATAGTTTTTCTATTTCTGTTTATATTTTATGGAGAGAATTATCATTAGGTTCTACCTCATTTTCTGTGTAGCTATTTTATAAGGAGCAGTGTTTTGATATATTTTGGATAAAATTTGATTTATCTTTGATCCTTACATTGGTTTTTGTATTAAAATGAAAATCCTTTGTAGGTATGAGATTCCTACCCACAATCATGAGTCCTGCACAATACCAGGCAATGTCAGAAGTTATGTTCTTGTAATAATCCTTCCAAGACTGCCAGTTAACAAATTATTTTATTTTGCATTTATGTTTTAGTCTGTCAGATTGTCTTTCATTTCATGTGAATAGTCTGCAAAAGGAACTGAATATAACCTGTTACTGTTATTCTTTATTACCCAGCCTGTGAATGGATTGAATAACACCATCCCTTGCCCCCCCCCTGTCCTCCTTGTTTTTGACAGATCCCATTTGCATGATATGGGATCTCATGTGGATAATTTCAAAACTGCTTCTTCCACACCTTATCCATTCTTCAGTTTTCTGATATAGGAGTAAAGTACTTTCATGGTGAAAGTCCAATGTGTACTTCATGTAGCAGTGTTAAATCCATCTTTCCAAAAAAACACTTCATGAATTTAAAGCTGAGTAACTCAGTAGTGTAAAATCAAGTCCTTCTTTTGCATAACATCATTCTTCTTATAAGAAAATCTCTGTACTTTCTCCTCCATATTACAGCAACATTGAAAGGTCGAGTGGTTTATTGACCCACATTGAAGTTAACTTGCTGCATGCTGCACACATTGGTTAGTGTGATGTTCAGCACAGTTTTACCTATCATCTGGGATTGAAAGTACAGTACACTACATGATAGTATCATTTGTTTCGCAATTCTGGTTTATAATTTCCTTTACTATTACACATTTATTGTTGCTATGGAAAAGGACTAGCAGAAAATAAGGGCATTAAATTTTATTTCAAAGTCCATCCATAGCTACACCATCCTTCAAAGTATTAAAATACCTTGGTTTCTATTTTGATATGTATTCATATAATTAAAGTTCAGTCCAAGATGGTAATTCCAGACAATGTGCAACCTCTTCCTATTTTCCATCTGTTCCTTGAGCCTTTCTTCAGGAATCTTGGATTGTCAGCCATGATTTACCAAAATGTCTCACTGCCATTATCTGAAAAAAAAAGAAAAGCCTAGTTATTTACTGGTAGTGTTAAATATTCATTACAACCATAACATTAAATTGTTAAACATCTTATATTTTTCATATATGCTGTATCAGTCAGTTCCAATATTTTAGTCTAAGACATTAAGATTTTCTCTTCCATACATTATACTTGGCAACATTTGCAGATTCATTAAAATCTGATTGTTCTCCCTCATCTGCAAGGTGCCTCAAGTGCACTGTCATAGGATCTCAAAGTCAAGCTACAAACTACATGAGGATAAGGAAGATAGACCTTGTCACATGAAGAGAATCTGGAGCAAGTTCTTAGTTTTTTGTACTTTGAATGTGCTCCCACCAAAGTTTCTTGGTGTCTACTTTGATTCTAGACAAGATTACTTTATTTTCCTTAGTCCTCACATAACCTGATATGTACATTTTTGTAAAGTGTCGCTGTTTAGCATCAAGGGTCCAATGGCATAACGTAATCATACTGTTGCTGTTACACTTTAAGACTTGCCTAAGGTACAATTGCAGCTTTTTCATGTGGCCTAAAATGCGTTCTCTTTTGTCAAAGCTAAGAACAGCAATAAAAGTATTCTTTTTGTATATAGAAGTTTTATGACCTCATTTTGTATATTTTCATATTCCTATTCTGAAATAACAAATGCCTCTTATTTCCTTTAAAATTAGATTGAAAGATCTTGTCAGTGTGAATGCTGTATTAATTTGAATAATGCTGTATGGAAAGTGATCACAAAGCCATATTTGGCCATTGTCCTGTTAAATTTGTTAATATATATTGTCATACAAAACAGTTTTCGTATTAGTATATCCTTAGTAATAAACACTATTATCTTACCATTTATGCCAGCAATAAACACTTTAATATTTCACTATTTATTCCAGTAATAAACACTTAATATCTTAACATTTATTCCAAGTATATTTCCTTGGTACGGTAAGATAATTTGCTGTCTGCATACATGGGCTGTTACTGTATGTAACTGGTGAATGTAATTTATGCAATAATAATGTTTTCTGATTAAACACAAAATGGACAATTGTGCAAATTAATGGATAAAATGGTAAGGCATACTCTCAAGAAAATTTAAGGACTGACACATTATCTTCATAAATCTAAAGTTCTGAAATGATGCACTGGTGGTAAATGAAAACTTAAATTTTTTTAATGAATAAAGACGCTTTCTTCATTTTTGTCTGCTGTTTCTCACCCCAATGAGGTAAAACAAGGTAAAATAATTCCCCTTCTAATTTGAAAAGTAATAGTATGGGAGAATTCATAAAAATTCTTGCGGACAAAAATAAATTCAACATGGAGCCCTTCCTTGATAACAGTTTTGTTGTCTTATTAATCTGTAATGAGTAACTAACTTGTATATGATGTGAAATGCTGATAACAGCAGTACTGTAACTAGATCAAATTATTTTGCAACTTTCAGAGATTCACACTACCTTGGTTGCAAAAGTGGTCTCTTGTTTTGCACACTGATGCAAATATATTAATGCTACATGGTAGTCACACTACCTTGGTTGCAAAAGTGGTCTCTTGTTTTGCACACTGATGCAAATATATTAATGCTACATGGTAGTCAACTCCAAATACATCAGTGCTTTGGTACACTACAGTCTAGTATGTACGAGCATCTGATGCTAGTCTAGAAGTGCTCTCAGCAACTTTGCTATTTCTTGAACTTCAAACCCTTGTCTAGGCTTTGTGGAAAAAAAAAAAATACATGGATGAATTTTCACTCATATAGCAGCATTAGCAATGGTAACAAATGAATTTTATTGAATGGGTTTTGATGTACAGTGTAAACAAAGCCATGATGAAATCTGTGAACAGACTGTGTTAGCATGGTAGCCTCAGGAACATTAAAACAATGGTCTCTTTTACACACATCGAATCTCTAGTTGTCGAGCACTATGGACTGAAACCAAGATGTACCACCTGCAGCAAAGTTCCACTGACTACTACAATAGTTTATTTCAACCACTTCATATGCTGTTCAGCCCTCTAACAGCATGTCATCCCCCTATACAGCAAACCAATCCAATTCATTTAATAAAGTTAATGCCTCTTGCCCTTCTGAGTGTTCAAACCCCAACACCATCCAACCCCTTGGTCTCTTCCGCTAATAATTTAAATATTTCAGAATGAAATGAAGGCTCAGATTGGGGTGTCTACGTGTGTGTGGATGTAACCAAGATGAGAAAAAAGGAGAGATAGGTAGTATGTTTGAGGAAAGGAACCTGGATGTTTTGGCTGAGTGAAACGAAGCTCAAGGGTAAAGGGGAAGAGCGGTTTGGGAATGTCTTGGGATTAAAGTCAGGGGTTAGTAAAAGGACAAGAGCAAGGGAAGGAGTAGCACTACTCCTGAAACAGGAGTGGTGGGAGTATGTGATAAGAGTGTAAGAAAGTAAACTCTAGACTGATGTGGGTAAAACTGAAAGTGGATGGAGAGAGATGGGTGATTATTGGTGCATATGCACCTGGGCATGAGAAGAAAGATCATGAGAGGCAAGTGTTTTGGGAGCAGCTGAGTGAGTTTGTTAGTAGTTTTGATGCACGAGACCGGGTTATAGTGATGGGTGATTTGAATGCAAAGGTGAGTAATGTGGCAGTTGAGGGAATAATTGGTGTACATTGGGTGTTCAGTGTTGTAAATGGAAATGGTGAAGAGCTTGTAATTTATGTGCTGAAAAAGGACTGATGATTGGGAATACCTGGTTTAAAAAGATATACATTAGTATATGTATGTAAGTAGGAGAGATGGCCAGAGAGCGTTATTGGATTACGTGTTAATTGATAGGCTCGTGAAAGGAGACTTTTGGATGTTAATGTGCTGAGAGGTGCAACTGGAGTGATGTCTGATCATTATCTTGTGGTGGCAAAGGTGAAGATTTGTAGAGGTTTTCAGAAAAGAAGAGAGAATGTTGGGGTGAAGAGAGTGGTGAGAGTAAGTGAGCTTGGGAAGGAGATATGTGTGAGGAAGTACCAGGAGAGACAGAGTACAGAACAGAAAAAGGTGAGAACAAAGGACATAACTGGAGTGGGGGAGGAATGGGATGTATTTAGGGAAGCAGTGATGGCTTGCGCAAAAGATACTTGTGGCATGAGAAGCGTGGGAGGTGGGCAGATTAGAAAGGGTGGTGAGTGGTGGGATGAAGAAGTAAGATTATTAGTGAAAGAGAAGAGAGGCATTTGGACAATTTTTGCAGGGAAATAATGCAAATGACTGGAAGATGTATAAAAGAAAGAGGCAAGAGGTCAAGAGAAAGGTGCAAGAGGTGAAAAGGAGGGCATATGAGAGTTGGGGTGAGAGAGTATCATTAAATTTTAGGGAGAATAAAAAGATGTTTTGGAAGGAGGTAAATAAAGTGCGTAAAACAAGGGAACAAATGGGAACATCAGTGAAGGGGGCAAATGGGGAGGTGATAACAAGTAGTGGTGATGTGAGGAGATGGAGTGAGTATTTTGAAGGTTTGTTGAATGTGTTTGATGATAGAGTGGCAGATATAGGGTGTTTTGGACAAGGTGGTGTGCAAAGTGAGAGGGTTGGAGAATGATTTAGTAAACAAGAGAAGAGGTAGTAAAAGCTTTGCGGAAGATGAAAGCCAGCAAGGCAGTGGGTTTGGATGGTATTGCAGTGGAATTTATTAAAAAAGGGGTGCCTGTATTGATGACTGGTTGGGAAGGTTATTAAATGTATGTATGTCGCATGGTGAGGTGCCTGAGGATTGGCGGAATGCGTGCATAGTGCCATTGTACAATGGCAAAGCGGATAAAGGTGAGTGCTCAAATTACAGAGGTTATAAGTTTTTTGAGTATTCCTGGGAAATTATATGGGAGGGTATTGATTGAGAGGGTGAAGGCATGTACAGAGCATCAGATTGGGGAAGAGCAGTGTGGCTTCAGAAGTGGTAGAGGATGTGTGGATCAGGTGTTTGCTTTGAAGAATGTATGTGAGAAATACTTAGAAAAGCAAATGGATTTGTTTGTAGCATTTATGGATTTGGAGAAGACATATGATAGAGTTGATAGAGATGCTCTGTGGAAGGTATTAAGAATATATGGTGTGGGAGGCAAGTTGTTAAAAGCAGTGAAAAGTTTTTATCGAGGATGTAAGACATGTGTACATGTAGGAAGAGAGGAAAGTGTTTGGTTCTCAGTGAATGTAGGTTTGCGGCAGGGGTGCGTGATGTCTCCATGGTTGTTTAATTTGTTTATGGATGGGGTTGTTAGGGATGTGAATGCAAGAGTTTTGGAAAGAGGGGCAAGTATGCAGTCTGTTGTGGATGAAAGAGCTTGGGAAGTGAGTCAGTTGTTGTTCGCTGATGATACAGCGCTGGTGGCTAATTCGGGTGAGAAACTGCAGAAGCTGGTGACTGAGTTTTGTAAAGTGTGTGAAAGAAGAAAGCTGTGAGTAAATGTGAATAAGAGCAAGGTTATTAGGTACAGTAGGGTTAAGGGTCAAGTCAATTGGGAGGTAAGTTTGTATGAAGAAAAATTGGAGGAAGTGAAGTGTTTTAGATATCTGGGAGTGGATTTGGCAGCGGATGGAACCATGGAAGCGGAAGTGAATCATAGGGTGGGGGAGGGGGTGAAAGTTCTGCGAGCGTTGAAGAATGTGTGGAAGTCGAGAGCATTATCTTGGAAAGCAAAAATGGGTATGTTTGAAGGAATAGCGGTTCCAACAATGTTAAATGGTTGCAAGACATGGGCTATAGATAGAGTTGTGCGGAGGAGGATGGCTGTGCTGGAAATGAGATGTTTGAATACAATATGTGGTGTGAGGTTGTTTGATCGAGTAAGTAATGAAAGGGTAAGAGAGATGTGTGGTAATAAAAAGAGTGTGGTTGAGAGAGCAGAAGAGGGTGTTTTGAAGTGGTTTGCTCACATGGAGAGAATGAGTGAGGAAAGATTGACAAAGAGGATATATGTGTCAGAGGTGGAGGGAATGAGGAGAAGTAGGAGACCAAATTGGAGGTGGAAAGATGGAGTGAAAAAGATTTTGAGTGATTGGGGCCTGAACATGCAGGAGGGTGAAAGGCTTGCAAGGAATAGAGTGAATTGGAACGATGTGGTATACCGTGGTCAACGTGCTGTCAATGGATTGAACCAGGGCATGTGAAGCGTCTGGGGTAAACCATGAAAATTTCTGTGGGGCTTGGATGTGGAAAGGGAGCTGTGGTTTTGGTGCATTATACATGACAGCTAGAGACTGAGTGTGAACGAATGTGGCCTTTGTTGTCTTTTCCTAGCATTACTTCATGCACATGTGGGGGGAGGGGGTTGTCATTTCATATGTGGTGGGGTGGCGAAGGGAAAATGAATAAGGGCAGACAGTATGAATTATGTACATTTGTATGTATGTATATGTCTGTGTGTGTATATATATGTATACATTGAGATGTATAGGTATGTATATGTGTGTATGTGGACGTCTATGTATATACATGTGCATGTGGGTGGGATGGGCCATTCTTTCATCTGTTTCCTTGCACTACCTCACTAACGCAGGAGACAGCGACAAAGTATAATAAATAAATAATTTCAGAATGATAGCTACAGATGAGAATTAACTAACAAAATAACTCAAGAAACATAGCCCAACAACAAACATATATTGGTCAATATCAAAACTAAATGAAAGGGAGAGAGAAAGGTCATGTTGCAAAGAACAAAATTAGAAATGCAAAATAAGAAATGCCACTGTTCAGCAGATAGGAAAACCATGAGGAGGTTACTTAATTCAATTTGTAAACTGAAACTGGACAAAGATTGCCTGATATATTCATTTACACATAAAATCCCAGAAATTGTTGATGGCCATTATCTTAGTTTTGAAATATGCAAAGGAACATAAAAATTCTGAACTGAAAATTTGTATGTAGTTTCTTGCAAGCTCCTTTTGAATTTAAAATGCAAAGAACTTTGTTGAATTATTTTTTTCAGGCTTAAATATACACCATCTAACCTTCCATATAAGTACCTTTCTGCTGCTGAAAGGACTGAAATTTTTATCAATGTCCAAAGTCCTCTCAACCTTTTCATAAAAGAAAAGAAAAAACTGGTATTACTGAAAGTGGTATGGAACGCAAGCAAGGCTTCTCTGGTCCTGATGACTTCCAACCTTGTACACTGAAAGAGTGTGCCTATGCACTTGCACTTGCTCATCTGTTCCATTTCTGTTTAATAACCAAAACTTTTCCTTCTCCCTGAAAGCATGCGTTGATACATCCCCTCCCTAAGAAGGTGGATTGTTCTGACCCCAATATCTACCTATTGCTTTGACATCTACTTTTTCCAAAGTCTTTGAATCCCGTCTCAACTCCCATCCTGAGACACCTCGAAATTCAAAGCCCTCTCTGATCACCTGTATGGGTTCTGTAAGGCAAGATTCAATGGTACTATTTTTCTATCTTACTAATGCCTGGTCATCATCCCTGAAAGATTTGGGGGAGTCATGTGTAGTTGCCCTTGACATATTTAAAGCTTTTGACAGGGTGTGGCATCAGGGTCTCATCTCTAAGCTCCCCTCTCTTGGCTTCCCTCCCTCACTTTGTTCCTTCATATCAAGCTTTCTTTCCAGCTAATCTGTCTCTGGGGTTGTTGATGGATCAGCCTCCCCCAACTTTCTCCATCAACAGTGGTGTCCCTCAAGGTTCTGTATACTCCCCTACGCTTTTTTTCCTTTTTTTTTTGAACAATTTCCTCTCCTCATATGCTTAAGACTCAATGCTGCATTCTTCCACATTCTTCAATTCTACTTCTCTCACTCCATTTGCATCTCTTCTTACACAGCATCCTCAATAAACTCTGATTTGGAGAGAATATCTCAGTGGGGAAGACAAAACCTAGTCTGATTTAGAGAGGATATCTTGGTGGGGAAGAGGAAATTTAGTAAAGTTTAATGACTCTAAAGATCCAGTTACTCCCCATCCCCTTATCGAAAACTCCTCACAACTCTCATCTCCTTTGAATGTTCTATAATTCCACCTTTTGACTTAATGAACATAATTGGTATTACTGTAACATCCACTCTTCCGTGGAAGCCTCTAAGAAACTGGATGTCCTGTTTAGATGGTGAAACTTCTTTCGTTCTGAACATGTGCTCCCTTTTCACAAAGGAGTGATTTGTCCTTGTATGGGGCACTGCTTCCACATTTGTGGTGGTTCTAGATCTGCATCTCTACTTAAGAGTCGAAAGCAGTCCAACTTATAAACTGTCTCAAGCTAACTTCCAAACTTGACCATCTTGCCCTACACTAAAATGTTGGTTCGCTTTCCCTCTTCTACAGGTATTACTTTGGTTTTTGTTCCCAAGAGCTGGCTGCTTGTGTGCCCCCACCATTAACTAGACCACACAATACTCGGCAAGCTGCTGTATCACATGATTACTGTGTGGCTGTCGGCAACTCAAAGGTGGGCCCTTTTGATAACCTAGAAGCTTTGGAATTCTCTACCTTCTCATGTCTTTCCCAATAACTATGATCTGGCACATTTTAGGAGGTTTTTCACTTCCTCTGAATTTCATAAATACTTTCCTTTGTCTTTTATTTTTCTCTTTCATAATTCCCTGTATATTTCAATTAAGGCCCAGCCTTGATTTGGACTTTTGTCTGTGACTGGAGCCTTTAAAATAAATCTTTATTAAAGAAGTGGGTTTTGCTTGGTTTCCATCCTGGAAGGATCCTGCTATCAAACTTTGCAGGAAATGAATGAAAACAACCAAATGCAACATTGCTTCTCTAGTGCAAAGTAGATTCCTTCAGAATGATCCTATGTATATAAACAGAACAAAGTTATTTACAGATGGCCTTAGATGTGATGGTGTAGGTTTTGCCTACTACTTCTATCTATTGCTCCAACCATTTTGCCAAATGGCAGGGCAAGCACATAGCATTCACCACCAAAAAAAATCTAGAGTTATCAAGAGTGAGCTGTGTATGATAAGTTTTGTCAAGTGTTAAGTGTGACAAGGAGAGATTTTATGTTTGTGGAAAGAATGCTAGCAGTCCACGTGTGGGTGAGGCAGAAAGAAAAGACAGCTACCCAAGTTAGAGGAGTGCACCATGGCAACCAATAAAGTGCTGTCTTACTACTCAGCTGTCAGTAACTCTCCTAATATCTAGGCAGATAGTGCTGGTAATAATATCAATAATAATAACATAACATAAAAATAATTGATACCTTATCATTCAATTTGTAGTACATTATACAAAATGAAACTGTATATCCAGAGCCATGTTATCATACATATTCAGTCTCATACACGAGGTAAAAGAAAATAATAACATTAGAGTGGTTGCCTACCAACTGCTACTAAATCAGACTGGATCCTTGAGTAAAAGTAGTAGGTAGGAGCATTAGGGAAAAGTAGTGGGTTGGAACATTAGGCAAAAGTCGTCAGTCGAAAGATCAGGTAGGAGCCTCTAATAAAACTACACTACAGTAGTCCTAAGCCTGTTAATAGTGAAGCACTAAAGGCTAAGAAACAGCACAAGAGTTCAACAGTCATGGAGACTCTTCTGCCATGGCCATCCCGTTAAGGGAGTTCCTGAAGGGAATGGGTGTCAGATAGGCAGGTTTTGCCATAGTAACTGAAGAATCAAATACAGCAAAACTATAAAAGGACTCTTCCATATTTATTGCTGAGCTGTGTAGAATTCAGGCTGCAAAAACTGACAGCAATCTCCTAAAGATGAATTTTTATAATGTACTCTGATTCCCCAAAAGCACTCCAAGCCATATCACATTGTGATCCAGGGCAGCCCATAATTAAAAAAAAAAAAAAGTCTAAGACTGGATTTTAAGAATCCACTCAAAGCATGACTATAAAATTTTGCTGGTGTTCTTGATATGCTGGTATCAGTGGTAAAGAAACAGCAGATGCTGAAGTCAACAATGATTTTATGTAGAGAATAAGAAAAATAATTTTACATACAAATGTCAAGCTAAATACGACTTGGAAGCCCAAACAATAACAAACCACAAAAGATACAAAAAAGTATTGAAGTGTGCCATCCATTCTTCAATGGGAAATGCCATTTTGAGGCAAATCTTTGTCAGAAGAGGACTGGTCATATTACACTGGTCAGTTAATGGAGATGAGACCTGCCCCAATTAGACATCTGCAATGACTGCAATGGTGCCATAAAGTACAAATGGAATGCCAAATAAATTACATAATAACTGATAGGATGTAAGTGCTGGAAAATTTTTAGTCATTAATGTTACTAAACAAAATAGGCTAATGAATTTTGCAAAGACACAAAATATATCAATTCACATAATTAGTTTTAAGTTTTCAGCAATCCCCAAGAAAGCACAAAAATACATGAGATGAATGAATTTTCAAGTTTTACATTTGTTCATGCTAAAAAGTGCTGAATGAAAATTCAGTTCCAGTACTTTACAAATTACATGAAATCAAATGAAATCATTACAATTGTTGATTCAATGGCAATTCCTAGTCATGATAAAGAAATAAAACTGATAAGATGTTATAAAAATATGCTCAAAATCCAAGATAAAGATAGTAAAATGTCAATACATCTATCTATCTAAATCTCTGACACCTGTTACCTCTAGGAACTCCCATCAAGGGGTTACCAAGGCAAGAGTCCACTTATCCCTGTCCTTACATATCTCCCTCACATACACCATTCCATGCATTCTTCCAACATTTTTCTCCCTCCAGTATTCCTCCATCCTAATTTGCCATGTCACAGGTGTCTTCCTCTCACACCATCCCTTTAAATGGACTATCATACACTCTCCTTACAAACTCCCAGTCTTGCATTCTTTCCACATATCCAAACTACCTCAAAGTATTAAGCTTCATCCATTCTACCACTCCACAATTCATTCCCTGCCATACCACATCTGTCATACTCTCCTTCATTTCTTTCTTCATTCCATCTACTCACACCACATGCTCTTCTCAAACAGCTCATTTCCACAGCCTGGATTCTTGAGCTCTTGAGACTCATTCGATGTCCACGTTTCAGGTGCATAAGTCAGGTTTGGAAGGACTATGCTGTACCTTAATACTCTTTTCACTTCCATACTTACACTTCTACCCTTCTTCATTCTATCAAGGGATCCAGTGACTCTTCTACCCTATACTGCCCTCTCCCTTATCTCTCCTTCCATATCACTAATACAAGTGGCTTCAAGAGGCAATTACTGTAAGCATATACAACAAAATACTAGACATTCAAACCAATATATAAAAAAAAGACAAACTTTGTAATATCCCTATAGAAAACAGCAAACCATCCTTCAAAAAGTTTTAGGAATTATAAAATGTGGTACATGAAACACAGGGACATTACACCAAAAGCAAAATTTATTGAATGTGAACTGGGAAAATAGTTATTGTCATGTACAAGAAATATATGATTATGACTGTCAAATCGTAGTACTGTAATACATAATGTTTGAGAGGAAAAATGCAAAGTGTATAGAATAGGCAAGGTAGGAGAAAATGGAGATGATGTAGATGAAAAGGATGATGTCACTAAAGAAGCTCCTATAGCATGTACAAGAAAATTTCCTAAACCAGCATGTCAGTGGACACACTTAGATAAGAGGGACTGATTCATCCTCATAACTAGCTAAATACTGAAAATATCATATATGATACACCATTTGAGAAAAGTGATCATACAATGCTTAAGTTTATAAGGTCAATGATCAAGTTATAAGAGCAGAGATGAAACAGGACCTAAGGAGGAGATTTAATCATGGAGAAAACATAATGCAACAAATTCTTTAGTAAAACAGACTGAGAAATTGAGTTCAATAGCGAAGAACCAGGCTATTGTGGTGACAGGTTCTGTGAAATCTGTAATGGAGAGAAGAATGGTTTAATCAAAGATTTAAAAAATCAAGGGAGTTTCAAGATGTGCACAAACAGATACAGATGACACTCCAACCAGTTTGTTTATCTAAGAAATAAGAGTGAAGAATACATATAGCAAAAGAGAAAGGAGGACCAAAGGACTTTTGAAAAGAGTACGGTGGGAAAGGTAGGCAAAACTCTAAAACTTCATAATTTCATCAGAGGTAGATGGCCAGTTAAAGAGCAGCTAGTCAGAGTAAATGATTCAGAGGGGAATATAGCTGAAGTTTGATTTAAAAGTGTGTGAGGAACTGAATAAATTCAAAACTTTTCACAGTGGAAGACACTATAACCCCATCACTGATGAGATGGGATACGGGAGGAAGCTTTAGAAAACATTGGGATACTGCCTTTAGAAATTGCATATTGCTGAAGATGTGTGCAGATCCACGAGACAAACTCTTGAAATACTGTTCAAGATGTCGCTGAAGAAAGGCAGAGTGCTAAAAAGAAAAGGTCATACCCATTTCTAAAAGAGGAGACTTGGGGGAAGGGCACTTGAACAGCTATGGTCTGTAAGGTACTGGGGAAGTTAATCATAGAGCAAACATTACTTTCTACAAAGGAGAAATAACCTAAGTGAGAGGTAACATGATTTTAGGGGAAGGAGGTTATGTGTAATGAACCTCTTTGATTACTATGAAAGAAGAGCTCTATATTAAGCAAAAGGAAAAAACAAGTAGTCTGCTTATATCCTGACTACTAGAAGGCATATGGCACAGTACTGCAAGGATGGTTAAGAAGGTGGAATAAAAAGCAGGAATATGGGGAGACACCTCCAATGGACAGATTATCTTAAAAGAAGGCAATAGGAAGACACTATTCAGAGAAGCTTTTTCAAATAGGTGGAGGTCACCAAGTTTCTGTTCTGGAGCCATTATTCTTCCTGATCCGTGTGAATGACTTGCCTGGAGGTATGGACTCTACTTGAACATGTTTACAGATGATGTAAAAAGACATGAGTGAAAAGTGAGAAGGATAACATAAGCTTAAAAGGGGACATAAACAGACTCCACAGTTCGTCTGATACATGGATGATGATATTCAATCCAAGTGAATGTATAGTAATGGCAATGTGACAAAATAAACGAAGACCTCAATATGATTATCATCTAGCAGAAAATGTGTGAGAAGGGCTGGGGTCCCAGACTTGGAGAATAGTAAAGTATAAGAGCTGTCTTCTGGCAAACATCAGACAATCTTTCAAGTATATGGATAAGGAAATATTCATCCAGCTCTTTATATCCTACTTAAGGCCAAAATTAGAATATACTTCTCAGATTTTGCAACCACACTTAAAGAAACATCTACAAATAACATAGAAGGTCCAGAGGATGGAACAAAGATAGTACCAGAAGTAAGAGAGCTAAGTTACAGGGAAGCCTTGTAAGAGAGAAAAGTGAGGCGTGATCTGATCACATCAGTTTTTAAAATAGATCGATGATGTGGACAGTGAACAGTTCTTTAAAGAGATGTAGGAACAGAGCAACTAGAGGACGTACAGGAAATTAAGGAAGAAACCTATTAAAAAAGATTTAAAGTACTTTTATATTATGAGAGTGGTGGATAGATGGACCACATTGACAAAGGATATGGTTAATGCAGACAACATACATAAATTCAAGGTGTACGGTAGTAGAGAATGTGCAAAATTTCATCCCCTTTCAGTACAATAGATAATTATACAATCATGAGAGAAAATTTTGACAAGACAAATGAAAGACAAAACTACCGATGAAAATGGTAAAAGTGTGAAACATGAAAACACAAGGCTGAAGTCTATGAATGACAAGAAACAAAATGAAAGCGATGTTAATAATGAGCCACGATCATATAAGACAGGACAAGAGATTAAAACATGCAAACAGTACTCTGAGGTAGATGTGGGTCCTTCGATGAAAAAGATAATCACTTAAATATGCATTAATGCATTCCAGTTTAGAGCAATGGATGTTAGATGATAACTGAGAAGAATATGAATACGCTACCTCCAAAATTTGTTGCATTTTGACAATTATCATAACTACAAATGAATAAATGAATGCAGGTTTAATCATCCATGAAATCAAGCACATGCAAAGATTCGCTATTATTACATGAAATATCATAAGTACGAGGAAGATGAGAAATGTTATTTAACCCCTTAACTTGCACAAATAATTTTACGTTCTCAGCAGGACTACTGCAAGCATACTTTTACATGTCACATCTTCTCAGAGACCAAGATACTAAGGAGGGGCAAATGCATCCCCCAAATTCAAAAAATAAGACCCTTATCGAGTATTTTTTTTTTAGTTAGTCTAA
Source organism: Panulirus ornatus (assembly GCF_036320965.1). Taxonomy (NCBI): domain Eukaryota; kingdom Metazoa; phylum Arthropoda; class Malacostraca; order Decapoda; family Palinuridae; genus Panulirus; species Panulirus ornatus. Next base: position 44,657,501 of record NC_092243.1, on the reverse strand, counting down.
ATTCTTAGTAATGAATTCGAGTGTTAATGATATCTAAAAAGGTTGCACATATATAATTGTAGTGCAATGACAGGACGATGCTTCATACGTCCGGCACTCGGTACCTCATGACCCACCATAAGAAAACAAGTCAAAATTGGCCCTCTCCCCATCCAGCCTTCATTCAAATTCCAAGACATATTTCTTCCATATGAAGAAATGCCTTATGTCACTACCAACTATAATTAGCATTAGAGAAAAAATAAATCTTTATGTAGTTACACAAAGAGTACAGAGGAACGAGCTATGAACCCATCCCTTCGAAGCGTTTCGCTCACCGTGACTTCGAGTCACTCACCGACAGTGCAACATTGCAAGGGCATACACCTGGCTAATTAGTGTTAGTCTCTGGGGCACTAATGATAGTGATGTTGATTCTATGGATAGTGAACATTATCTTGATAATAATAGGAAAATTATCGTGAATGTGAAAAGAAGCGAAATATGATTGGAATGTTCTAGAACACGTGATGGTTGGCACATATGAAGATACCTCAGAGCACTGTGCAATAAAAAATCATAAAGCCATATTGAAGGTTAGAAATTATAAAATTAACACACTGTATACTTCATACATCTGAAAATTATATGAATGACCCATACATAGAAACTTTTAGTGCGCACTGAAAATTTTGAAAGGATCATTACCTACAGTCATAATCATTGGGTATAGTGTTATAAAGTGTGTAAGAGTGTGAAGTTTGTTACAAACATATGAAGACAAAAATAAGTGTGAGTAAAGTGAACTTGTCGAGCGCCTAGGCACATAACGTGATCTGTTGTGTTAACGGCAGAAAATGTATTATCTTCAATTGTCTTCACGTAAAACATCAAATATGGTAAGTCGCCTACATTTCCGTTTGTTCTTGTCACTTCTTGTTTCTCATTCACTCATAAGACTTGAGATATTTTTTGACAAACCCTCATACTGGATATCCTTGAATTAGGAGAGTTTCATAGATTTAGGATTCAACAGTTATGAAATAGTACATGTAAAGCAAAAGAATCGATAGGAAATATGGAAGTGCATGGAAGATGAGCCGAGAGCAACATAGATAAAACTAGTTTCAAATGAATTTTAATGGTGAAAGAGGATGTTTAATGAAAACTGGTGAGGATGCATGAATGAGAAGTCTAAAAAAAACTGAACTGAAATCAAGAGTTCCTACATTGAAATAATTCTATGAATGGCTGGAATGAGAATATGAATACATGTCAGGCTCAAACAATTAAACAAAATGGAATGATGTCATGACCCATTACTGGTACAAATAAAAACAAAAAACACGAAATCAAATAATGAAACCATAATCCATTATGGAAGAGTAACATTCCTGCAGGATTATGCTAACTAATGAACTTCACCAAACCAATGGAAGTTTTTCATTACAAAAGACATCCAAAGAAAAATGTAAACGTAATCAAGTTACTCTTAAATACCGCCAAACAAGTAACCAAACTACTAAATACAGAACTGGCAAAGCCTGAAGATAAATCAAGGAATGGAGAATCCTTAGGTGATAACAAGATTGATAAGAGTCTAGAGGAAGTAGGATGCTTAAAGATAACTGAAAAAGTACATGGCAACGATTGGAAGCATGGAAGGTAATGTAAGCCACAAGGTGGGTGAGGGGTGGACAAACTGGTGGTACAATAGTTCTGATCAAGGTGTGGCATGGATGTATGGAATGGGTCCGGGACTAAATACGACAGAAGAGGGTGCATGTGTTCGAAAGGAAACGACTGAAGATATTGTGTGCCATTAGAAGGGTTGATCAAATATGAAGCTGTAAGGTAATAAAAATGAAGTGTAATAAGTTAATTACAATAGGTAAGACGAAATCTCATGTGACTGTGCAATAGTATTTTATGACAGGCACAGTGCCAGGTTCATGCATGGGAAGGGAAACAGCACAATTCCTCTTCCATTATATATATATATATATATATATATATATATATATATGCTGATTATACTGTGATCCTATGCTTTAGTCTGTCTCCCCTGAAGAAATAATACACATGAAAACACACTTGGGACTTTTTGTGGTTCATTCTTCCTTGTAGTTTTCAGCAAATAGTAATTCACTTATTTATAGCTACCCCAAAACCAGTCTTTATGGAGGAATCCTGGTGTTACCCAGTACCTTTCTAAAAGTTCCTACAGCCCAAAGCTGCACTACTTCTGGTAGCCGGGAATTTTAGATTCCTTTGGAATGAAAGTTCTTTGATGAGACTGTACTCCCACTAATACAGCCTCAACAAAAGTGACTTTTCACCCATGGTGTAACTCCTTGCTTGTGGAATCCAGTAACATCTTGGCTTATATATATATGCTGGTAGCCATAAGGAAAATGGAACATAAAGATCTGTGTGCTTTTATGATAATTCACATCTTTAGGGATATAATGAACAAATGTAGGGTTTACAGACATATATATGACAGGTAAAGTATATGACCTCATCAGGTGAGGGTCAGATGGAAAGGTCAGATAAGAAATGTGATATCCAAAGATGGGTCAGATGACAAATGGCAAGTGGTTTGGCACCAAAGGTGAGTGGCAGTCAGGAATTAGCTCATAAACTGGTACTTGTTATTGTTTTGATTATGAAAGGATATAATTTTTATATACCTGACTAATGGTGAGATTATTATGAAAGCTGTGTTTGATAATGGTAGATTCATGATATTTCTGTCCACAACTGAATGACAGTATACAGTTTCTTGAACACTGTTCCAGTCAGCAGGGCAGCTGAAGTCTCACATATGCAGAAACAGAGCACTCCAATATGATGAAACAGAGCACTCGATTCTTGTCCAACACAAACACTATCTATACTGATGTAGCTATTTTCTTCAATTCCTTTTTTTTTTTTTCACTTTTTCCAAAGTAAACTGCATTGTTCCTGCATGGTATCTGGTAAACACAACCACTTGAATTTTCAGGCAAGTTTTTATGGGCAAGTTCCTCACTTTATTGCTGTTCTCAAATGCAGTGTTGATATCTACTCTTTCAGTAGCTGGGGCAGTCCTAGGAAGTTGTGATATGGTAATATAGTAATAAGAAATTTTTAGTGCTATATGATTTCTTGGCTTCTGAGTTCTATAATATTTTTCTGGCACTATACGATGATATGTTGATGAAGATATTGGGGTACTTTAAGGACATTGCAATTTCAAAAATTCTGCCGATTTTACCTTCGAGAAGTTATGGACTGCTAATGTGGTATACATGAAGTTACACTGAGGTGAACATGGATTGATTTACTTCATCCTGGTGAGGTAAGTATAAGTGTATGTATGTGCAGACATTTGTAGCTTTGTTAAAAATGCTGAACTTAAACTGGTTCATATGCCTGTTCACCATGATATCCAAGAAAAGAATGGTAATCGTACTTCTTTTTCACAAGTAAAATTTTATAGAAATACAAGCATACTGAGTCTAGGAAGAAAATTGTCTGGTCTTCTATATTACTTGCAAACCTTGTTGCAAAACATTATTAGTTCGATGACAGTAGTTGGAGACAGGAGAAGGATATGTCTATCTATTAATATCTCTGATGCTTGTTCCAACTGGAACTCCCTTAAAGGGGTGGCCACAGCAACAGAGTCTCCATAACTAAAGAACTTCAGTTCCACTTCTAAGCCTTTAGTGCCTCACTTTTAACAGGCCACTGGCAGAGGGCAAGTCTAGCACATTGTCTGCAGAGGCCCCAGTCTAATGACTTCTACCTAATGCTCTTACCTACTACTTCTACCTAATATTTCAAGTTGATGCGCCAGCCTAAATATTCCTACCTACAACTTCTATCTGCTGCTCCTACCATTTGCCAAAAAGCGGTCCTAGCACATATGGTCACCGGAGGAAAATCTAGAGTTACGAAGAATGAGCTGTGTGAGTTAAGTGTTGTCAAGGGTTCCATATGATACATAGAGATTGTATGTTTGTAGAGAGAATGCCAATAGTCCACATGTTTGTGAGGCAGAAAGGAAAAACAGCTACCTGGATCAGAGGACTGCAACGGGACAACCAATTAAGTGCTGGTTCACTAAGCACCTGGTCATGAGAAGAACGATCATGAGAGGCAGGTGTTTTGGGAGCAGCTGAGTGAGTGTGTCAGAACCTTTGGTGCATGAGTGACTTAAATGCAAAGGTGAGTAATGTGGCAGTTGAGGGTATAATTAGCGTACATGGGGTATCCAGCGTTGTGAATGGAAATGGTGAAGAGCTTGTGGATTTGTGTGCTGAAAAAAGACTGGTGAATGAAATATACGAGGTTTAAAAAGAGGGATATACATAAGTATACGTATGTGAGTAGGAGAGATGGTCAAAGGCCATTTTTGGATTACATGTTAATTGATGGGTGTGTAAAAGAGAGACTTTTGGATGTTACTGTACTGAGAAGGGCAGCTGGAGGGATGTCTGATCACTATCTTGTGGAGGCGAAGGTGAAGGTTTGTAGAGGTTATCAAAAATGAAGAGAGAATGTTGGGGAGAAGAGATTGGTGAGAGTGAGTGAGCTTGGAAAGGAGACTTGGGTGAGGAAGTATCTGGAGAGATTGAGTGTAGAATGGCAAAAGTTGAGAGCAAATGATGTGAAGGGAAAGGATTAGGAATGGAATGTATTTAGGGAAGCAGTGATGGCATGTGGAAGATGCATGTGGCATGAGAAAGGTGAGAGGTGGGAAGATTAGAAAGGTTAGTGAGTGGTAGGATGAAGAAGTAAAGTTGTTAGTGAAAGAGAAAAGAGAGGGTATGGACAATACTTACAAGAAAGGAGTGCTAAGGGCAAATGAGAGTTGGGGTGAGAGAGTATTGTTAAACTTTAGGGAGAATAAAAAGATGTTTTGGATGGAGGTAAATAATGTGTGTAAGACAAGAGAACAAATAGAAACATCAGTGAAGGGGGCCAGGGGGGAAATAATAACAAGTAGTGACGAAGTGAGAAGGAGGTGGAGTGAGTATTTTGAAGGTTTGTTCAATGTGTTTGATGAGAAAGTGGTAGATGTAGGGTGTTTCGGTCGGGGTGGTGTGTGAAGTGAGAAATAGGGTCAGGGAGAACTGTTTGGCTAAGAAAGAAGAGGAAGTGAAAGTTTTGTGGAAGATGAAATCTGGCAAGGTGAGGAGTTTGGATGGTATTGCAGTAAACTTTATTAAAAAAGGGGATAACTGTGTTGTTGACTGGTTGGTAAGGATATTCAATGTGTGTATGCATCATAGTGAAGTGGCTGAGAATTGGTAGAATGTATGTGTAGTGCCACTGTTTGGATGGTATTGCAGTAAAATTTATTAAAAAAGGGGATAACTGTGTTGTTGACTGGTTGGTAAGGATATTCAATGTGTGTATGGATCATAGTGAAGTGGCTGAGAATTGGCAGAATGTATGTGTTGTGCCACTGTACAAAGGCAAAGGGGTGTTCAAACTACAAAAGCATAAGTTTGTTGAGCATTCCTGGAAAATTGTATAGGAGGGTATTGATTGAGAGGGTGAAGGCATGTACAGAGCACCAGACTTGGGGAGGAGCATTGTGGTTTCAAGTGTTAGAGGATGGGTGGATCAGGTGTTTGCTTTGAAGAATGTGTGTGAGAAATACTTAGAAAAACAAATGGATTTGTACGTAGCATTCATGAATCTGGAGCAGGCATATGATAAGGTTGACAAAGGTGCTTTGTGGAAGGCCTTAATAGTATATGGTGTGGGAGGCAAGCTGCTTGAAGCAGTGAAAAGTTTTTACCAAGGATGTTAAGCATGTGTACGAGTAGGAAGACAGAAGAGTGATTGGTTCCCAGTGAAGGTTGGTCTGTGGCAGGGATGTGTGATGTCCCCATGGTTGTTTAATTTGTTTATGGATGGGGTGGTTAGGGAGGTAAATGCAAGAGTTTTGGAGAGAGGTGTGAGTATGCAGTCGGTTGTGGATGAGAAGGCCTGGGAAGTGAGTCAGTTGTTGTTTGCCGATGATACAGCTTTGGTGGTTGATTCGGGTGGGAAACTGCAGAGGTTGGTGTTTGAGTTTGGAAAAGTGTGTGAAAGGAGAAAGTTGAGAGTAAATGTGAATATGAGCAATGTTCTTAGGTTCAGTAGGGTTGAAATACAAGTTAATTGGGATGTAAGTTTGAAAGGAGAAAAACTGGAGAAAGTGAAGTGTTTTAGATATCTGGGATTGGAGTTAGCAGTGGATGGAAGCGGAAGTGAGTCACAGGGTGGGGGAGGGGGCAAAGGTTCTGGGAATGATGAAGAATGTGGGGAAGGAGAACGCTATCATGTAGAGCAAAAATGGGTATGTTTGAAGGAATAGTAGTTCCAACAATGTTATATGGTTGTGAGGCAAGAGCTATAGACAGGGTTGTATGAAGGAGGGTGGATGTGTTGGAAATGAAATGTTTAAGGACAATAGGTGGTGTGAGGTGGTTTGATTGAGTAAGTAATGTAAGGGTAAGAGAGGTGTGTGGAAATAAAAAGAGTGTGGTTGAGAGAGCAGAAGAGGGTGTGTTGAAATGGTTTGGACACATGGAGAGAATGAGTGAGGAAAGATTGACCAAGAGGATATATGTGTCAGAGTTGGAGGGAACAAGGAGAAGCAGGAGACCAAATTGGAGGTGGAAGGATGGAGTGAAAAAGATTTTGAGTGATTGGGGCTTGAACATACAGGAGGGTGAGAGGCGTGCAAGGAATAGAGTGAATTTGAACGATGTGTTATACCGAGATCAATGTGCTGTCAATGGATTGAACCAGGGCATGTAAAGCATCTGGGGTAAACCATGGATTGGTCTGTGGGGCCTGGATGTGGATAGGGAGATTTGGTTTCAGTGCACTACACATGACAGCTAGAGATTGAATGTGAACAAATGGGGCCCTTTTGTCTGTATTCCTAGTGCTGCCTTGCTGGAGCAGGGGATAGTGATGCTGTTTTCCAGTGGGGGGTAGCAACAGGAATGGATGAAGGCAAGCAAGTTTGAATATGTACAAGTGTATGTATGTAATGTCTGTGTATATGTATGTATTTGTTGATATGTATAGGTATGTATATGTGCGTATGTGGGTGTTTATGTACATATATATGTATATGAGTGGGTGGGCCATTCTTCGTCTGTTTCCTGGCGCTACCTCACTGATGCGGGAAACAGTGATTATGTATAATAATAATGATAATAATGATGATGATGATGATGATAATAATAATAATAATAATAATAATAATAATAATAATAATAATAACAATAATGATAATTTTTTTTTTTTTTTTTTTTTTTTTTGCCGCTGTCTCCCGCATTTGCGAGGTAACACAAGGAAACAGACGAAAGAAATGGCCCAACCCACCCCCATACACAATGTATATACATACACGTCCACACACGCAAATATACATACCTATACATCTCAATGTACACATATATATACACACACAGACACATACATATATACCCATGCACACAATTCACACTGTCTGCCTTTATTCATTCCCATCGCCACCTCGCCACACATGGAATGATAATAATAATAATGATGATAATAATAATGATAATAATAATAATAATAATAATAATAATAATGATAATAATAATGATAATGATAATAATAACAATAATAATAATCATAACAATGAATGCAAGAGTGAATGCAAGAGTTTTGGAAAGAGGGGCAAGTATGCAGTCCGTTGTGGATGAGAGAGCTTGGGAAGTGAGTCAGTTGTTGTTCGCTGATGATACAGCGCTGTTGGCTGATTCATGTGAGAAACTGCAGAAGCTGGTGACTGAGTTTGGTAAAGTGTGTGAAAGAAGAAAGTTGAGAGTAACTGTGAATAAGAGCAAGGTTATTGGGTACAGTAGGGTTGTGGGTCAAGTGAGTTTGAAGGGAGAAAAACTGGAGGAAGTAAAGTGTTTTAGATATCTGGGAGTGGATCTGGCAGCGGATGAAACCATAGAAGTGGAAGTGAATCATAGGGTGGGGGAGGGGGCGAAAATTCTGGGAGCCTTGAAGAATGTTTGGAAGTCGAGAACATTATCTCGGAAAGCAAAAATGGGTATGTTTGAAGGAATAGTGGTTCCAACAATGTTGTATGGTTGCGAGGTGTGGACTATGGATAGAGTTGTGCGCAGGAGGGTGGATGTGCTGGAAATGAGATATTTGAGGACAATATGTGGTGTGAGGTGGTTTGATCGAGTAATTAATGTAAGGGTAAGAGAGATGTGTGGAAATAAAAAGTGTGTGGTTGAGAGAGCAGAAGAGGGTGTTTTGAAATGGTTTGGTCACATGGAGAGAATGAGTGAGGAAAGATTGACCAAGAGGATATATGTGTCAGAGGTGGAGGGGACGAGGAGAAGTGGGAGACCAGATTGGAGGTGGAAAGATGGAGTGAAAAAGATTTTGAGTGATCGGGGCTTGAACATGCAGGAGGGTGAAAGGCGTGCAAGGAATAGAGTGAATTGGAACGATGTGGTATACCAGGGTCGATGTGCTGTCAGTGAATTGAACCAGGGCATGTGAAGCGTCTGGGGTAAACCATGGAAAGTTCTGTGGGGCCTGGATGTGGAAGGGGAGCTGTGGTTTCGGTGCATTATTACATGACAGCTAGAGACTGAGTGTGAACGAATGGGGCCTTTGTTGTCTTTTCCTAGCGCTACCTCGCACACATGAGGGGGGAGGGGGTTGTTATTCCATGTGTGGTGAGGTGGCAATGGGAATAAATAAAGGCAGACAGTATGAATTATGTACATGTGTATATATGTATATGTGTGTGTATGTATATATATGTGTACATTGAGATGTATAGGTATGTATATTTGCTTGTATGGACATGTATGTATATACATGTGTATGTGGGTGGATTGGGCCATTCTTTCGTCTGTTTCCTTGCGCTACCTCGCTGACGCGGGAGACAGTGACAAAGCAAAATAAATAAATAATGAATATACATAAATGCCCTTACATGCACATATACATACATATACATATCAAAATATATGCATAAACATATACATACACATACATGTATACTCATGTACACATTCATACTTGCTTGCCTTCATTTCTGGGGATGGGAGAGAAAGAGTACTTCCCATGTGTTCCCTGCATGTCGTAAAAGGTGACTAAATGGAGAGGGAGCTGAGAGCTGGAAATCCTCCCCTCTCAGGCTCAGTCCTCTCTTCTTACTGCTAACTTGTTAATGCGGAAAATGGCAAATATGTATGAAAATATATATATTTATATACTCTAGCCTGAGCCAGGTACCCATTTCATTTTCCAACCCCTAGGGTTGGATGACAGCTGGTTTGACTATGGACTGACAACCACAACCAGGATTCAAATGTATGCACTCAATCCTGGGGTGCCCATGAATGCATCATGGTCAGGAATGCTAACCAGTACACCATGGGAGTCCATGGGTTTGTGTATCTGTGCCTGTGAATAAGAAGACTATGTGAGGTAAGGATGAAATGAAGTGTTTCTGGAAAAGTTTGAATGACTGTATAAATTGGTTTGAGAAGGAGAAAAAGGTGGTTGTAATGGGTGATATGAATGTGAAGTTGGGATGTGATGAAATTGGTGAGACTGTTGGTAAATAGGGAGTGCCTAGAGTAAATATGAATGGAAGTTAACTTGTGGATGTCTGTGCTGGACAAACTGTGCAAACACCTTTTTTTCAGCACAAAATGATTCACAGGTACACATGTTTGAGAAATGATGGATAAGAACAACAAAAGGGTTTGACCAGCTATGTGTCAGAGGATGAAAAGGTGAGAAAGGTTGTGCTAGATGCCAGAGTTAAGAGGATTCTTTGGAGATTCTGTCCATTTTGCAGTTCTTGTGAAGGTGAGGATCAGGTAGTGGAGGTATGGTGTTAGGAAGAAAGGAAAGGTAAAAGTGTTGGCAAGTGATAAGATGAATGAAAGAGAATGCAAGGAGGAGTATGACAGAAGTGTGACAGAAAGTTTAAATGAAAGTGCAGTAGTTGTAGGGATGCAGTCATATGTGAATGAAGTGTTTAAAATGTTTAGAGAAATACTATTAAAGGCTGTAGAATTATGAGTAGGATACAAGATTGTGAGGCAAGAATAAAAGGAGAAATGCATGGTGGATAGATGAGATAAAAATACTGTGGAAGGCATATGGTAGATTGCTCAAGAGGAATGTACTAGTGTAAGTTCAGAAAAGAAGGAGGGACAAGTAAGAGATGTGTAAACAGAATGTTAAGAAACTGATAGAGGAAAGCAATGAAAGAGAAGAAAAGCAATGAAAGAGCAGATGAAGATTTTGGAAGATTTTTCATTGAAAAGTCAAGGGAAAATAAGAAATTGTACTGGAAGGAAATGAAAAAGGAAAGAGACGGATGTGAGGGTGGAACTGTGAAAGTGAGAAGTAAGTAAGGGGTGTTGCTGAATATAAAGATGGAAGTGAAAGGAAGATGGAAAGAGTATTCTGAAGAACTGATGAACATGGGAGAAGGCGAGGCAGCAGTCGTTACATGCATGGGTATGGAGGATGGAAAGAAAAGGATACAAGTGCAGGGGCCTATAGCATGAAGGGAGGTAAAAAGAGTAATAAAGAGGTTGAAGGATGAAAAGGCAGCCGGAGCAAATGGGATTACTGCTGAAATATTGAAGTATAGAGGAGAAAGTATGGTAAAGCAGATGCACTTGATATGCAGTTTAGCATGGAAGTGGAAGGCTGTGTCTGAGGATTGGGCGAAAGCTATTATTTTTCCTTTATTCAAAGGAAAAGATGCTAAGTATATAATTAGTATTTTTTGCTTTGTCGCTGTCTCCCGCGTTTGCGAGGTAGCGCAAGGAAACAGACGAAAGAAATGGCCCAACCCACCCCCATACACATGTATATACATACATCCACACACGCAAATATACATACCTACACAGCTTTCCATGGTTTACCCCAGACGCTTCACATGCCTTGATTCAATCCACTGACAGCACGTCATCCCCGGTATACCACATCGCTCCAATTCACTCTATTCCTTGCCCTCCTTTCACCCTCCTGCATGTTCAGGCCCCGATCACACAAAATCTTTTTCACTCCATCTTTCCACCTCCAATTTGGTCTCCCTCTTCTCCTCGTTCCCTCCACCTCCGACACATATATCCTCTTGGTCAATCTTTCCTCACTCATTCTCTCCATGTGCCCAAACCATTTCAAAACACCCTCTTCTGCTCTCTCAACCACGCTCTTCTTATTTCCACACATCTCTCTTACCCTTACGTTACTTACTCGATCAAACCACCTCACACCACACATTGTCCTCAAACATCTCATTTCCAGCACATCCATCCTCCTGCGCACAACTCTATCCATAGCCCACGCCTCGCAACCATACAACATTGTTGGAACCACTATTCCTTCAAACATACCCATTTTTGCTTTCCGAGATAATGTTCTCGACTTCCACACATTCTTCGAGGCTCCCAGAATTTTCGCCCCCTTCCCCACCGTATGATCCACTTCCGCTTCCTTGGTTCCATCCGCTGCCAGATCCACTCCCAGATATCTAAAACACTTCACTTCCTCCAGTTTTTCTCCATTCAAACTCACCTCCCAATTGACTTGACCCTCAACCCTACTGTACCTAATAACCTTGCTCTTATTCACATTTACTCTTAACTTTTTTCTTTCACACACTTTACCAAACTCAGTCACCAGCTTCTGCAGTTTCTCACATGAATCAGCCACCAGTGCTGTATCATCAGCGAACAACAACTGACTCACTTCCCAAGCTCTCTCATACTCAACAGACTTCATACTTGCCCCTCTTTCCAAAACTCTTGCATTCACCTCCCTAACAACCCCATCCATAAACAAATTAAACAACCATGGAGACATCACACACCCCTGCCGCAAACCTACATTCACTGAGAACCAATCACTTTCCTCTCTTCCTACACGTACACATGCCTTACATCCTCGATAAAAACTTTTCACTGCTTCTAACAACTTGCCTCCCACACCATATATTCTTAATACCTTCCACAGACCATCTCTATCAACTCTATCATATGCCTTCTCCAGATCCATAAATGCTACATACAAATCCATTTGCTTTTCTAAGTATTTCTCACATACATTCTTCAAAGCAAACACCTGATCCACACATCCTCTACCACTTCTGAAACCACACTGCTCTTCCCCAATCTGATGCTCTGTACATGCCTTCACCCTCTCAATCAATACCCTCCCATATAATTTACCAGGAATACTCAACAAACTTATACCTCTGTAATTTGAGCACTCACTCTTATCCCCTTTGCCTTTGTACAATGGCACTATGCAAGCATTCCGCCAATCCTCAGGCACCTCACCATGAGTCATACATACATTAAATAACCTTACCAACCAGTCAACAATACAGTCACCCCCTTTTTTAATAAATTCCACTGCAATACCATCCAAACCTGCTGCCTTGCCGGCTTTCATCTTCCGCAAAGCTTTTACTACCTCTTCTCTGTTTACCAAATCATTTTCCCTAACCCTCTCACTTTGCACACCACCTCGACCAAAACACCCTATATCTGCCACTCTATCATCAAACACATTCAACAAACCTTCAAAATACTCACTCCATCTCCTTCTCACATCACCACTACTTGTTATCACCTCCCCATTTGCGCCCTTCACTAAAGTTCCCATTTGCTCCCTTGTCTTACGCACTTTATTTACCTCCTTCCAGAACATCTTTTTATTCTCCCTAAAATTTAATGATACTCTCTCACCCCAACTCTCATTTGCCCTTTTTTTCACCTCTTGCACCTTTCTCTTGATCTCCTGTCTCTTTCTTTTATACATCTCCCACTCAATTGCATTTTTTCCCTGCAAAAATCGTCCAAATGCCTCTCTCTTCTCTTTCACTAATACTCTTACTTCTTCATCCCACCACTCACTACCCTTTCTAATCAACCCACCTCCCACTCTTCTCATGCCACAAGCATCTTTTGCGCAATCCATCACTGATTCCCTAAATACATCCCATTCCTCCCCCACTCCCCTTACTTCCATTGTTCTCACCTTTTTCCATTCTGTACTCAGTCTCTCCTGGTACTTCCTCACACAAGTCTCCTTCCCAAGCTCACTTACTCTCACCACCCTCTTCACCCCAACATTCACTCTTCATATCTGAAAACCCATACAAATCTTCACCTTAGCCTCCACAAGATAATGATCAGACATCCCTCCAGTTGCACCTCTCAGCACATTAACATCCAAAAGTCTCTCTTTCGCGCGCCTGTCAATTAACACGTAATCCAATAACGCTCTCTGGCCATCTCTCCTACTTACATAAGTATACTTATGTATATCTCGCTTTTTAAACCAGGTATTCCCAATCATCAGTCCTTTTTCAGCACATAAATCTACAAGCTCTTCACCATTTCCATTTACAACACTGAACACCCCATGTATACCAATTATTCCCTCAACTGCCACATTACTCACCTTTGCATTCAAATCACCCATCACTATAACCCGGTCTCGTGCATCAAAACCACTAACACACTCATTCAGCTGCTCCCAAAACACTTGCCTCTCATGATTATAGTAATTATAGGGGAATAAAAGTGTTAAGCTTAACAGTGTATGCAAGAGTGTTGACTGATAGAGTGATAGAAGTGAATGAATGCAGAATAAGTGAAGAGCAAGGGGGTTTTAGGAAAGGTAGGGAATTGTGAATCAGACTTTTGCTGAATGTGACTGTGGAAAAGTATCATGTGAAAGGTAAGAAGCTTCATGCAGCTTTTATGGATCTGGAGAAAGTGTATGACAGAGTCGAGTGAAATGCCTTATGGGATGTGTTAAATGTGTTAAGGATATATGGGGTAAATGTATACCAGCCTGCTGATTGATAGAGTGATGGAAAGTAACTGGATGCAGAATACGTGAGGAGCAAGGGGGTTTTAGGAAAGGTAGGGGATTTTTGCAGTTAGAACGACTGTGAAAAAGTGTCTAATGAAAGGTAAGCAGCTGTATGAAGATTTTATAGATCAGGAGAAAGCATATGACTGAATCAAGAGGAATGCTTTACGGGATGTGTTAAGGATATATGGGATAAGGGGACAACTGTTGGATGGTATAAAAGTCTTCTGAAAAGGAGCAAATACATGTGTAAGAGTGGATGGAGAGTTGAGCAAAAGTTTTGATATACATTAGAGTGTGAGGTAGGGCTGTGTGATGTCACTGTGGCTTTTTAACATATATATGGATGGAGTGATGAGAGACATGTCTGCAAAACTAGGGAAAGGGTAATGCAGAGGTGGAGTGTGTTGATGAGGTATGGTAGCTAGTGACAAGCCTGTTTGCATATGATACTGTGTTGTTTGCCTAATGCGAAGAAGAGATGCAGGAGGTTGTGTGTTTTATGATGTGTGTTAAGCATTGGCAATTGAAGGTAAACGTGAGTAGAATTAAAGTAATGGTGTTTCAAGAGAACTGGTGAAAGTGTAGATTACACCAAGCCCTATCAAGTGAAAGAAGAAAGTGTACTACACTATGTTACATATATGGGGGGAGAAAAACTGGAAGAGGTGACAGAATTTAAGTATTTGGACACTATCTTGGGTAAGTTTGGTGATATGGAAGGAGATCAGGGAGAGCAGTACAAGGTAGAAGAGCTACTGGGTCCCTTACCAAAATAATGAAGGGTAGAGGTGTAAGAAAGGAAGTGAAGAAAGAAACAGGCATTAGAGATATAGATAGATAGTCCTGATCCTGACCTATGCAGCTGAAACATGGACATGGAATGAGTCACAGAAATGAGCTATTTGAGAGGAGCATGGGGTATGACTAGATGGACTAAAGAAAGAAAAGAGGGGATGTATGAGAGATATGCTATGGCTGGGAAAGCAAAGGCAATGAATTGTGGAATGGAGATGGTTTGGGTTTGTGGAAAGAATGCATGATGGGGTGTTTACAAGGAGAGTGTATGATAGCATGATTAAAGGGGTTGGTGTGTGAGATAGACCACCTGTAACTTGAACAGACAATTAGAACAAACAGAGTGGAAGAGTACTGGAGGGAAAGAAATGAAGGAAAAATGTGTGGAATGGTGTATGTGAGGGAGGCACAGAAGGACAGGGGTAAGCAGAGACTCTTTTTGATGGCATTTCCTGTAAGGAACAGGCATCAGATATTCATAAATAGGCCTGGTGAGTTTATGGGAGTGTTGATTGAAAGGATGAAGGGTTATGCAGAGCATCAGACTTGGAAGAACAATATGGTTTCTGGAGTAGTAGAGAATTCATGGATAAGGTTTTTGCATTAAAGAATGTGCCTGAGAAATAAGAAACAGAAGGGTTTGTATGTGGTATTTATGAATCTCGAGAATGAATATCATAGGGTTAATAGAGATAAATGGTGTTGAAGTAAAGCTAACAGAAGCAGTGAGCTTTTATCGAGACTAAGGATTTTGTGTGAGTAGGTAGACAGGAGGGGAGTGGTTTCTGGTGAAGGTTGGTTTGCAGAAGGGGTTGGGTGATGAGTGAAGTAAATGCAAGGAACTCAAAGAAAGGTGGTAATTATGCAGTCTTTGTGGAATGAGGGAGGCCTGGAAAGTGAGTCAGTTGTTATTTGCTGATGACACAGCACTGGTGGTAGATTCAAGAAAAAAAGCAGAAGTAGGTGTCTAAGTTAGGAAGTGTGTAAAAGGAGGACTTTGAGAGAAAATGTGAATAAAAGTAAGATTATTTAGCTTAGGAGCACAGAGGGGCAGGTAAGTTGGGATGTGAGTCTGAATGGAGAAAAGTTGGAGTAAATGGTGTTGTAGAGTGGACTTGGCAGTGAATAGAACTATAGAAGAGAAAGTGAGTCATAGGGTGGGTGAGTAGGCAAAGATTCTGGGGACAATGAAGAATGTGTGGAAAGAAATTGTTATCTGAAAGGACAACATTGAGTATGTTTGAAGGTAAAGTAGTTTCAACGATGTTGTATAGTGTGAGGCATGGGCTATGAATGGGAATGTGTGGAGGAGGGTGGATGCACTGGCAATGAAATGTTTGAGAACGTGTGATATGAGATGGTTTCATCACTGAGTAATAAATGGGTAAGAGAGAGATGTGTTGATAAGAAGGGTGTTGTTGAGAGAGCTAAAGAGGGTAAGCTGAAATGGTCTGGACAAATGGAGAGTTATTTGAGAGGAGAGGTTGACAGAGAGAATATATTTGTTAGTAGTGAAGGGGCCAAGGAGATCAAACTGGAGATGGAAGGATGGAGTAACAAATATTTTGAGTGGCTTGAAGATGCAGGAGGGTGAAAGGCATGCACAGGATAGAGAGAATTGGTGCAATGTGGTATACAGGGGGCAACGTGTCGTCAGTGAACAGAATCAGGGTATTTGTAGTAGCTGGGGAAAACCAAAGAATGGTCTTTAGAGCTTGGTTGTGAATAGGAGACTGTGGTTTTGGTGCATTATACATGACAGTTAGAGAATGGTAGAGTGAATGAGGCCTTTTCTTCATCTGTTTTTGGTGCTACCTTGCTAATGTGGGAAATGGCAAAAGTATGATTTTTACTCTTATGTTGCTTTCAACACTGCATGCAATGTTATAATCAACATGACTTGAGAAAAAATACCTGATTTTAAATGTTCAAATCCTAATTATCTTTGCATTGCTCTTGACAGGCAAACTGGGATGATATAGTCAATGAAATGACATGACTGTAGCTCAGGAAAGCTTCACAAAAACCTTCAAAGCTGTAGAGGGGATGTACAAATGTGTAGTAGACGGTCTACTTCTGAGATGAAACCAAGGTGGTGGAATGGTGAAATAAAAAAGTGCCTGTTGTCTAAGAAAGTAACTTATAAGATAAGATACTCGGAGAATCCAATTATCATCCTGATAAGAGTAAGTTATATAAATCTGCATAGAGACAGTAAGAGATTCATACGACAACATAAACATCAATATGAAGCATACATTGATGAAAATAGCAGAAGAAACCCAAAGAAGTTTTATTGTTATGCTAAAAGCTAAAGAGTCATTATCCAGTCAATTGGTCCATTAATTATGGAAAACGGTGATTTGGTTCAAGAAAATGATGCTATGGCATAAACATTAAATACCTTTTTTTGCATTTGTATTTATGACTGAAGACACCACCCATGTCCCAAATCCAGTTTCAGTGATAAAAGAGGGGAACCTTCTTCAATAAACTGATATGAATGCCAAAGACATACTTTCACCAATAAATGGACTATGAAAATCAAGAAAACATCAGGCTCTGATAAGGTTCATCCAAGAACATTGAAGGGGGTGAAAAATAAGATTGTTAAGCCCATGACTGCTCTTTCCAGTAAATTAAGCCCTTGACTGCCCTTTCCAATAAGTCATTTGCTACAGGAAAAGTTCTAGATGTAATAAGTCACTGCCCAGAAATTGTTGTCCTATTAGCTTAACATCTGTAGTTGGAAAGCTTATGAAAAAACCATCATTTGAGACAGAACTGTAAACCATTTAAACCATTTAAACTGCCCAGAAATTGTTGTCCTATTAGCTTAACATCTGTAGTTGGAAAGCTTATGAAAAAACCATCATTTGAGACAGAACTGTAAACCATTTAAACCATTTAAAAGAACTTCCCTTAATAAACGATTCTCAGCATGGTTTTTGATGCAATCACTCATGGCTGACAAATCTACTTGATTTCTTTTAGATATAAAGCTGTTGATGCCATCTATCTAGATTTTCAAAAAGTTTTTAGTAAGGTTCCATATTAACGATTACTAGCAAAAATTAAATCACATGGCACTGATGGGGTTGTACCCCAGTGGAAAGAAAACTGCCTTAACATGTGTTGTTGGAAAACTTATGGAAACCATCATTCGATGTAGAATTGTAAACCATTTAGAGGACCTCTTCTTAAAAAATGATTCTCAGCATGGTTTTTGATGAAATCACTCTTTTCTAAAAAATGATTCTCTGCATGGTTTTTGATGAAATCACTCTTTTCTAACAAAGCTGCTTGATTTCTTTTGTGACATAAAGCAACTGATGTTACTTGTTTTCAGTTTCAGTTTTCTAAATTATTTCTTACATTTTTCATATGTATATATATGTATATGTGTGTATATGTGCGTATGTATGTGTATATATATATATATATATATATATATATATATATATATATATATATATATATACACCGAGGATGTAAGGCATGTGTACGTGTAGGAAGAGAGGAAAGTGATTGGTTCTCAGTGAATGTAGGTTTGCGGCAGGGGTGTGTGATGTCTCCATGGTTGTTTAATTTGTTTATGGATGGGGTTGTTAGGGAGGTAAATGCAAGAGTTTTGGAAAGAGGGGCAAGTATGAAGTCTGTTGGGGATGAGAGAGCTTGGGAAGTGAGTCAGTTGTTGTTCGCTGATGATACAGCGCTGGTGGCTGATTCATGTGAGAAACTGCAGAAGCTGATGACTGAGTTTGGTAAAGTGTGTGGAAGAAGAAAGTTAAGAGTAAATGTGAATAAGAGCAAGGTTATTAGGTACAGTAGGGTTGAGGGTCAAGTCAATTGGGAGGTGAGTTTGAATGGAGAAAAACTGGAGGAAGTGAAGTGTTTTAGATATCTGGGAGTGGATCTGGCAGCGGATGGAACCATGGAAGCGGAAGTGGATCATAGGGTGGGGGAGGGGGCGAAAATTCTGGGGGCCTTGAAGAATGTGTGGAAGTCGAGAACATTATCTCGGAAAGCAAAAATGGGTATGTTTGAAGGAATAGTGGTTCCAACAATGTTGTATGGTTGCGAGGCATGGGCTATGGATAGAGTTGTGCGCAGGAGGATGGATGTGCTGGAAATGAGATGTTTGAGGACAATGTGTGGTGTGAGGTGGTTTGATCGAGTGAGTAACGTAAGGGTAAGAGAGATGTGTGGAAATAAAAAGAGCGTGGTTGAGAGAGCAGAAGAGGGTGTTTTGAAGTGGTTTGGGCACATGGAGAGGATGAGTGAGGAAAGATTGACCAAGAGGATATATGTGTCGGAGGTGGAGGGAGCAAGGAGAAGAGGGAGACCAAATTGGAGGTGGAAAGATGGAGTGAAAAAGATTTTGTGTGATCGGGGCCTGAACATGCAGGAGGTTGAATGGAGGGCAAGGAATAGAGTGAATTGGAGCGATGTGGTATACCGGGGTTGACATGCTGTCAGTGGATTGAATCAAGGCATGTGAAGCGTCTAGGGTAAACCATGGAAAGCTGTGTAGGTATGTATATTTGCGTGTGTGGACGTATGTATATACATGTGTATGGGGGGGGTTGGGCCATTTCTTTCGTCTGTTTCCTTGCCCTACCTCGCAAACGCGGGAGACAGCGACAAAGTATAAAAAAAAAAAAAATATATATATATATATATATATATATATATATATGCATGTATATGTATATTATCCCTGGGGATTGGGGTGAAAGAATACTTCCCACGCATTCCTCGCGTGTCGTAGAAGGCGACTAGAGGGGACGGGAGCGGGGGGCCAGAAATCCTCCCCTCCTTGTATTTTTTAACTTTCTAAAATGGGAAACAGAAGAAGGAGTCACGCGGGGAGTGCTCATCCTCCTCGAAGGCTCAGACTGTGGTGTCTAAATGTGTGTGGATGTAACCAAGATGTAAAAAAAGGAGAGATAGGTAGTATGTTTGAGGAAAGGAACCTGGATGTTTTGGCTCTGAGTGAAACGAAGCTCAAGGGTAAAGGGGAAGAGAGGTTTGGGAATGTCTTGGGAGTAAAGTCAGGGGTTAGTGAGAGGACCAGAGCAAGGGAAGGAGTAGCAGTACTTCTGAAACAGGAGTTGTGGGAGTATGTGATAGAATGTAAGAAAGTAAATTCTCGATTAATATGGGTAAAACTGAAAGTTGATGGAGAGAGATGGGTGATTATTGGTGCATATGCACCTGGGCATGAGAAGAAAGATCATGAGAGGCTAGTGTTTTGGGAGCAGCTGAATGAGTGTGTTAGAGGTTTTGATGCACGAGACCGGGTTATAGTGATGGTTGATTTAAATGCAAAGGTGAGTAATGTGGCAGTTGAGGGAATAATTGGTATACATGGGGTGTTCAGTGTTGTAAATGGAATGGTGAAGAGCTTGTAGATTTATGTGCTGAAAAAGGACTGGTGATTGGGAATACCTGGTTTAAAAAGTGAGATATACATAAGTATACGTATGTAAGTAGGAGAGATGGCCAGAGAGCGTTATTGGATTATGTGTTAATTGACAGACGTGCGAAAGAGAGACTTTTGGATGTTAATGTGCTGAGAGGTGCAACTGGAGGGATGTCTGATCATTATCTTGTGGAGGCTAAGGTGAAGATTTGTATGGGTTTTCAGAAAAGAAGGGTGAATGTTGGGGTGAAGAGGGTGGTGAGAGTAAGTGAGCTTGGGAAGGAGACTTGTGTGAGGAAGTACCAGGAGAGACTGAGTACAGAATGGAAAAAGGTGAGAACAATGGAAGTAAGGGGAGTGGGGGAGGAATGGGATGTATTTAGGGAATCAGTGATGGATTGCACAAAAGATGCTTGTGGCATGAGAAGAGTGGGAGGTGGATTGATTAGAAAGGGTAGTGAGTGGTGGGATGAAGAAGTAAGATTATTAGTGAAAGAGAAGAGAGAGGCATTTGGACGATTTTTGCAGGGAAAAAATGCAATTGAGTGGGAGATGTATAAAAGAAAGAGACAGGAGGTCAAGAGAAAGGTGCAAGAGGTGAAAAAGAGGGCAAATGAGAGTTGGGGTGAGAGAGTATCGTTAAATTTTAGGGAGAATAAAAAGATATTCTGGAAGGAGGTAAATAAAGTGCGTAAGACAAGGGAGCAAATGGGAACTTCAGTGAAGGGCGCAAATGGGGAGGTGATAACAAGTAGTGGTGATGTGAGAAGGAGATGGAGTGAGTATTTTGAAGGTTTGTTGAATGTGTTTGATGATAGAGTGGCATATATAGGGTGTTTTGGTCGAGGTGGTGTGCAAAGTGAGAGGGTTAGGGAAAATGATTTGGTAAACAGAGAAAAGGTAGTAAAAGCTTTGCGGAAGATGAAAGCCAGCAAGGCAGCAGGTTTGGATGGTATTGCAGTGGAATTTATTAAAAAAGGGGGTGACTGTATTATTGACTGGTTGGTAAGGTTATTTAATGTATGTATGACTCATGGTGAGGTGCCTGAGGATTGGCGGAATGCGTGCATAGTGCCATTGTACAAAGGCAAAGGGGATAAGAGTGAGTGCTCAAATTTCAGAGGTATAAGTTTGTTGAGTATTGCTGGTAAATTATATGGGAGGGTATTGATTGAGAGGATGAAGGCATGTACAGAGCATCAGATTGGGGAAGAGCAGTGTGGTTTCAGAAGTGGTAGAGGATGTGTGGATCAGGTGTTTGCTTTGAAGAATGTAAGTGAGAAATACTTAGAAAAGCAAATGGATTTGTATGTAGCATTTATGGATCTGGAGAAGGCATATGATAGAGTTGATAGAGATGGTCTGTGGAAGGTATTAAGAATATATGGTGTGGGAGGCAAGTTGTTAGAAGCAGTGAAAAGTTTTTGTCGAGGATGCAAGGCATGTGTACGTGTAGGAAGAGAGGAAAGTGATTGGTTCTCAGTGAATGTAGGTTTGCGGCAGGGGTGTGTGATGTCTCCATGGTTGTTTAATTTGTTTATGGATGGGGTTGTTAGGGAGGTGAATGCAAGAGTTTTGGAAAGAGGGGCAAGTATGAAGTCTGTTGTGGATGAGAGAGCTTGGGAAGTGAGTCAGTTGTTGTTCGCTGATGATACAGCGCTGGTGGCTGATTCATGTGAGAAACTGCAGAAACTGGTGACTGAGTTTGGTAAAGTGTGTGAAAGAAGAAGGTTAAGAGTAAATGTGAATAAGAGCAAGGTTATTAGGTACAGTAGGGTTGAGGGTCAAGTCAATTGGGAGGTAAGTTTGAATGGAGAAAAACTGGAGGAAGTAAAGTGTTTTAGATATCTGGGAGTGGATCTGGCAGCGGATGGAACCATGGAAGCGGAAGTAGATCATAGGGTGGGGGAGGGGGCGAAAATCCTGGGAGCCTTGAAGAATGTGTGGAAGTCGAGAACATTATCTCGGAAAGCAAAAATGGGTATGTTTGAAGGAATAGTGGTTCCAACAATGTTGTATGGTTGCGAGGCGTGGGCTATGGATAGAGTTGTGCGCAGGAGGGTGGATGTGCTGGAAATGAGATGTTTGAGGACAATGTGTGGTGTGAGGTGGTTTGATCGAGTAAGTAACGTAAGGGTAAGAGAGAGGTGTGGAAATAAAAAGAGCGTGGTTGAGAGAGCAGAAGAGGGTCTTTTGAAATGGTTTGGGCACATGGAGAGAATGAGTGAGGAAAGATTGACCAAGAGGATATATGTGTCGGAGGTGGAGGGAACGAGGAGAAGAGGGAGACCAAATTGGAGGTGGAAAGATGGAGTGAAAAAGATTTTGTGTGATTGGGGCCTGAACATGCAGGAGGGTGAAAGGAGGGCAAGGAATAGAGTGAATTGGATCGATGTGGTATACCGGGGTTGACGTGCTGTCAGTGGATTGAATCGGCATGTGAAGCGTCTGGGGTAAACCATGGAAAGCTGTGTAGGTATGTATATTTGCGTGTGTGGACATGTATGTATATACATGTGTATGGGGGTGGGTTGGGCCATTTCTTTCGTCTGTTTCCTTGCGCTACCTCGCAAACACGGGAGACAGCGACAAAGCAAAAAAAAAAATATATATATATATCTCTGATGCCTGTTCCCTTTGGGAACTCCCTTAAGGGGGTGGCCACGGCAAGAGTCTCCATAATTGCTGAACTCCAGTGTTGCTTTTTAGCCTTTTAGACTCTCACCCTTAACAGGCCACTGGCAGAGATCAACTCCAGCATAGTGTTTTCATAGGTTCTTACCTATTGTTCCTATCAAATGCTTCTACCGAATGTGTCTACCTAATATTCCTACTTGATGTTACAACCTACTGCTTCTACTTAATGTTCCAGCTACTTCAGCTACTACTACTTCAACCCAATGGTTCTACCAAAAACTCTTTTCTAACATTCCTACTTACTAATACTATCTATTGCTCCAATCATTTTGCCAAAAGGCTGGGCCAGGGCAAAGCTATAAAGTTATAATCATCCCTGAAAAAATCTTTAACTCCTCCTTCCAGTGTTAAACTTAATTCATGAGACTACATACACTTTCTCTAAGAATAGGCCTATCTGAATATGGGGATGTGATATACTTAAGATCACATGGATTGTGTAAAAATACTTAAGGGTGCTAAGATAATCTCCCATGTGTCAATTCCAAAATAAGATCATTAATATGTCTTTTACCATAACAGTCATCACAGGTTGTCACAACACGTGTCTTTCTAATTTAACATAAATCTGTGTATAACATTTTTCAAAAACGAAGAATTTTACAATATGAATGTGTTAAACTAATTTTGTGCTCTACTTCATGACAATAAGAATAAAACAATTTGAGCTTTCTTATGTATTATTTTTCTCAGCAGTACAAATAGCATTGTTTTTTAGAAATGTGAAAATTGCCAAGGTATCTTGGTAGGGTAGAAAAAGAAAGTAAGATCCATCCATTTGAAAAACCACAAATGAAAAACTGCTGTACTCACTTGTCACTCAAGTCTGAACCAGATCTTTTTGATGAATTAGCTGGCAGGCTGTCATCTGTGCTTGGAGAATCATCACCAATGTCACGATCATTATTCTTCTCAGTGTTCTCACTACAACTACTACTTTCTCCACATTTGCCGTTTTTAATGGATGTATCATCTTTCTCCTGTTTGCCTTTTTCACTGTCACTACTACTGTTTCCCTTCTCAGACGATGCTTCATCATCACTCTCGCTATCTTCACTTGAGACATCCAAATCGCTGATGGAATAATGTATACTTTTAGGCAATATCCATTTTACTCAATGAAAGACTTATGAATTATAAGATGTATATGTAGGTGTTATGTGTTTGGAATGAGAAAGAAGAGCGGTGTTTGTCTGATTTTGTGGAATTTTTAAAGCATAAGAACATAATGGCTATTCAACTGTTTTTCACATGAAAAAGATATCTAAAATATTGAAATTACTTATATATTGTTAAAATAATTTGGCTTCCTTAGATATAAAAAACTAAATTATATAGAATTATTAATATTTTGGCTTTCTTTAAAAAAATTCATGTCTACCTTAACTTTATAATCAGACATTTCTCCATTAGAGTACTCTTATGCCTTTCATTTTATCATAAA
This sequence comes from Panulirus ornatus, assembly GCF_036320965.1. NCBI lineage: Eukaryota > Metazoa > Arthropoda > Malacostraca > Decapoda > Palinuridae > Panulirus > Panulirus ornatus. The sequence continues at coordinate 44,633,244 of NC_092243.1, read as the reverse complement.
ATCCATATTTGACTCTGACACTCCTATATTTCTGGAAATTCATTTGTACGTGTACCTGCAATTGTAGGTGTCAAATACTTGGGCAGGACTCCATTCACTTAAGTGAACATTGTGTAGTGAACCAGTTTTTAAGTTCACTATATTCTTATATGGTCTAACAGACTGAAGTCTGTGTACTCTGGAGTGGAATTTGGGTTTACAGAGTGGGGAGTACTTTTTGCCAAAAGGATAGCATTAGGCTCTATATATTTACATCTGTGAATTTAACTTGCCTGATTATGTTCGATAAAAATAACAAGGTTTGGGAAGAGCTATGAATTATTTGATAATCAAGAGGATGCATTAGAAGCATTCTAAATTCCAGAGAGAACCAAGTACCACTTGCAGAAAGGATGTTATTGGCTTTGAATATTTCATCTATGATTGTGAAGACAGAATTATAGTGTTCTGTTAGAACTCTGACTGAGGTCATTACTAGACCCATACAACCAGGTTTTGTCTACCCCACCTACATTACATCAGTTGCCTTAATACTAGTCTTAGATAGAGTTTAGGGAATCTAAATACAATTATTAATCCTTGGCTTGCTATTCCATTTCATCAACCCAGTAGATAACAAAGAACGTTATGGAAAATGGTATCCACTTACTGTACTATCAGATATTAGATAATGCCTCCAATCCCTATAGAGAACAGCCTTGGGTTATTCTGTAGTGGAAGGCCTTCAGGTAACCCTCACATTTAGACATTTTACTTATGCAACCATTTATACAAAGAAAAGATAACAGGACTTTTCGATGGATTACCCCAGACACTTCACATTCCCTGGTTCAATCCATTGACAGCACATTGACCCTGGTATACCACATCGTTCCAATTCACTCTATTCCTTGCATGCCTTTCACCCTCCTGCATGTTCAGGCCCCCTTCGTTCAAAATCTTTTTCACTCCATCCTTCCACCTTCACTTTGGTCTCCTGCTTCTCCATGTTCCCTCCACGTCTGACACATATATCCTCTTTGTCAATCTTTTCTCACTCATTCTCTCCATGTGTCCAAACCATTTCAATACACCTTCTTTTGCTCTCTCAACCACACTCTTTTTATTACCACACATCTCTCTTACCCTTTCAATACTTACTTGATCAAACCACCTCACACCACACACTGTCCTCAAACATTTCATTTCCAACACATCCACCTTCCACAAAGCATCTCTATCATATGCCTTCTCCAGATCCATAAATGCTACATACAAATCCATCTGTTTTTCTAAGTATTTCTCATACATTCTTCAAAGCAAACATCTGATCCACACATCCTTTACCACTTCTGAAACCACTGCTCTTCCCCAATTCACCCTTCTGTATGTTCAGGCCCCGATCGCTCAAAATCTTCTTCACTCCATCCTTCCACCTCCAATTTGGTATCCCCCTTCTCTCCGTTCCCTCCACCTCTGACACATAACCTTTTTGTCAATATTTCCTCACTCATTCTCTCCATGTGACCAAACCATTTCTTTACACCCTCTATTGTTCTCTCAACCACACACTTTTTATTAATACATCTCTCTTACCCTTTCATTACTTACTTGATTAAACCACCTCACACCACATATTGTCCTCAAAAATTACATTTCCAACACATCCACCATCCTCCGCACAACCCTATCTATAGCCCATGCCTCGCAACCATATAACATTGTTGGAATCACTATTCCTTCAAACATACCCATTTTTGCTCTCCAAGATAACGTTCTCACCTTCCACACATTCTCCAATGCTCCCAGAACCTTCGCCCCCTCCTCTAACCTGTGACTCACTTCTGCTTCCATGGTTCCATATGATGCTAAATCCACTCCCAGATATCTAAAACACTTCACTTCACTTCAGTTTTTCTCCATTCAAACTTACCTCCCAATTAACTTGTCCCTAAACCCTACTGAACCTAATAACCTTGCTCTTATTCACATTTCCTCTCAGCTTTCTTCTTTCACACACTTTACCAAACTCAGTCACCAACTTCTGCAGTTTCTCAACCAAATCAGCCACCAGTGCTGTACCATTAGTGAACAGCAACTTACTCACTTCCCAAGCCCTCTCATCCATGAGAGGCTGCATACTTGCCCCTCTCTCCAAAACTCTTGCATTCACCTCCCTAACAACCTAACATGCATAAACAAATTAAACAGCCATGGAGACATCATGCACCCCTGCCGCAAATGGACATTCGCTGGGAAACAATCACTTTCCTCTCTTCCTACACGTACACATGCCTTACATCTTTGATGAAAACTTTTCATATATTTTATTATACTTAGTCGCTGTCTCCCGCATTAGTGAGGTAATGCAAGGAAACAGACGAAAGAATGGCCCAACCCACCCCCATACACATGTATATACATAAACAACCACACACGCATGTATACATACCCATACATTTCAATGTATACATACATATACATACAGAAATACATATATACACATTTACATATTCATACTTGCTGCCTTCATTCATTCCCGTCACCACCCCGCCACACATGAAATGGCACTGGCATCCCCCCCCCCCTCGCAAACGCACAAGGTAGCGTTAGGAATATTCAACAAAAGCCAAATTCGTTCATACTCATTCTCTGGCTGTCATGTGTAATGCAATGAAACCACAGCTCCCTTTCCACATTCAAGCCTCTCAAAACTTTCCATGATTTACCCCAGACACTTCACTTTCCCTGGTTCAACTTTTATACTTGATTGCCACTAACTGTGTCAGCTAGGTAGTGCCAGGAAATAGACAAAGAACAGCCCATTCACGCATATATACATGTATACACATAAACATCCATATACACACATATACATATCAACACACACATATACATACCTATACATACGCATACACAGGCATATACATATAAACACATGTACATTATTCATGCTTGCCTTCATCCATTCCTGGCACTACCTCGCCCCATAGGAAACAGCATCGCTACCCTGTTTCATCGAGGTAGCAACAGGAAAACAGACAAAAAAGGCCACATTTGTTCACACTCAGTCTTTAGCTGTCATGTGTAATGCCCCAAAACCACAGATCCCTATCCACTTCCGGGCCCCTCATACCTTTCTGTAGTTTACCCTGGACATTTCACATGCCCTGGTTCAGTCCATTGATAGCATGTCGACCCCAGTATACCACATCATTCCAATTCACTCTACTCCTTGCACACCTCTCACCTTCCTGTATGTTCAGGCCCCAATCACTCAAAATCTTTTCACTCCATCCTTCTTCCTCCTATTTGGTCTCCCACTTCTTGTTCCCTCCACCTCTGACACATATATCCTCTTTGTCAACCTTTCCTCACTCATTCTCTCTGTATGTCCAAACCATTTCAACACACCCTCTTATCCTCTCTCAACCACACTCTTGACATTTTCACTCATCTCTATTACCCTTTTATTACTTACTCAATCAAGCCACCTCACACCACATATTGTCCTCAAACATTTCATTTCTAACACATCCATATATGTATTTTCATACATGATTGCCATTTCCTGCATAAGCAAGGTAGCACTAGGAACAGATGAAGAGAGGCCACATCCGCTCACATCCATTCTCTAGTTGTCATGTGTAATGTACTGAAACCAAAGCTCCCTCTCCACAATCAGGCACCACAGACCTTTCCTTGGTTTATCCCAGATGCTTCACATGCCCTGGTTCATCTATAACACTTCACTTCCAAGTTTTTTTTCCATTCAGACTCACACCCCAACTAACCTGTCCTTCAACCCTGCTAAACCTAATTACCTTGGTTTTATTGACATTCATTCTCAACTCTCTCCTTTCACACACACTTCCAAACTCAGTCACCAACTTTTGCAATTTCTCAATATGTGGTGTGAGGTGGTTTGATCGAGTAAGTAATAATAGGGTAAGAGAGATGTGGAAATAAAAAGTGTGGTTGAGAGAGCAGAAGAGGGTGTTTTGAAATGGTTTGGCACATGGAAAGAATGAGTGAGGAAAGATTGACAAAAAGGATATATGTGTCAGATGTGGAGGGAACGAGGAGAAGTGGGAGACCAAATTGGAGGTGGAAAGATGGAGTGAAAAAGATTTTGAGTGATTGGGGCCTGAACATGCAGGAGGGTGAAAGGCATGCAAGGAATAGAGTAAATTGGAACGATGTGGTATACTGGGGTCGACGTGCTGTCAATGGATTGAACCAGGGCATGTTAAGCGTCTGGGGTAAACCATGGAAAGTTCTGTGGGGCCTGGATGTGGAAAGGGAGCTGTGGTTTTGGTGCATTATTACATGACAGCTAGAGGGGGTTGTTATTTCATGTGTGGCAGGGTGGCGATGGGAATGAATAAAGGCAGACATTATGAATCATGTACATGTGTATATATGTATATGTCTGTGTGTGTATATATATATATATATGTATACGTTGAGATGTATAGGTATGTATATTTGCATGTGTGGACATGTATGTATATACATGTGTATGTGGGTGGGTTGGGCCATTCTTTCGTCTGTTTCCTTGCACTGCCTCGCTAACGCGGGAGACAGCGACAAAGCAAAATAAAATAATAGATAATAAATAAATATTTTTTTTTTTTTTTTTTTTTTTGCTTTTTCACTGTCTCCCGCGTTTGCGAGGTAGCGCAAGGAAACAGACGAAAGAAATGGCCCAACCCACCCCCATACACATGTATATACATACGTCCACACACGCAAATATACATACCTACACAGCTTTCCATGGTTTACCCCAGATGCTTCACATGCCTTGATTCAATCCACTGACAGCACGTCAACCCCGGTATACCACATCGCTCCAATTCACTCTATTCCTTGCCCTCCTTTCACCCTCCTGCATGTTCAGGCCCCGATCACACAAAATCTTTTTCACTCCATCTTTCCACCTCCAATTTGGTCTCCCTCTTCTCCTCGTTCCCTCCACCTCCGACACATATATCCTCTTGGTCAATCTTTCCTCACTCATTCTCTCCATGTGCCCAAACCATTTCAAAACACCCTCTTCTGCTCTCTCAACCACGCTCTTTTTATTTCCACACATCTCTCTTACCCTTACGTTACTTACTCGATCAAACCACCTCACACCACACATTGTCCTCAAACATCTCATTTCCAGCACATCCATCCTCCTGCGCACAACTCTATCCATAGCCCACGCCTCGCAACCATACAACATTGTTGGAACCACTATTCCTTCAAACATACCCATTTTTGCTTTCCGAGATAATGTTCTCGACTTCCACACATTCTTCAAGGCTCCCAGAATTTTCGTCCCCTCCCCCACCCTATGATCCACTTCCGCTTCCATAAATATGCTTTTTTTTAATTCAATTATCACTTGATGCCATTTTGAATTGTAAGGATTCTAAAATTATTGAAAAAAATAATCACAATTCTCTGTATACAACCTGACCGCACAATAGCTTGAGGCAGACTGAGACCAAAACAAAATGAGTATACCCCACACTACCAAAAACAAGTGACATATGAAATGTGCATGGTGTGGCATTTGAGATTTTAAAATTTTTTCTATATTTTTAAATTATTATTAGTGTATTATTATTTGCCCCTTCCATTAAATCCGAAATCCATGAAATCAGGGTCCGTTAAATTGAAGGTTTACTGTATTGTGCAATAAACAATGCAGTAACAAATGAAATCTAAAATGCTTCATTATTACATGCCAGAAACGCTATATTTTCTATTCTTATCGGTGTTAACCATATCTGAATTTTATATTGTATTATGTATATTATATATGACTACTGTTTCCTGTGTTAGCAAGGAAGTGCCAGGAAACAGACAAAGACCCATCCACTCATATGCACACATACATACATACATATACATACAAATACATATATACACATGTACATATTCATACTTGCTCGCCTTCATCCAGTCCTAGTGCCACCTTGCCCCACATGAAACAGTGCCAGGAAACAGACGAAAAAAGGATACATCCCCTCAACCTCATTCTCTAGCTGTCCTGTGTAATGCACCAAAACCACAGCTCCCTATCCACATTCAGGTCTCACAGACCTTTCAATAGTTTATCCCGAATGTTTCACATACCCTGGTTCAGTTCATTGACAACATGTTGACCCCAGTATATGACATCATTTCAATTCACTCTTCTGTGCACCTTCATGTTCAGGCCCGGATCACTCAAAATCTTTTTCACTCCATCCTTCCACCTCCAACTTGGTCTCTGGCTTCTTGTTTCCTCCACCTCTGACATGTATATCCTCTTTGTCAACCTTTCCTCACTCATTCTCTCCATTTCAACACCCTCTTCTGCTCTCTCAACCACACTTTTTATTATCACACATCTCTCTTGCCTCTACACTACTTAATCTAACCACCTCACATCACATACTGCCCTCAAATATTTCATTTCCAACACATCCACCCTCCTCCCTACAACCCTATCTATAGCTCATGCCTTGCAGCCATATGATATTGCTGGAAGCACTATTCCTTCAAAGATACCCATTTCTGCTCTCCGAGACAACATTCTTTCTATGCATTCTTCATCCCTCCCAGAATCTTTGCCCCCTCTCCCACCTTATGACTCACTTCGCCTTCCGTGATACGTAGGGGAGCAGTGATGGCATGCGTGAGAGATGCATATGGCATGAGAAAGGTGGTAGGTGGGCAAATTTAAAAGGGTAGTGACTGGTGGGATGAAATAAAGTTGTTAGTGAAAGAGAAAAGAAAGGTGTTTCAATGGTTTGTACAAAGAAGTGCAAATGACTGGGAGATGTATAAGAGAAAGCGGCAGGAGGTCAAGAGGAAGATGCAAGGGTTGAAGGCAAATGAGAGTTGGAGTGAGAGAGTATCATTAAACTTTAGGGAGAATAAAAGGGTGTTTTGAAAGGAAGTAAAAACTATGCAAAAGACAAAAGAACAAATGGAAACATCCATGAAGGGGACAAGGAGGAAAGTGGTAACAGGTAGTGATCGAAAGAGGAGATGGAATGAGTATTTTAAAGGATTGTTGAATGTGTTTGATGATAGAGTGGCAGATGTAGGGTGTTTTGGTTGGGGTGGTGTGTGTAGTGAGAAAGTCAGGGAGAGTGGTTTGGTGAAGAGACAAGAGATGGTGAAAGCCTTGCATAAGATGAAATCCAGCAAGGCAGTGGGAGGGGATGGTATTGCATTTGAATGCATTCAGAAAGGGGGTGACTTTATTGACTAGTTGGTCAGGATATTCAGTGTACATATGGATCATGGTGAAGTGCTTAACGATTGGCAGAATGCATGTATAGTGCCACTGTTCAAAGGCAAAGGGGTTAAAGGTGTGTTCAAACTACAGAAGCATGAGTTTGTTGAGTATACCTGGAAAATTGTGTGGGAGGGCATTGACTGAAAGGGTGAAGGCATGTACAGAGCATCAAACTGGGGAGGAGCAATGTAGTTTCAGAAGTGGTAGAGGATATGTGTATCAGGTGTTTACTTTGAAGAATGTATATGAAAAAGACTTAGAAAAACAGATGGATTTGGAGGAGGCATATGATAGGGTCATAAACAGATGGATTTGTTTGTGGCATTCATGGATCTGGAGAAGGCATATGATAGTGATGATAGAGATGCTTTATGGAAGGTTTTAAGAACATATGGCAAGGGAGGTAAGCTGCTACAAGCAGTAAGAAGTTTTCATCAAGGGAGTAAGGCATGTGTATGAGTAAGAAGAGAGGAGAGTGATTGGTTCCCAGTGAAGGTTGGTGTGATGTGACCATGGTTGTTTAATTTGTTTATGGATGGGGTGGTTAGGGAGGTAAATGAAAGAGTTATGGAGAGAGGGGTGAGTATGTAGTCTGTTGGGGATGAGAGGTCCTGGGAAGTGAGTCGGTTGTAAATGTACATAAAAGGAAGGTTATTACGTTCAGCATGGTTGAGGAACAAGTTAGTTCAGGTATAAGATTGAAGGGAGAAAAACTGGAGGAAGTGAAGGGTAAAATTTTAGATACCTGGGAGTGGACTTTGCAGCAAATTGATATATGAATTTTATCACCTAAAATCAATTTTTGTTTGGTCCCTAGGAGAAGATATGAATAGCTTTCCAAGAAATCAAAAATTCGTTTTTGTTAGCTTCCTAAGAGGTGATGTGAATAACATTCAAAGAAATAAAACTTTTTGTAAATATTTCATGTTTTGCCATTTTTTTTCATATGCCTGAGCCACAATATTTCCTTAATCTCAGCTATGTTAATTCTAGGGGTATATTTTTCAAGCTCGGGTGCTCTGACTCATTTTAGGCTCAGGAGTAGTCTCTCCCAGGTCCTGGTTGCTAGACCACTCAACTTCATGGGTGCTTACCACATGCAAGTGAAACCTGGTCCATATTTCTTGCAACTGGTCTTAAAAAATAAAGTATACATGAGTGAACTTGCACATTCTGGTTCTGTGCAAAGGGTATATTACAAATAAATGACATTCAGAATCTGGACTAGGTATAATTTTCTTTAATGTAATGATATATGGATTTCTGAAATGAGCAGTAGAAATCTTTTTCTTGAGTAATCTGTTAAAGAGACTTATTTTTCATATACCTTTAATTCTCTATTTTCAAGAGCTTCCTGGTAAAAGTGCATAATCTGAAACTTTGATAGAGGGATTAAGAGTCCATCAGAGATGGATACTTCCTGCCTACCTTTCCAAACAAGTTTGACATCAAGAGGCAACTGTGATTTTAAAAGTCAAGTACTTACTCCATAAATCTTCCTTTCTTGGCTTTTGTTACAACTTCATCCTTGCTTTTAGAATGATGTCTCTTGACACTGGAGGAGCCACTGGCAATCTCAGTTTCAAATGCTGCAAGAAAAAACATCTTGGTGAAAAGAGATGATTATACACCTAAAATTACCAAAAATATTTCTTACCAAAGTTTATTTTATGTATACAGAAAAATGCCAAATGAACACATAACCCATAAGTTCAGGCAGAATCTCCTTCAAATATCACAACCTTTGAACATTTCAGCATTTTATTCCAACTGTCCTTATTCATGTACTCTCTTATACAGTCCCTCCACAATGATTCATGTCCCACTTATCTCAAAACTACTGAAAATTTCTGTAGAGTCTCCCATTATCAATATAGTGGTAAGGGAAAAATCTACAACATATCACACCTTATGTTATATACCTCACCAGTTTGGTCACTAATATTGAAACATACTGTGTGATTACTGTTTGTGTGTTTTGGGAAGAGAATATTACACTTGTGTTGCTCCATCTCTTAACCTTGTAAACATGTACTATGTCTTTACTCCTATGTATATATGCAAACACACACAAACACACCCCTAGCCTGTACCAGGTACCCATTTCATCGACGAGGCCCAAGGGAAGGCAACCTCTCATGGTCCACTGACTCACTTCAGCCCCCAAGGTAATATTGATTAACATATCCATTCCTATGTGCGTAAAGCAGTCCACTTCCTTTAGGCCCTATCCATTTAAAATCATACTTGAACCATCCTGCCAAAGCCCTCTCTTGCACTTCATCACCTTACTTTGTTCACATTTACTCTCAACTTTCTCATTTCACACACACTCTTGAACTGCATCATCAACTTTTGAAGATTCTGCCTGGAGTCTAACACCACAGTTTGTCATTTGGAAACAGTAACTGACTCACCTCACATGGCAACCCACCCCAAGCAAACTGTAGACTTGCTCTCATTCTAAAGACCCTTGCATCCACCTCCCTCACTACCCTATCCACAAAATGCATTAAATTTCCAAAGTGACACCATACCCTTCATACAGACCCACCTTTACCAGGAACCAATCATCCTACTTGCACATATACCTTATTCTACTGTATTGTACAGCCTTCCATTATCCCATATATCAGCAGCACATTCCACAAGGCATCTCTGTTAACCCTATCATAAGCTTTCTCTAGCTTCGTAAATACCACATGCTCGTTTACTTTCTCTAAGTATTTCTTGCACAAATTCTTCAAAGCAGATGTCTGGTCCATACATCCTTTACCTCTGTTAAAACCATAATTTTCATTTCCAGCAAATGGTCTGTGGATGCCACAACCCTCTAAATCACGTCTCCCAAACACCTTACCAGGTATACTCAACAGACTTATACCTGTGCATTTCAAGCATATCATTTTGCCCCCCTTGCCTTTAAAATACAGTTAAAGTATTATACATATACCTTTCCCCAAGCCATAGTAATGCTGAACAGCCTGACTAACCAATCAAAAGCAGTGTCATCCCCTTTCATGAGAAACTCAACTGCAATCCATACTGTCCTGTTGTTTAGCCACACTTCATCTTGCACAAAGTATTCAATATCTCCACTACTTTCACTGTACCATAAGCCTGAAACCTCCCGCTTGTGCATGCCAGCTCATCTCAAATACGAAACGTCTACTATCCTATCATTTAACACATTCAACACTTCAAATTTTTCTCTATCTGTTTTTCACTCCTTTGCCTTTTACCTCTTTCCATCAGCTCCCTCACTGCTTCTCCCATTTGCTCTCTTGTTCTCCCTCACATTATTCACCCCCCTTCAAACTTACTGAAGTTCATCAATACTTTCCCACTCCATCTCTCATTTGCCTTTATGTTGAGCTCTCATACCTTTATACCTATATGTGGCCTTTGTTTTTACTCCTCTTTTTTACTTTGACTCTGTCACAACAGATACTTTCCATATAACTCTCTTATCTCTTTTCCTAGGAGTTTAACTTCCTCATAAGACCACTCTCTTTTCTCATATGTTCATATCCCACCTTCCACAAGCCATACACTTCACCTGTGTATGGCTTCTCAGAATACTTTCACTCCTCTTGTTTCATTTACTCTCACCCTATCCCATTTTTCTCTCAATCTCTATGGTATCTATCCACACAGGCCTTTTTTCAAACTCACTCACTTTCAACATTTCTTTCAGAAGTGCTGGCTGATTTGGGCCCTCCATGCCTTCATCTGCTGGCTCCTGAGAAATCATATCACACATATGCCAAAGACTCAGTTGAATGCAGACACTCACCAGCTGGACTCTGACTCATATTGAGCAGACAATTCCAAAACAATGATGGAGAGCAGAAGCATGACATTTTCCTCTTCATACTTCCCACATTACTAGCACAAACTTCCCACTCATCAGAAACATATTTTCCCAAAAATATATATCGCCCCATCAGCCAGCAATTTCTAACCTGCTAATGAAGTAGATGAATTATTTGCATCTGTGTGTGGGGTTTAGTGACCAAGCATGACTACAGATATAATCATGCATCCCCATTACTTAACTTTTCTCTTGAACCTCTCATATTGCCAGCATAATCTTCCTGTCATCAATTACATATTTTCTCAAAAATATATCACCCCAACATGTAGTGATTTCTATCCTACAAAGAAAATGGATGAATGATTTGCAACTGCATATGGGTGTTCATCATTCAATGTCTAACAACCTCATTAGAGTGTCTACAAGAGACAGACAGGAATTACCTTTTTATTATACAGACGACATTTCCTATTTTCCTAAAAATCTCCTTTGCAGAGGTGTCAGTTTGCACATAATCAAGTAAAGCTCACTGACCCCCAAAACCCACTTAACCTCATAAGATGATTAGCCTGACTAACCAATTAAAAGCACTGTCAACCACTCACTTAAGAAATGTTTTTTTCTAATCTGGTCATTTCCATTCAGCAGCTCTCTTTCAGCCAAACAATCTCTTCCCAATTTTCACTTACACCAGGAACACTATGTTCCCTAATTATACCCTCCATTGCCACATCACTTACTCTTGCATTCAGACCCTCATGCATGAAGATCTGATCCACTTGCACCAACAACTGCCCATCTCTTGTATTCTATCTTCATTCTAACTCACTTGAATATCAAAACTCGCTTCCTTCCACTCTTTACACAGTCCTACAGCTCCTCCTTCATCACAAGTGCCACCTCCCATTCTTTTTACTCTTGCCATTTCACTGACCCTAAACTGTACCCTCTGAACAATCCTAAAGCATTCTTCTCCCTCCCCCTTAACCTTGGTTTCACTCATAGCCAGAGCATCTGGGTTCTTTTCATTACAGAACCTGTCTCCCCTTTCTTTTCATTCTGGTTACAGCCAAGCATAGACTGAGCTTCCAAGGAGATATCATCCCTTGCCTCTTTCCTCTTCCCAATTTTTAGAAACTAAAATACAGGAAAGAAGGGTTTCTAGTTCATCACTCTCACTCATTAGTTGCCTCTTACAACATGTAAGATACTTGAGTAGAATTCTTACTCCCTGTCCCCTAATAAATAATGCATACAAGGTTGTAAAAGTAATGATGACTCACCCTTATCCAGAGAGTCAAACAAATTTTTCTCCCTTAGTTCTCTCTGCTGATAATAGGAATCATCCTGGAAGATATGTTTTGGAGTTTCTTTCAATTTTTCAAACTTCTGACGTTTCCTTTCCTGCATCTCTCGTTCTCTTTCCGCCTTCTTGCTTATAAAGTCCTTTAACCTGTGGAGAATAGTTAAATATATATCATGACCTTGATGCAGAAAATTTCTATTTATCTGTAAATAAACTTTTACACAGTACATATAACTAAACTTCTTCATAAATCTTTTCAAAACCACTCACAAAATGCAAATAAACCTATTTAACAATGATTGACTGAGTGATGTGTGAGAAGGTGCAAGGGCTAAAAAACAAGGCAAATGAGATATGGCTTGAAAAAGTATCAGCAAACTTCGGGGAGAAATAGAAAATGTTTAGAAAGGTGAATAGTGCGAAGAGAACTAAACAACACATGGGGGAATCAGTGAGGTGACAGAGATGAAATAAGCAAGACATAATTAAGAGATGGAGTGAGAATGCTGAAGGACTCTTGAATGTGTGAAGTGATAGGGTGGCAGGCATGGGATGTTCTTTGCATAGCAAGAAAATCAAGGCAAAAAGTTTGGTGATGAAAAATGGTGGAGAAAATTTTGTGCGAGATGAGACATGGCAAAAGCAGCTGGAATGAAAGTGTCATTGATTGTTTCTTCACAATTTTCAGTGTACACATAGCTTAAGAAGAGGTACCTGAGAAGTGAAGAAATGCATAGTGCCATTATATAGAGGCAGGGGGGACAAAAGTTATTGTTCAAATCATACTGGCATAAGTCTGTTGAGTATATCTCGTATGGTGCTTGGGAGAATGGTGACTGAGAGGGTGGTGGCATGCAAAGAGGATTAGACTGAGGGGGAAGAATGTGGCTTCAGGGGTGGCAGACCAGGTGTTTGATATAAAGAATTTATGTGAGAAATACCCAGAGAAAGAGAGGGATTTGTATGTAGCACTTATGGATGTGGAGAAAGCATATAGTACATAACTTGATTGAGAGAGATGATTTGCATAGTGCCAGTATCGTAATCAATGAGGTTAGGAGGTGGTGCTACTGCAGTACAGGCTCAATGTTGATTAAAGTTGTGAATTTCAATGTTTCAAGAGGATACTCTAGTTTTCTGGAGTATCCAAGTCCCACCCTGCCTTTCCGTGGCGACCTCGTTATTACACCCTTAGGGTTGGAACAGAGGTGCGAGGTGTTGCTCAACTCCAGTAGGGCACATGCAGTTTTTGAATAACAGACAAATACTTAAGGTGTGCTGGGATTTTAGTTTTTTTGGACAATTTGGAAGGCCTGCTGCCTCTGGGAAACACTATGCTGGAGTTGCTCTCTGCAAATGGCCTGTCAAGGGTGAGGCACAAAAGGCTAGGAAGCAGCACTTGAATCGACCACTTACAGCAGGGAGTAAAATGGACAGGTGACTGAGGGTGATGGTACTGAATGTAAAAGGGATGATTAATAAGAGTAAAAGGAGGGAGCTTGTGGAGAAATTTAAGTTATAGTTTGCATGTGCTAAGGATGGGGAAAACCCATACCTTTGGGAAGGATGTTTGGAGTGAAAAGGGAAATGATGAATGCAAGTTATGGGAATGCATGGAAGGAGGAGTGATGTGGACAGGAATGAATGAAAATTATGAGGGAAGAGGGAAAACAGGATATGCATTTGTGCTATGGAACGGATCAAAAATAGTGTGGGTGAAATGAAAGACAAATTGTTAAATAAGCATGGGTATCTATAGATGCACTTGTGAATATGAAGACTGGAGAAATTTGAATTACTGTATAAATGGTTTTGAGAAGAAGAGAGATGTGATTGTGCTGTGTAATATGAATGCAAAGGGGATGTGATAAAACTGGGGAGATAGTTGGTAAATGGGAAGTGCATTGAGTATAGAGAGAATGAAAGTTATCTTGTGTTGAGAAGGGTTTATTCCTTGTAAACAACTTTTCTCAGCAGAAGGTGATCCACAGGTATTCAAGGATAAGACATAATGGAAGAGAATAAGAGAAAAAGAAAAGTGAAAGGTCGAGAAAGGCTGAGCTACATGCTGGAGTTGAGAGATGATTCTCTGGAGACTATGAAAATTTTGTGGTTCTTGGGGTGAGGTGCAGAAAGAAGAGGAGGTAAAGGGTAAGGAAGAATGGAGACATAAAAGTGTTTACATGAGTTTACATGAGAAAGACTCCCCAATGCTGCACATTAGCCTTCTAGTGTCCCCATTAGTGCTGTTTTTTTTTTAAGTTTATTTCTGGTGCTTTTCTCAGTATACCTGAATTTATAAAATATGTCTGAACGACTTTTGAAAGTAGTTATAGTGTTAGTATTCACTACATCTGACGGTAATTTATTCCACTGCTTAACATACCTATAAGAAAAGGAGCTTTTTTTCCCCATGTCCCTACTACATCTTTTAGCTTTGAGTTTTATTTCATTTGTCCTGGTAACCATATTTTCTTGTATTTTGAAAAGATGTTTGTGATTTCCTTTATCAAACTTATTCAGAATTTTGAATACTTGGATTTAGTCAACACGAAGTCTATTTGTTTTAAGGGAGAAGAGATCCAGTCGTTTAAGCCTCTCTTTGCATGCCAGATTTCTAAGGGATGGGATCAACTTTGTAGCGTGTCTTTGTACTTGCTCTAATATTTCCTCATCTTTTTTATAGCTTTGGGGCCAAAACTGAATGGCATATTCAAAGCATGGTCTTAGTAGAGAATTATAAAGTGTGAGAATTGTTTCTGGTGTCTTGTAATCTATGTTTTTGGCTATGAAACCTAACATTTGGTTGCCCTTTTTACTTACTGCTTGACACTCTTTAGTGTATTTCAGATTGTTGCAAATAACGACTCCAAGGTCCTTTTCTCAATTTACTTTAGTTAGAGAGTTTCTGAATAGTTTGTAATTGTAACATATATTCTTGTCTCCAAAGTGCATAACTTTACACTTGTCGACATTAAACTTCATTTGCCTTCATTTGCCATCTGTCTGACCACTGTGCTAGTAAGTTAAGATCTTTGAATCATTTTGTAGTCCTGCCTGTTTACAGCTCCACCTTCTAGTTAAGTATCATCAGCAAGTTTGGAGATCTTAGGTATGAGACCAAGTTCCAGGTCATTAATGTATATTATGAAAAGAATTGGGCATAGGACTGACCCCTGTGACACACCACTTGTTATGTCTAGCCAACCTGAGGTTTTGCTGTTTAATACTAAACACTGCTTTCTTCCGGTAAGCCAGTCTCTAATCAATGTATAGATTTCTTCACTGATTCCGTGTGCTTTGAATTTATTTAAAAGTCTCTTGTGAGGCTATTTATTGAAGCCTTTTGGAAATCTAAATATACTACATCAGATGGTAATTTTTTGTCCCAGTTCTGATAAATAACATGAAAAAATTCCAGCACATTTGTCAGACAGGATCTTCTATTATGGAAACCATGTTGGTTGTCTGATATAATTCTGTGTTCTAGAAATGTGACAATTTTATCTCATTATTTTTCCATCATTTTACCTAACACTGATGTAAGGCAAATAGGGTGGTAGATCAAGGCACACTTTTCGAATACGAAAGAATGCATGGAGGAGTATGAAAAGAGTGTGACTGAAAGTTTAGATGGAAGAACAGTAAATGTAAGGACACAGTTATGTAAGAATGAGATGTTTAAAATGTTTACCGAAAGACTGTTAAAGGCTGGAAGAATTAGTAGTTGGATACAAGGTCATGAGATAAAGAAATAAAAAGGAAAATGCATGGGGGATGGATGAGATTGGAAAAGTCATCAGAGATAGGAATGAAAAGGGAAATGCATGGTGGATGGATGAGTTTAGAAATGGTATGGAAGAGAAGAAAAGGCATGTGGTAGATTGCTTGAAAGGAATGCACTGGTGGAAGTTCAGCAAAGGAGAAGGGAAGAATATAAGATAAGTGGAATCTTAAGAGGCCGATAGAGGAAAGCAAATAAAGAGTTGATGAAGATTTTGGAAGAAAATTGAGTGAAAAGTTTACAGAAAACAAGAAATTGTACTGGAAGGAGGTGAAAAAAGAAAGGTAGCTGTAAGAGTGGAAATGTTGATGTGAGAGGTATGGAAGGGGAGTTGCTGAATGAAAAGGACGAAGTGACAGGAAGATGGAAAGAGTATTTTGAAGAATTGATGAATGTGGGAATTGAGGCAGCAGTTGTCATGTATGGAAGGTGGAAGGAAAAGGATACCAGTGCAAGGGCCTACAGCAAAAGGGAGGTAGTAAGGGCAATAATGAGGCTGGAGGTAGGAAAGGTATCTGGAGTGGATGGGATTATGACTGATATGCAGAAGTATGGAGAAGAAAGTGTAATAGATTGGATGTATTTGATATGTAATTTAGCATGGAAACTGAAGGATGTGCTTGTAGATTGGGTGAAAGCCATTATTGTTTTTTGTTCAGAGGAAAAGATGCTAAAGATGTCTGTAGCAATTATTGGGGAGGTGATAACAAGTAGTGGTGATGTGAGGAGATGGAGTGAGTATTTTGAAGGTTTGTTGAATGTGTTTGATGATAGAGTGGCAGATATGGGGTGTTTTGGTTGAGGTGGTGTGCAAAGTGAGAGGGTTAGGGAAAATGATTTGGTAAACAGAGAAGAGGTAGTAAAAGCTTTGCGGAAGATGAAAGACGGCAAGGCAGCAGGTTTGGATGGTATTGCAGTGGAATCTATTAAAAAAAGGGGGTGACTGTATTGTTGACTGGTTGGTAAGGTTATTTAATGTATGTATGACTCATGGTGAGGTGCCTGAGGATTGGCAGAATGTGTGCATAGTGCCATTGTACAAAGGCAAAGGGGATAAGAGTGAGTGCTCAAATTACAGAGGTATAAGTTTGTTGAGTATTCCTGGTAAATTATATGGGAGGGTATTGATTGAGAGGGTGAAGGCATGTACAGAGCATCAGATTGGGGAAGAGCAGTGTGGTTTCAGAAGTGGTAGAGGATGTGTGGATCAGGTGTTTGCTTTGAAGAATGTATGTGAGAAATACTTAGAAAAGCAAATGGATTTGTATGTAGCATTTATGGATCTGGAGCAGGCATATGATAGAGTTGATAGAGATGCTCTGTGGAAGGTATTAAGAATATATGGTGTGGGAGGCAAGTTGTTAGAAGCAGTGAAAAGTTTTTATCGAGGATGTAAGGCATGTATGTGTACGTGTAGGAAGAGAGGAAAGTGATTGGTTCTCAGTGAATGTAGGTTTGCGGCAGGGGTGTGTGATGTCTCCATGGTTGTTTAATTTGTTTATGGATGGGGTTGTTAGGGAGGTGAATGCAAGAGTTTTGGAAAGAGGGGCAAGTATGAAGTCTGTTGTGGATGAGAGAGCTTGGGAAGTGAGTCAGTTGTTGTTCGCTGATGATACACCTCTGGTGGCTGATTCATGTGAGAAACTGCAGAAGCTGGTGGCTGAGTTTGGTAAAGTGTGTGAAAGAAGAAAGTTAAGAGTAAATGTGAATAAGAACAAGGTTATTAGGTACAGTAGGGTTGAGGGTCAAGTCAATTGGGAGGTAAGTTTGAATGGAGAAAAACTGGAGGAAGTAAAGTGTTTTAGATATCTGGGAGTGGATCTGGCAGCGGATGGAACCATGGAAGCGGAAGTGAATCATAGGGTGGGGGAGGGGGCGAAAATCCTGAGAGCCTTGAAGAATGTGTGGAAGTCAAGAACATTATCTCGGAAAGCAAAAATGGGTATGTTTGAAGGAATAGTGGTTCCAACAATGTTGTATGGTTGCGAGGTGTGGGCTATGGATAGAGTTGTGCGCAGGAGGGTGGATGTGCTGGAAATGAGATGTTTGAGGACAATGTGTGGTGTGAGGTGGTTTGATCGAGTAAGCAATGTAAGGGTAAGAGAGATGTGTGGAAATAAAAAGAGCGTGGTTGAGAGAGCAGAAGAGGGTGTTTTGAAATGGTTTGGGCACATGGAGAGAATGAGTGAGGAAAGATTGACCAAGAGGATATATGTGTCGGAGGTGGAGGGAATGAGGAGAAATGGGAGACCAAATTGGAGGTGGAAAGATGGAGTGAAAAAGATTTTGAGTGATCGGGGCCTGAACATGCAGGAGGGTGAAAGGCGGGCAAGGAATAGAGTGAATTGGATCGATGTGGTATACTGGGGTTGACGTGATGTCAGTGGACTGAATCAGGGCATGTGAAGCGTCTGGGGTAAACCATGGAAAGTTGTGCGGGGCCTGAATGTGGAAAGGGAGCTGTAGTTTCGGGCATTATTGCATGACAGCTAGAGACTGAGTGTGAAGGAATGGGGCCTTTGTTGTCTTTTCCTAGTACTACCTCGCACACATGAGGGGGGAGGGGGATGGTATTCCATGTGTGGCGAGGTAGCGATGGGAATGAATAAAGGCAGACGGTGTGAATTGTGTGCATGTGTATATATGTATGTGTCTGTGTGTGTATATATATGTGTACATTGAGATGTATAGGTATGTATATTTGTGTGTGTGGACGTGTATGTATATACATGTGTATGGGGGTGGGTTGGGCCATTTCTTTCGTCTGTTTCCTTGCGCTACCTCGCAAACGCGGGAGACAGCGACAAAGCAAAATAAATAAATAAATAAGCAATTATTGGGGAATAAATCTGTTAAGTATACCTGGAAAAGCCAATGCAAGTCTTCACTGATATAGTGATGGAAGTGACTGAATGCAGAATAAGTAAGGAGCAAAGGGGTTTTAGGAAAGGTAGGGGATGTGTGGATCACATTTTTGTAGTGAAAATGGCTGTGGAAAAGGATCTACCCAAAGGTAAGATGTTTTATGCAGCATTAATGGATCTGGAGAAAGCATACAACAGAGTGGAGTGGAATACTTTATGAAATGTGTTAAGGATATATTGGATAGGGGGACAATGGTTGGAGAGTGTGAAAGCCTTCTATAGAGTAGCAAATACATCTGTAAAAGTGGATGGAGAATTAAGCAAGTTTTGTAAACATGTGCATGTGAGACAGTCCTGTGTGATATCACTGTGATAAGAGAGAAAGCAAAACTACCAAAAGGGGGTGCAGGGATAATATTGTGGTGAGGTGTGGTGGATAGTGATAGACCTGTTTGTGAATGATACTGTGTTGTTTGCTGAGAGCGAAAAGGAGTTGCAGAAGGTTGTAAGTGTGTTTTATGGTGTGTGTAAACACAGGTAATTGAAGGTAAATGTGAATAAAGGTAAATTAATGGTGTCAGAAAGGAAAAAGAATGAAAGCAGATTTTGCAAAACCCTGTAAAGTGAAAGAAGTGTAATAAACTGTGTTATGGATATAGGGTAGAAAGACGTAAGAGGTAAGAGAATTTAAGAGTTTAGAAGCCTTGGGTAAGTCTGGTGACATGGAAGAAGAGGTAAGTGATAGAGCAGTAAAGAATCAATGGAAGAATTAATGAGTCCCTTAAAAGAATAATGAAGGGTAGAGATGTAAGTATGGAAATGAAGAAAAGACATAGAATGAGTCAAAGAGGTCAAGAATACAGGCTCTGGAAATGAGCTTTTTGAAAGGAGCATGAAGTGCAACTATATGGAATGAATAAAGAAATGAGGGGGTGTATGAGAGATGTAGTATGGCAGGGAATGCACTGTATAGTGGTAGAGTAGGTGAAATGTAATTCTTTAGGGTGGATTCAGTATGTGGAAAGAATGTAAGTTGGGGAGTTTACAAGGGAAGTGTGTGATAGTACAATTTAAGGGGTAGGTGCAAGAGGAATAGCACCGGTGACATGGGAAAACAGAGTGGAAGAGTAATGGAGAGAAATAAATGGTGAAAAATGTGTGAAATGGTGTATGCAAGGTAGGTATGTAGGGAAAGGGATACGTAGAGACTTTTGTGATGGCTACCCCCTTTGATAGGAGTTTCTGGTGGGAACGGGAGTCAGATATATACATACAGATATATAGCTTAATGGAAGGAGCTACAAATATATGATGTATCAGAAACAGTGAGTTTTTATCAAAAAAGTAATGTTTATAAACGAGTAGGAATGAGAGGAGTTATTCCAGATAAAGATGGGTCTACATCAAGGGTGTGTTTTATCATAATGGCTGTTTAATCTATTTATGTGTGGGGTGGTGAGGTAGGCTAATAGAGTCTGGGATAGCAGGATTGGTCTGCAGTCCATTGGCGGTTGGGAGACATGGGAAGTGAATCACTTGCTGTCAAAAGATGACAAGGCTTTGAAGACAGACTTCAGTGGGAGTGTGCAAAAGCTGGTTTCTAATTTTGGAAGATTATGTAAAATGAGGAATTTGAAAGTTAATGTGAATAAAAGTATGGTTGTGAAGTTCAGCAGGGAAATGAAACAAGCTGGTGTGAGTTTAAGTAGAGAGAACTTAAAGGAAGTGGAGTGTTTTAGATATGTGAAAGTGGACACTGCAGCAAGTGGAATTATGGAAGTGGAAGTAAATCATGTGATGGGGAAGGTGGCCAAGGTCCTGGGCCCACTGAGGAGTATGTGGAAAGAGAGGTCACTGTTTGTAAATGTAAAGATAGGTATGTCTGATGGTATAGTGGTCCTGACAGTACTATATAGATGGGAATCACAGTCCTTTAATGCAAAATACGAAAAGGGAAGATGTGTTGGACATGAAATGCTCGAGGATAATACATGTGTGAGGAAGGATGATCAAGTAAGGACTGATAGGCTAAGAGAAAGGTGTGGTAAAAAGTGTAGCACAGTTGAGAGAGTGAGCATGGTGTGCCGAAATGGTTTAAAAAAGTTGAGTGAGAAGAAAATGATTAAGAGGATATATGTGTGTCTGAGTAGTAGCGAGCAAGGAGAAGGGGTGACTGAGGACAAGGTGGAAAGACAGAGTGAAAGATAGTTTGAGTTATCATGACCTGAACATGCATTAGGGTGTAAGCATTAGAAAAAGCAAACTGGAGCAGTGTAATACACAAGGGGCAACATGCTATTAATGAGCTGAACCAAGTCAATTGAAGCAGTTAGGGGAACTATAGAAAGGTACGTGGGGCTTGGAAGTGGATCATGGGCTTTGTTTTTGGAGTATTATGCATGACATCTACAAGACTGCATGTGACCAAGTGAAGTCATTCTTCATTTGTTCCTGGTGCTACTTTGCTAACGCAGGAGACAGCATAAAGTTATGGAAAAGGAGAAATAAATATGCTTTAATAACTCGGGCATCCATTCCAATTTCCACTAGAGAATCTTCTCTTCTATGATTGAGTCTTTTCCAAATGACCTAATACATAATTCTTCATCTCAAATTCTGCAAATTATCAATGTTTACCATGGCACATAGTTCTGTAATAATGAAAAAAAATGCATGATATACCACAGAAACTTGTTCAGATGAACCACTTAACATTAACAGTAATCACAAGGCAAATCCAAACTCTAAACAACATCATTACTCACCTAATCAGTGATGCATGATATACATGATATGCATGATATACCACAGAAACGTGTTCAGATGAACCACTTAACATTAACAGTAATCACAAGGCAAATCCAAACTCTAAACAACATCAGTACTCACCTAATCAGTGAAAGCCAAACAGCAAACTGAAACTCCTTCCTCAACAAAATGAACCACAAAACCCACAGCACCCACCTCTGGTGCACATTAAAGGTTCACACCTTCCACACAAACCCACCCCTACATATAAAGCACTTTAGATCCAATCCAATGATATTTCATCTCCCAGGGAACAAACACACATACTCATGAAATGCTATTGGAAAATCGGCCACAAACCAATCCCACCAGTAAACAGGAAAGTCATGAAAAACCTGTACAAAATCTATACAGGTACAACTGCTCATCCACCCTTCACTACCACTGATATATGCAATGCAATTAAAACCCTAAAGAACTCTCCTGCAACAGGTCATGATAACATACAAAACTTTTACATAAAAGAGTTTGGTGCAGTTACAATCTTAGCACTTACTAATGCCTTCAACCATTCCTGGCTACACAGCAAAATCTTTGACATGAAAACTTGACAATATAGTACCAATCCTGAAACCATTCACACCATCCAACTTCCCCACCTTATACCACCCTATATCACCTCTGTCCTCTGTATTCAAACTCTGAAAAACTGATCCAGATCAGAATGAAACAAAGTATCTCACTCTTACACACACAAACACAGACTTCACACAACTCTTCTTAATTCACTTCAACAAATCACAATCATCCTTCAGCACAATAGTAATGGTAATTGACATCAAAAAATGCATTTTACATTATCCCTTAAGATTTTATATTTATTTTGCTTTGTCACTGTCTCCCGCATTTGCGAGGTAGTGCAAGGAAACAGACGAAAGAAATGGCCCAACCCACCCCCATACACATGTATATACATACACGTCCACACACGCAAATATACATACCCATACATCTCAATGTACACATATATATACACACACAGACACATACATATATACACATGCACACAATTCACACTGTCTGCCTTTATTCATTCCCATCGCCACCTCGCCACACATGGAATAACATCCCCCTCCCCCCTCATGTGTGCGAGGTAGTGCTAGGAAAAGACAACAAAGGCCCCATTTCTTCACACTCAGTCTCTAGCTGTCATGCAATAATGCCCGAAACCACAGCTCCCTTTCCACATCCAGGCCCCACAGAACTTTCCATGGTTTACCCCAGACGCTTTACATGCCCTGATTCAATCCATTGACAGCACGTCGACCCCGGTATACCACATCGATCCAATTCACTCTATTCCTTGCCCGCCTTTCACCCTCCTGCATGTTCAAGCCCCGATCACTCAAAATATTTTTCACTCCATCTTTCCACATCCAATTTGGTCTCCCACTTCTCCTTGTTCCCTCCACCTCTGACACATATATCCTCTTGGTCAATCTTTCCTCACTCATTCTCTTCATGTGCCCAAACCATTTCAAAACACCCTCTTCTGCTCTCAACCACGCTCTTTTTATTTATCCCTTAACATATCTTCGCATATTAGATACTTAACAATATCCTCCAAGTCAATGACAGAAACTGGCTGGCCAACTTCATGACTGGCTGCCAGGGTCACTCACAAAGGTTTTTCCTCTAAAACACTTAAGCTCTACAATGGAGTTCTCCAAGCAGCACTTCTTTCTTTGACCTTTTGACCCTTTATACCCACGTGACTTTCCATTCTCTTCTCTTGTAAGAAGACCTTATAATCAATTAACAGCACCCTGACACCATAGTCACAACAACAAACATGAACATCAACATAGCGTAACTGGAGTGATGGCTCGCCCAGAACACTGTTTGTATCTTTATTGAAGTCTGCAGTCACCCTTCTAACCCCAGAAAGATATGAATCCATCTTGCACTCTCCAGTCACCTTGAATAGCTAATCACTCCCACTTAACAAAACATCAATTCTGGGCACCACACACATGATATTTACTCCCCAGGGAGTGAATCATAGCCCTTACTGAATCACAAGGGCTGAAGGAGTCCTGACACACATTCCCAGGAATATAATTCATGCTTGAGGGGCGAACTACAGAGGAGGGAATATTGCAAAGAAAAACTTCTACAGTAACAGAGTGGTGGAACTGAAAAAATAGTGTATTCTAAATGGAAAAATAGAAAAATAAAATACTTTTCTAAATCTCCCCTACTGATGATTTCTACTTGAAACTTCCACTTCTCCATATCCTAAGCATTGATAACTTATTATTCATACAATTACATTTACCTTTTTTCTTCATTAATGTCCCTCAAGCGTCGCCCACTCAGATCACGGCATGCCTCCCGATTTGTAGTCTTTTCAATCTGAGCTCCTATTGAAGACAAGATTGAAATTCCAAGCTATTAACTTATTATGAACAGTGAGACATGAAACAAAGGTAAATGAGTAACTAGCATAAAAGTAGTAAGCTAAGAATGTAGTTGGGAAAAGCCCTACTTAATGATTAGCAAAAGTATTAAACCAAATTCAATTTCAGAACCAATGCCACTTCCATATCTTGATCTTTTTCCTTTTTCTTAGTGTGTTTTCTAATTATTTATCCTGATTAACTCATTTGTAGACAAAAATACTACCCCTTTAACTAATTATGTTTACAGCAAATAGCAACTGTAAAGCTAAAACAATCATTGCAAAATACGTGAAGAAACTGCTGTTGAGGTTTTTATTAAAAGTGGTTGATGATGTACTTGAACTTAAGTTCTTGAGAATGATTCAGTATGTATAACCCAGTTTTAATTGAGGGATATGAAATGCTAAATAACTTGTTACATATTGGTGTACCTATGTAGCAAAGTATAATCACAGCAGAAAAGCAGACAGTTGGTTGTCTTAAATATCATTGAAGGATGAGACTCATTCACTTTATTTCCATTTAGATGATAATCATATCAAGGTCTTTTCTTGCTGTGACCCATCTTCGTTTCTTAACATTTATTTAGGTTGAACTTTATCAACCCAGCAATACCATTGGTGACCTGCACCCTTTTTGAGGAGGTTCCTCTGACATATGTCCTTTGTTCCTTTCATTAAGATAATTTATACATTGGAGCTGTCTTCTTATTCATGCATGGTGATCCACTTTCTTAATCAGCCCGCCCCATACAGTAGTAAATGGTTTCAGAGAGTCCAGATACAAAAATTCCACCCAACCTTCTCATTCTCCTAAGATAAAGCTCACTCTCAAAGAAGTCTATAAGGTTTGTTATACATGATTTTTCCCTAAAACTGTGCTGTGTGTGTGTAATTAGAGGAAAGCATCTGTTATCTGCAATTTGAAACAACTGTATTTTCAAAACAATGTATTTTTCAATTTCGGTTGGGAACCCTCAATTATTTGATAAGAATTTGAAAAATTAAAAAAGATAATTAGATAATTAAAGGTATTTCATATTATCCCTGGGGATAGGGAAGAAAGAACACTTCCCATGTATTCTCCCATATCTGTAGACACCTTGAAAATCAGTCTTTATTATCACCAGTATGGCTTTCGTAAGGTAAGATTCACTGGTGATGTTCTTTCCTATCTTACTTTTGCCTGGTCATCATTCCTGAA
This sequence comes from Panulirus ornatus, assembly GCF_036320965.1. Classification (NCBI taxonomy): domain Eukaryota; kingdom Metazoa; phylum Arthropoda; class Malacostraca; order Decapoda; family Palinuridae; genus Panulirus; species Panulirus ornatus. Next base: position 44,607,796 of record NC_092243.1, on the reverse strand, counting down.
AAACTTTGGGGTGTTAGGTAGTTGCATTTGACAAGGCTTTAGACAGGGTGTGGCATCAGGGTCTCGTATCTAAGCTCCTGTCTTTTGGCTTTCCTCCTTCACTTTGCTCCTTCGTATTCGACTTCCTCTCCAGCCAATCTATCACTTTGGAAGTTGATGGATCAGCCTCCTCTCTTTTGGTTTCCCTCCATCAATTTACTTCTTTGTATTTGACTTCCTCTCCAGCTGATCTATCACTGTGGATGTTGATGGATCAGCCTCCCAGTTTCTCCACCAACAGCAGTGTCCCTCAAGGTTCTGTCCTGTCCCCTATACTATTTCTCCTTTTTTTCAGCGATTTCCTCTCATCCACAAATAATCCAATGCATTTATATGCTGATAACTCAACACTGCATTCATCCACATCCTTCAATTCTGCTCCCTCTTCTCTCCCTCTATCTGCATCTCATCTTGACACAGCTTCTTCAACAAACTCAGACTTGGACAGGATATCTCATTGAGGTACACAAAACCTTGTTAAGCTTAATGCCTCTAAAACCCAATTTTTACTCCTCTCTCTATCTAAAAGTCCTCATAACTTGTCTCTCCTTTGATGGTTCTGTAATACCACCTTTTGACTCAATGAACACACATGGTATTACTGTAACATCCAATCTTTCTTGAAAAACCCACATTCTGGGAATAGCTAAGTCTACCTCTAAGAAACTGGGTGTCCTGTGTAGATGTCAAAAGTTTTTTCTTATGAACAGCTGCTCCATTTATACAAGGGATTGAGTCATCCTTGTATGGAGTACTGCTCTCACATTCTGGGTGGTTCCAGCTCTGCATCCTTACTTGACAGAGCCGAGTCAAAAGCAGTCCAACTTATAAACTGTCCCAGCCTAACTTCCAGACTTGACCCCCTTAGCCTACACTGCAGTGTTGGTTCACTTTCTCTCTTCCATAGGCATTACATTAGTTTTTGCTCCTGAGAGCTGGCTGCTTGTGTGCCCACACCATTAGCTAGACCAGGCAATATTAGCCAAGCTGCTGCGTCAAGTGATTATTGTGTGGCTATTGGCAATTCAAGGTTGGGCCGTTTTGACACCTGCTTCTTTCCCTACATGTCAATGCTTTGGAACACACTACCTTCTCAGGTTTTCTCAGTAACTATGACCTGGCACATTTCAAAAGACAGTTTTTTTCACTCCTTCAAAAATTAGTAAATACTTGTCTTTCCTTTTCCACTTCATAATTCTCTCTATATTACATTTAAGGCCTGGCCTTATGTGGGGTTTTGTTGTGACTGTAGCTTATAAAAAAAAGTGCTCTACTATATCTGTAAAGGAATTGTCCTACTGCCTCTTGTACCATCATGATTGTTCCTTTACTGTTTTCATTGTATATTTGTTCTGGATCATTACAATTCTTTGGAAGACTAGGTAATAGCACTGCTGTGCACTTCTTCCCAACAGTTACTCTTCCTATTATGTATTGTCTGAATTAGCCATTCTCCCCTGTCTATTATGTATTGTCTGAATTAGCCATTCTCCCCTGTCTTGAAACTTAAGTCTGTATTATAGTAAGAGGGCCAGTCCTTTACTAAGCTTTGTGTCTACACTTCTAATATCAGGTGCACTTTCCCTTTTTCAATCCTTGCAATCCAGCTCTTTTCCATTAACTTCAAATCCTTCTGTGTTTGTATATGTTACTTTTAGTCTTTGTTACCATCTGCTAACACTTCTGCCATTTCTGTGTTGCTGTCAGGGCTGTTCCATCCTCTTTATTGCTTGGCATCTCCATTGTTTTGGCTTCTGGTTGTTTTTTGCTTTTCCCCCTATCTTCCTCTGGTCTATATTATATGATGAGTACCCCACTGAATTCTACCTTGTATTTAAGTTTCATTGCCTGTCTGTATACCTCCTGGCTGGTTGACTCCAAGTCATACATAACTGTAATTGGTCATTCCTTAACATCTTGATTAGATGGCCAATTCTTTTCCTTTCTTTTATTATCAAAACTGTGGTAATTCTATAGCTTTTAATAAGCATTTCCTCTTTCCCCATTCTTCCCATCTGGCATATGATCTTCCAATCCAAAAATAATTAGTGATTTGCATCTATTGAATTCCTGCTCTAAAAATCTTTATAATTGTGGTACCATCCACTTTCAACTAGATCCTTCAGTGTTAATTACCTATCTGCAATTACCAATTTGTACTGTATAGTGAGGGAGTTTTACACTCGAGGGGCACTATCTCGTGAACACTCTGTTATCAAACAACCTCTTAAACTTATGTATCTTGTCCGCATTAATCATGTTCTTAGTTAATCTTCTCGTTCATCCACCACTCATATCATAAAAGTGTTTACATCTTCATTTGCAAGTTTCTTACTTAATTTCATTTTATGTCCTCTGGTTGCTCTATCCCTACATCTCTCAAAGAAATGTCTACTGTCCACATCTCTTTTAAAAATTAGGTTATGATCAGATCACCCCTCAGTTTTTTCTCTTCCAAGGTGGGTAAATTTGAAGCCTCCAGCCTTTCCCTGTTGAGTAGCATTCTTAATTCTGGTACTGTCTTTGGTGACCTCCTCTGGACTTTCTCAGTGAGCTCTTTGTGCTTCTTTAAGTGCAATTGCCAAACTTGAGAAGCATATTTTAGTTTCACTTTTATGTTAGGGTATTAATAGCTGTTTATATACTTCCTTATCCATATACCTAAAAGCCATTCTGATACTTGTCAATAGATAGTTGTATTTGTCTACCTCAGTATCTCTTTCTCAAAAATTTTCCTTTTTGTTAACAAGGATTGGTCTTGTATGCTCTGCACTGTACTTAACCTTTCATTAACCTAGCCTTAAACATTTTTTTTTATTATTCCAACTATAAGTGCATATTAATCTTTCTACTACTTCATTCAATTCCCTGTCTACATTTGTATAAATGCTCCCAGGTCAGTGTTCCACTTCATCATTCTTCATGTCCTTTGTCTATTGATCAACTGCTTTGTTGGACGTCCCTACCCACTGTTGCCAACAGGTTCATTATGCATTTCATTTCTTTCCTCTAGCTCATCAACCTCTTAGACATTTTGAAAAGGGCCATCAGACCTTATTTGCTGTTAAGGAATTTGCCTTTTTTCCTTTGATTATATTTCTTGAATCCCCTTCATTAACCTGAATTTTTGTTTATATCCAAAGTCATTATTCTGAGCTCACTTAGTCCCTCTTTCATCCCATGAAATCTTTCATAATCTTTAACTTGGTCCCAAAACTTCTAAACTTCCATTTGTAATAGTATTAACTTCTGATCCTATTTCTTAACTATTTCAAGAGCCTTCCTAAACTACTGACCACTGCTTGGTCTCTTCCTCATGTTTCCCCCTTGTTGAGGACCTAGTCAAAATTGCCTTTTGCCTGGTCTTGGTGTTTCCTCATACTTGATTCCACTTCTGAAGTTCTTAATTTGTTCCTCCAAAATGGAAAAATAAGAAAAATATCTTTTTTGCATAAGAATATGATGTATCTAGGGAGAATTTTAATACTAAGCTGTTTGTGTTATCTTTTGCCTGTAAATATTTTAACATCGGTAAATACAGTACCATTTATCTTTACTTTGTTACATTTTTGTTTACTAATTCTATTGCACTTCTGTCTCCTCTTCCCATTTCTATCATGAATATATTATTTATTATACTTTGTCGTATGATAAATAAATAAATAATACTTTGTTGCTGTCTCCTGTGTTAGCGAGGTAGCACAAGGAAAAAGACGAAAGAATGGCCCAACCCACCCACATACACATGTATATACATACATGTCCACACATGCACATATACATACCTATGTATATACATATCAGCATATACATAATATACATACACAGACATATACACACATGTACATAATTCATACTTGCTGCCTTTATTCATTCCCGTCACCACCCCACCACACATGAAATGACACCCCCCCCCCCCCCCCCCCCAACACACACACACACACACACACACACGAGGTAGCACTAGAAAAAGACAACAACGGCCACATTCGTTCACACTCAATCTCTAGCTGTGGTATATAATGCACAGAAAGCACAGCTCTCTTTCCACATCCAAGCCCCACAAAACTTTCCATGGCTTACCCCAGATGCTTCACATGCCCTGGTTCGATCCATTGACAGCATGTTAACCCCGGTATACCACATTGTTTCAACTGACTCTATTCCTTGCACGCCTTTCAACCTCATGCATGTTCAGGCCCCGATCGCTCAAAATCTTTTACACTCCATCCTTCCACCTCCAATTTTGTCTCCCACTTCTCGTTCCCTCCACCTCTGACACATATATCCTCTTTGCCAATCTTTCCTGACTCATTCTCTCCATGTGACCATACCATTTCAAAACACCCTCTTCTGCTCTCTCAACCACACTCTTTTTATTACTACATATCTCTCTTACTCTTTCATTACTCACACCAAATATTGTCCTCAAACATCTCATTTCCAACACATCCACCCTCCTCCGCACAACCCTATCTATAGCCCACGCCTTACAACCATATAACATTGTTGGAACTACTATTCCTTCAAACATACCCATTTTTGCTTTCCGAGATAATGTTCTCCCCTTCCACACATTTTTCAACGCTCCCAGAACGTTCGCTCCCTCCCCCGCCCTGTGACTCACTTCTGCTTCCATGGTTCCATCTGCTGCCAAATCCACTTCCAGATATCTAAAACACTTCACTTCCTCCAGTTTTTCTCCATTTAAAGTTACCTCCCAATTGACTTGTCCCTCAACCCTACTGTACCTAATAACATTGCTCTTATTCACATTTACTCTCAGGTTTCTTCTTTCACACACTTTACCAAACTCAGTCACCAGCTTCTGCAGTTTCTCACCCTGAATATTATCTTGTGGAGGCACAGTTGAAGATTTGTAGAGGTTTTCAGAAAAGAAGAATGTATGTTAGGGTGAAGAGAGTGGTGAGAGTAAGTGAGCTTGGTAAGGAGACTTGTGTGAAGAAGTACCAGGAGAGAATGAGTAGAGAATGGAAGAAGGTGAGAACAAAGGACATATGGGAGTAGGGGAGGAGTGGGATGTATTTAGGGAAGCAGTGATGGCTTGTGCAAAAGATGCTTGTGGCATGAGAAGCGTGGGAGGTGGGCAGATTAGAAAGGGTAGTTAGTGGTGGGATGAAGAAGTAAGATTGTCAGTGAAAGAGAAGAGAGAGGCATTGGGATGATTTTTGCAGGGAAATAATGCAAATAACTGGGAGATGTATTAAAGAAAGAGGCAGGAGGTCAAGAGAAAGGTGCAAGAGGTGAAAAAGAGGGCAAATGAGAGTTGGGGTGGATGAGTATCATTAAATTTTAGGGAGAATAAAAAGATGTTTTGGAAGGAGGTAAATAAAGTGCATAAGACAAGGGAATCAATGGGAACTTCAGTGAAGGGGGCTAATGTGGAAGTGATAACAAGTAGTGGTGATGTGAGAAGGAGATGGAGTGAGTATTTTAAAGGTTTGTGGAATGTGTTTGATGATAGAGTGGCAGATATAGGGTGTTTTGGTCGAGGTGGTGTGCAAAGTGAGAGGGTAAGGGAGAATGAGTTGGTAAACAGAGAAGAGGTAGTAAAAGCTTTGCAGAAGGTGAAAGCTAGCAAGGAAGCAGGTTTGGATGGTATTGCAGTGGAATTGATTAAAAAAGGGGGTGACTATATTGTTGACTGGTTGGTAAGATTATTTAATGTGTGTATGACTCATGGTGAGGTGCCTGAGGATTGGCAGAATGGTTGCATAGTGCCATTGTATAAAGGCAAAGGGGATAAAAGTGAGTGCTCAAATTACAGAGGTATAAGTTTGTTGAGTATTCCTGGGAAATTATATGGGAGGGTATTGATTGAGAGGGTGAAGGCATGTACAGAGCATCAGATTGGGAAAGAGCAGTGTGGTTTGAGAAGTGGTAGAGTATGCGTGGATCAGGTGTTTGCTTTGAAGAATGCATGTGAGAAATACTTAGAAAAGCAAATGGATTTGTATGTAGCATTAATGGATCTGGAGAAGGCATGTGATAGAGTTGATAGAAATGCTCTGGAAGGTATTAAGAATATATGGTGTGGGAGGCAAGTTGTTAGAAGCAGTGAAAAGTTTTTATCGAGGATGTAAGGCATATGTACATGTAGAAAGAGAGGAAAGTGATTGGTTCTCAGTAAATGTAGGTTTGTGGCAGGGGTGTGTGATGTCTCCATGGTTGTTTAATTTGTTTATGGATGGGGTTGTTAGGGAGGTGAATGCAAGAGTTTTGGAAAGGGGGGCAAGTATGCAGTCTGTTGTGGATGAGAGAGCTTGGGAAGTGAGTCAGTTGTTGTTTGCTGATGATACAGCGCTGGTGGCAGATTCGTGTGAGAAACTGCAGAAGTTGGTGACTGAGTTTGGTAAAGTGTGTGAAAGAAGAAAGCTGAGAGTAAATGTGAATAAGAGTAAGGTTATTAGGTACGGTAGGGTTCAGGGACAAGTCAATTGGGAGGTAAGTTTGAATGGAGAAAAACTGGAGGAAGTGAAGTGTTTTAGATATCTGGGAGTGGATTTGGCAGCTGATGGAACCATGGAAGCGGAAGTGAATCATAGGGTGGGGGAGGGGGCAAAAGTTCTGGGAGCGTTGAAGAATGTGTGGAAGTCGAGAACATTATCTCAGAAAGCAAAAATGGGTATGTTTGAAGGAATAGTGGTTCCAACAATGTTATATGGTTGCGAGGCGTATGCTATAGATAAAGCTGTGCGGAGGAGGGTGGATGTGCTGGAAATGAGATGTCTGAGGACAATATGTGGTGTGAGGTGGTTTGATCGAGTAAGTACTAAGAGGGTGAGAGAGATGTGTGGTGATAAAAAGAGTGTGGTTGAGAGAGCAGAAAAGGGTGTTTTGAAATGGTTTGGTCACATGGAGAGAATGAGTGAGGAAAGATTGACCAAGACGATATATGTGTCAGGTGGAGGGAACGAGGAGAAGTGGAAGACCAAATTGGAGGTGGAAAGATGGTGTGAAAAAGATTTTGAGTGATCGGGGCCTGAACATGCAGGAGGGTGAAAGGCATGCAAGGAATAGAGTGAATTGGAACGATGTGGTATACCGGGGTCGACGTGCTGTCAATGGATTGAACCAGGGCATGTGAAGCGTCTGGGGTAAACCATAGAAAGTTCTGTGGGACCTGGGTGTGGAAAGGGAGCTGTGGTTTCGGTGCATTATTACATGACAGCTAGAGGCTTGAGCGTGAATGAATGTGGCCTTTGTTGTCTTTTCCTAGCGCTACCTCGCACACATGAGGGGGGAGGGGGATTTAATTTCATGTGTGGCAGGGTGGCGATGGGAAAGAATAAGGGCAGACAGTATGAATTATGTACATGTGTATATATGTATATGTCTGTGTGTGTATATATATGTATACGTTGAGATGTATAGGTATGTATATTTGAGTGTGTGGACGTGTATGTATATACATGTGTATGTGGGTGGGGTGGGCCATTCTTTCTTCTGTTTCCTTGCGCTACCTTGCTAACGCGGGAGACAGCGACAAAGCAAAATAAATGTGATAGAGTGTAAGAAAGTAAACTCCATATTGATATGGGTAAAACTGAAAGTTGATGGAGAGAGATGGGTGATTATTGGTGCATATGCACCTGGGCATGAGAAGAAAGATCATGAGAGGCAAGTGTTTTGGGAGCAGCTGAATGAGTGTGTTAGTGGTTTTGATGCACGAGACCGGGTTATGGTGATGGGTGATTTGAATGCAAAGGTGAGTAATGTGGCAGTTGAGGGAATAATTGGTATAGATGAGGTGTTCAGTGTTGTAAATGGAAATGGTGAAGAGCTTGTAGATTTATGTGCTGAAAAAGGACTGGTGATTGGGAATACCTGGTTTAAAAAGAGAGATATACATAAGTATACGTATGTAAGTAGGAGAGATGGCCAGAGAGCTTTATTGGATTACGTGCTAATGGATAGGCACGCGAAAGAGAGACTTTTGGATGCCAATGTGCTGAGAGGTGCAACTGGAGGGATGTCTGATCATTATCTTGTAGAGGCGAAGGTGAAGATCTGTAGAGGTTTTCAGAAGAGAAGAGAGAATGTTGGGGTCAAGAGAGTAGTGAGAGTAAGTGAGCTTGGGAAGGAGACTTTTGTGAGGAAGTACCAGGAGAGACTGAGTACAGAATGGAAAAAGGTGAGAATAAAGGAGGTAAAGGGAGTGGGGGAGGAATGGGATGTATTTAGGGAAGCAGTGATGGCTTGCGCAAAAGATGCTTGTGGCATGAGAATTGTGGAAGGTGGGCAGATTAGAAAGGGTAGTGAGTGGTGGGATGAAGAAGTAAGATTATTAGTGAAAGAGAAGAGTGAGGCATTTGGACGATTTTTGCAAGGAAATAATGCAAATGAGTGGGAGATGTATAAAAGAAAGAGGCAGGAGGTCAAGAGAAAGGTGCAAGAGGTGAAAAAGAGGGCAAATGAGAGTTGGGGTGAGAGTATCATTAAATTTTAGGGAGAAGAAAAAGATGTTTTGGAAGGAGGTAAATAAAGTGCGTAAGACAAGGGAACAAATGGGAACTTCAGTGAAGGGGGCAAATGGGGAGGTGATAACAAGTAGTGGTGATGTGAGAAGGAGATGGAGTGAGTATTTTGAAGGTTTGTTGAATGTGTTTGATGATAGAATGGCAGATATAGGGTGTTTTGGTCGAGGTGGTGTGCAAAGTGAGAGGGTTAGGGAGGATGATTTGGTAAACAGAGAAGAGGTAGTAAAAGCTTTGCAAAAGATAAAAGCCGGCAAGGGAGCGGGTTTGGATGGTATTGCAGTGGAATTTATTAAAAAAGGGGGAGACTGTATCGTTGACTGGTTAGTAAGGTTATTTAATGTATGTATGATTCATGGTGAGGTGCCTGAGGACTGGCGGAAGGCTTGCATAGTGCCATTGTACAAAGGCAAAGGGGATAAGTGAGTGCTCAAATTACAGAGGTATAAGTTTGTTGAGTACTCCTGGGAAATTATATGGGAGGGTATTGATTGAGAGGGTGAAGGCATGTACAGAGCATCAGATTGGGAAAGAGCAGTGTGGTTTCAGAAGTAGTAGAGGATGTGTGGATCAGGTGTTTGCTTTGAAGAATGTATGTGAGAAGTACTTAGAAAAGCAAATGGATTTGTATGTAGCATTTATGGATCTGGAGAAGGCGTATGATAGAGTTGATAGAGATGCTCTGTGGAAGGTATTAAGAATATATGGTGTGGGAGGCAAGTTGTTAGAAGCAGTGAAAAATTTCTATTGAGGATGTAAGGCATGTGTACATGTAGGAAGAGAGGAAAGTGATTGGTTCTCAGTGAATGTAGGTTTGTGGCAGGGGTGTGTGATGTCTCCATGGTTGTTTAATTTGTTTATGGATGGGGTTGTTAGGGAGGTGAATGCAAGAGTTTTGGAAAGAGGGGCAAGTATGAAGTCTGTTGGGGATGAAAGAGCTTGGGAAGTGAGTCAGTTGTTGTTCGCTGATGATACAGCGCTGGTGGCTGATTCATGTGAGAAACTGCAGAAGCTGGTGACTGAGTTTGGTAAAGTGTGTGAAAGAAGAAAGTTAAGAGTAAATGTGAATTAGAGCAAGTTTATTAGGTACAGTAGGGTTGAGGGTCAAGTCAACTGGGAGGTAAGTTTGAATGGAGAAAAACTGGAGGAAGTAAAGTGTTTTAGATATCTGGGAGTGGATCTGGCAGCGGATGGAACCATGGAAGCAGAAGTGAATCATAGGGTGGGGGAGGGGGCGAAAATTCTGGGAGCCTTGAAGAATGTTTGGAAGTCGAGAACATTATCTCGTAAAGCAAAAATGGGTATGTTTGAAGAAATAGTGGTTCCAACAATGTTGTATGGTTGCGAGGCGTCGGCTATGGATAGAGTTGTGCGCAGGAGGGTGGATGTGCTGGAAATGAGATGTTTGAGGACAGTATGTGTTGTGAGGTAGTTTGATCGAGTAAGTAATGTAAGGGTAAGAGAGATGTGTGGAAATAAAAAGAGCGTGGTTGAGAGAGCAGAAGAGGGTGTTTTGAAATGGTTTGGTCACATGGAAAGAATGAGCGAGGAAAGATTGACCAAGAGGATATATGTGTCAGAGGTGGAGGGAATGAGGAGAAGTGGGAGACCAAATTGGAGGTGGAAAGATGGAGTGAAAAAGATTTTGAGTGATCGGGGCCTGAACATGCAGGATGGTGAAAGGCGTGCAAGGAATAGAGTGAATTGGAACAATGTGGTATACCGGGGTCGACGTGCTGTCAATGGATTGAACCAGGGCATGTGAAGCATCTGGGGTAAACCATGGAAAGTTCTGTGGGGTCTGGATGTGGAAAGGGAGCTGTGGTTTCGGTGCATGATTACATGACAGCTAGAGAGTGAGTGTGAACGAATGGGGCCTTTGTTGTCTTTTTCCTAGTGCTACCTCGCACACATGAGGGGGGAGGGGGTTGTTATTCCATGTGTTTGCGAGGTGGCGATGGGAATAAATAAAGGCAGCAGAAAGTATGAATTATGTATATGTGTATATATGTATATGTCTGTGTGTGTATATATGTGTGTACATTGAGATGTATAGGTATGTATATTTGCGTGTGTGGATGTGTATGTATATACATGTGTATGTGGGTGGGTTGGGCCATTCTGTCATCTGTTTCCTTGTGCTACCTTGCTAATGCAGGAGACAGCAACAAAGCAAAATAAATCAGTAAATAGAATATATATATATATTTATACCGGGGTTGACATGCTGTCAGTGGACTGAACCAGGGCATGTGAAACATCTGAGGCAAACCATGGATAGGTCTGCGGGGCCTGAATGTGGATCAGGAGCTGTGGTTTCAGTGCATTATACATAACAGCTAGAGACTGAGTGTGAATGAATGTGGCCTTTTTTTGTCTGAGTTCCTGGTGCTATCTCACTGAAGCAGTGGGTAGCGATGGTTTTTCCTGTGGGGTGGAGTAGCACCAGAAATTGATGAAGGGAAGCAAGTATGAATATGTACTTGTGTATATATGTATATGTCTATGTATGTATGTGTGTACGTATGGGCATTTATGTATATATATGTGTATTTGAGTGGATGGGCCATTCTTCGTTTGTTCTCTGGCACTACCTTGCTGACACAGGAAACAGTGATTAAGTATAATAAATTATAAATATAATCTTTAAGTGTATAATACTTTTTGATACATTGTGGTTGGCAACACTGATAATTCTTTTTGTATCTGAGGTTTTCTGGCTCCCACCTTTTACCACACTCCCAAGAATTGGCAGATTAGACAAATCCAAATTATATGTCATTCAGGGTCCCCTACACACTTTATTTCCTCTGCTTACTTGTGCCCAACAAACCTGCTGGAGAGCAGATATAAAATTTTGAACATCAATATATGGTCCATGGTGATCTCTGCACCAGCATCATTGTGTTTGTGTGTGTGTGTACTAGTCAAAAATAGACTGGAAAAAATTAGCATGTCACAAAATTACTTACCGATAGCTCGTAGCATAGAGCCAAATCCACCTTTTCCCCCAAGGAGCCTGAGAGTAGCCACAACAGTTGCATCTTCAGGTACTGGTGATGAAGGGGAGAGGATATGACCACTGGACTGCAAAACAACATCTGAAACTTGCCCCTGTGAACACCAACAGATAATGGAATATATATGTCTTGATGGTTGAAAAGCCTTTTCTCTCCTGTGTGGAGTCTGCAAGCAAAATGAGATACCACCTCATTTAGTGTGGAAACCCAGTTTCCAACACCCTTCATGGTGAAGGTTTGTGGAGGCTTTCAGAAAACAGGAAATGATGTTAGTGGAAAGAGGGCAGTAAAAAAAAAGTGAGCTTGGAAAAGATGTGTGTGAAGATATACCAGAGAAGATGGAGTGTAGAGTAAATGAAGTTAACAGAGTAGGTGTGGAATGTAAGGTATCTTGGGAAGCACTCCAACCATGTGCGAGAGAAATGTGTGACATTCTGAAAATGGAAGGACTGGTAAGGAAAGATAGTGAGTGGTGAGATGGGCATTTTAAGTTGCCAGTGAAAGGTAAACAGAGATGTGTATGGCAATAATTGCAATGAAGGAGTGCAAGTAATTGGGAAGTATATAAGAGAAAGGGGCAGGACATTTACTTATCTATATCTCTGACATAAGTTCCCTCCAGGAACCCCCATCAAGAGGGTGGCCATGGCAAGAGAGTCTCCACTTATCTCCGTCCTTATCATGACTGCCTCACATACATCATTCCATGCATTCTTCCACCATTTTTCTGCTTCCAGAAATTTTCCACCCTATTTCCCCACGTCACAGGTGGCGTTCCTATCACACCAATCCCTTTCATCGTACTTTCATACACTCTCCTTGTGAACTCCCCATCTTGCATTCTTTCCACATGCCTGAACTACCTAAAAGTATTGTTTCACCAACTCTCCCACTCAGCAATTCATTCCCTTTGCCATACCAAATCTCTCAAACACCCTCTTATTTCTCTCTTCATTCCATCTAGTTATACTGTATGCTCCTCTCAAATAGCTCATCTCTACAGCATGGATTCTTGCCCTTTATGACATATTCCATGTTCTTGGTTTGGCTGCATAGGTCAGGGTGAGGAGAACTAAGCTGTCCTTCAATCCTTTCTTCACATCCATACTTACACCTCTAGCCTTCATTATTCTGTTAAGGGACCCAATGACTCTTCTACCCTGTACTGCTTTTCCCCTTATCTCTCCCTCCATGTCACCAAACTTACCTAAAACAACATGCAAATACTTAAATTTTTAAAGCCTTTCTCCCTCCATATCTATAGCACAATTTAGCAAACTTTCTTCTCTCACTCTATAGTGCTTTGCAAAAATCTGTATCTTTTCAAACCATTACTTTACTTTTACTTACATTTACCTTTAATTGCCCATGTTTAGACATCATAAAACACACACTTACAACCTTCTGTAACTTCTCTTCACTCTCAACAAACAACACAGTATCATCTGCAAACAAACTTGCCACATGCCACCATACCTCACCACCACACTCCATCTCTGCACCCACTTTCCCTAATTTTACTTTCATCTCTCTAAACACTCCATCCATATATATGTTAAAAAGCCATGGTGACATCACATAGCCCTGACTCATGCCTGCATGTATACCAAAACTTTTGCTCAACTCTCCATTCACTCTTACATATGCATTTGTTCCTCTTTAGAAGACTTTCGTGCTATCCAACAGTTGCCTTCCTGTTCCACATTTCCTTCAAAAATCCCATAAAGTATTCCACTTGACTCTGTCATACACTCTCTCTAATTCCATAAAAGCTGCATACAGCTACTCACCTTTTGCTAGATACTTTTCCACAGTCTTTTCACAGCAAAAACCTGATCCATACATCCCCTCCCTTGCTTAAAACCCTTTGTTCTTCATTTATTCTGCATTCAGTCACTTCCCTCACTCTATCAATCAAATCTCTTACAAACAATTTTACTAGTATACTCAAGACATTTTATTATGCTTGATCACCATTTTTTGCATTAGCGAGGTAGCACCAGAAAACAGCCAAAGGACACATCCACTCACATACACATTTGTGTACATATATGCACCTATATATGCATCCCAGGAATACTCAACAAACTTATGCCTCTGTTGTTTAAACACTAACTTTTATCCCCTTTGCCTTTGTACAATTGCATTATGCATGCATTCCGCTAATCCTCAGGCACTTCACCATGGTCCATACATACTGTGAATATTCTTAGCAACCAATCAATAACACAGTCACTCCCTCTTTAAATGAATTACACTGCAGTACAATCCAAACCTGCCTCACTAAGGCAGGAAATGATGAACATGTATGAGAAACATTACACCTAAGTGGCACTGGCTTAGTCGTAAAGTTGTTTCCACAGTCAACTGCCATATGCTGAGTGCTGTTTCTTGCACTCCCTTTACATGGAAATAAAGGCAGTGTGTATTTCCTCATGCATTTTGCAATCATGTTCCAAGACACAGAGGTACTATAAAGAATTATCATTGTTCAGGTTTTAGCACTTAATTACTGTGTATTTGAATATAATCACTGCCAGTAAGCATACACACTTCCATGGAATAACTTGCATAAAATACATATTTCCTGAGATGCATTTTCCTTATCATGTTTCAGAACTTCAAAATGTATTACTTCTGATAATGGCTTTAGACATAGGCACTTTGAAAAAAAATTTATGCCCAGTATTTACATTTATGTACAGTTCTCTTTCTATATGCAGTACACTTATTGACATACCTTCCCAGCCACCTGGAATGAGGGAGAAATGACATGCAAACTTCATCCTGGATGATGCCAAGGTGAAGTGACTCAAATTATGGTGTTGGAAATTCAAATTGTCACAGTAAGACATATAGTGAATAATGCATTTCAAATGATGATCATTAGCAATTTAAGGGTTATTACAGTACTTTGTTTTCCACTCTTGGAAGTTTTTAATTTCATGATATATTTGTTCATTCTTTCTGTGTTACAAAACATAAATCATCATACGTCATTCTCATCTTTCAGCAATGCACACTTCAATTTTTTTGTCTTTCTTGATAGTTCATGTGATCCATTTCCTTAACTTTACCTCATCTCTTATTAACAGAGCATTTTACACATGGGACAGACTTTGCTGAAACTAATATTGTTTCAGCAACTGCTTTCTTAACTTTGTCAGAATTCTGCCTTAAAGAAGAATACTGTAGCTTCAATTGTAGCTTTGTGCTATACTGGCGGAATGCTCCCCTTGCTCAAGCTTCTTACTCATTGTTAACTTTTCTTCTAACATGAAAATTTTATTCTTTTTTAATTAGGCATCTGCTGGTTACAAATAGAGCATTTAGCTCCTGTGATGCTAAATGTAAAGATTGCAGCACATATTATGACAGCTCCAAATTCAGCAAAGTTTTGCTCTCTCTGAGAACCATTTGGTGACTAAGCAGCAGGCCAGCATTACTACCCAGCATGCCCAGCTATGAGTGGCATGCAATTTGAGTTAATAAATAAGCAATACAACCAAGAATCTTACCAGAGCACTTATGGATTTTGTTTTTTAAATTTTATTATTTTTTTATTATTTTGCTTTGTCGATGTCTCCCGCGTTAGTGAGATAGCGCAAGGAAACAGACGAAAGAATGGCCCAACCCACCCACATACACATGTATATACATACATGTCCACACACGCAAATATACATACCTATACATCTCAACGTATACATATATGTACACACACAGACATATACATATATACACATGTACATAATTCATACTGTCTGCCTTTATTCATACTCATCGCCACCTCGCCACACATGAAATAACAACCCCCTCCCCCTCGTGTGCGAGGTAGCACCAGGAAAAGACAACAAAGGCCACATTCATTCACACTCAGTCTCTAGCTGTCATGTAATAATGCACCAAAACCACAGCTCCCTTTCCACATCCAGGCCCCACAGAACTTTCCATGGTTTACCCCAGACGCTTCACATGCCCTGGTTCAATCCATTGACAGCACGTCGACCCCGGTATACCACATCATTCCAATTCACTCTATTCCTTGCACGCCTTTCACCCTCCTGCATGTTCAAGCCCCGATCACTCAAAAGCTTTTTCACTCCATCTTTCCTCCTCCAATTTGGTCTCCCACTTCTCCTCGTTCCCTCCACCTCCGACACATATATCCTCTTGGTCAATCTTTCCTCACTCATTCTCTCCATGTGACCAAACCATTTCAAAACACCCTCTTCTGCTTTCTCAACCACACTCTTTTTATTACCACACATCTCTCTTACCCTATTATTACTTACTCGATCAAACCACCTCACACCACATATTGTCCTCAGACATCTCATTTCCAGCACATCCACCCTCCTCCGCACAACTCTATCCATAGCCCACGCCTCGCAACCATGTAATTATCATTGTTGGAACCACTATTCCTTCAAACATACCCACTTTTGCTTTCCGAGATAATGTTCTTGACTTCGACACATTCTTCAGTGCTCCCAGAATTTTCGCCCCCTCCCCCACCCTATGATTCACTTCCACTTCCATGGTTCCGTCCGCTGCCAAATTCAGTCCCAGATATCTAAAACACTACACTTCCTCCAGTTTTTCTCCATTTAAACTTACCTCCCAATTGACTTGACCCTCAACCCTACTGTACCTAATAACCTTGCTCTTATTCACATTTACTCTCAACTTTCTTCTTTCACACACTTTACCAAACTCAGTCACCAGCTTCTGCAGTTTCTCACCCGAATCAGCCACCAGCGCTGTATCATCAGCGAACAACAACTGACACTTCCCAAGCTCTCTCATCCACAACAGCCTGCATACTTGCCCCTCTTTCCAAAACTCTTGCATTTACCTCCCTAACAACTCCATCCATAAACAAATTAAACAACCATGGAGACATCACACACCCCTGCCGCAAACCTACATTCACTGAGAACCAATCACTTTCCTCTCTTCCTACACGTACACATGCCTTACATCCTCGATAAAAACTTTTCACTGCTTCTAACAACTTGCCTCCCACACCATATATTCTTAATACCTTCCACAGAGCATCTCTATCAACTCTACCATATGCCTTCTCCAGATCCATAAATGCTACATACAAATCCATTTGCTTTTCTAAGTATTTCTCACATACATTCCTCAAAGCAAACACCTGATCCACACATCCTCTACCACTTCTGAAACCACACTGCTCTTCCCAATCTGATGCTCTGTACCTGCCTTCACCCTCTCAACCAATACCCTCCCATATAATTTACCAGGAATACTCAACAAACTTATACCTCTGTAATTTGAGCACTCACTCTTATCCCCTTTGCCTTTGTACAATGGCACTATGCAAGCATTCCGCCAATCCTCAGGCACCTCACCATGAATCATACATACATTAAATAACCTTACTAACCAGTCAACAATACAGTCACCCCCTTTTTTAATAAATTCCACTGCAATACCATCCAAACCCGCTGCCTTGCCGGCTTTCATCTTCCGCAAAGCTTTTACTACCTCTTCTCTGTTTACCAAATCATCCTTCCTAACCCTCTCACTTTGCTCACCACCTCGACCAAAACACCCTATATCTGCCACTCTATCATCAAACACATTCAACAAAACCTTCAAAATACTCACTCCATCTCCTTCTCACATCACCACTACTTGTTATCACCTCCCCATTAGCCCCCTTCACTGAAGTTCCCATTTATTCCCTTGTCTTACGCACTTTATTTACCTCCTTCCAAAACATCTTTTTATCCTCCCTAAAATTTAATGATACTCTCTCACCCCAACTCTCATTTGCCCTCTTTTTCACCTCTTGCACCTTTCTCTTGACCTCCTGCCTCTTTCTTTTATACATCTACCACTCATTTGCATTATTTCCCTGCAAAAATCGTCCAAATGCCTCTCTCTTCTCTTTCACTAATAATCTTACTTCTTCATCCCACCACTCACTACCCTTTCTAATCTGCCCTCCTCCCACGCTTCTCCTGCCACAAGCATCTTTTGCGCAAGCCATCACTGCTCCCCTAAATACATCCCATTCCTTCCCCACTCCCCTTAGCTCCTTTGTTCTCACCTTTTTCTATTCTGTACTCAGTCTCTCTTGGAACTTCCTCACACAAGTCTCCTTCCCAAGCTCACTTACTCTCACCACTCTCTTCACCCCAACATTTTCTCTTCTTTTCTGAAAACCTCTACAAATCTTCACCTTCGCCTCCACAAGATAATGATCAGACATCCCTCCCTGGATTGAATCAAGGCATGTGGGGCATCTGGGGTGGGCCATGGAAAGTTCTGTGGGGCCTGGATGTGGAAAGGGAGCTGTGATTTCGGGCATTATTGCATGACAGCTAGAGACTGAGAGTGAACGAATGGGGCCTTTGTTGTCTTTTCCTAGCGCTACCTTGCACACATGAGGGGGGAGGGGGATGTTATTCCATGTGTGGCGAGGTGGCGATGGGAATGAATAAAGGCAGACAGTGTGAATTGTGTGCATGTGTATATATGTATGTGTCTGTGTGTGTATATATATGTGTACATTGAGATGTATGGGTATGTATATTTGCATGTGTGGACGTGTATGTATATACATGTGTATGGGGGTGGGTTGGGCCATTTCTTTCGTCTGTTTCCTTGCGCTGCCTTGCAAACGCGGGAGACAGCGAAAGCAAAATAAATAAAATAAAATCCCTCCAGTTGCACCTCTCCGCACATTAACATCCAAAAGTCTCTCTTTCGCATGCCTATCAATTAACACATAATCCAATAACGCTCTCTGGCCATCTCTCCTACTTACATACTTATACTTATGTATATCTCTCTTTTTTAAACCAGGTATTCCCAATCACCAGTCCTTTTTCAGCACATAAATCTGCAAGCTCTTCACCATTTCCATTTACAACACTGAACACCCCATATATATCAATTATTCCCTCAACTTCCACGTTCAAACACTTGTCCCTCATGATCTTTCTTCTCATGCACACCAATAATCACCCATCTCTCTCCATCAACTTTCAGTTTTACCCATATCAATCTAGAGTTAACTTTCTTACACTATCATATACTCCCACCACTCCTGTTTCAGGAGTAGTGCTACTCCTTCCCTTGCTCTTGTCCTCTCACTAACTCCTGACTTTACTCCCAAGACATGCAAGACATACAAAGTGTGAATGTGAAACCATGCAGCTTGATTCTGCACATATGGGGGCTGGGTGTAAAGGTAGTTAACAACAAGAACCTAAAATTCATAGTCCATGCTGTGGATATAGAACCAAATAGTACTGGAATTTCTGGCAAAGTTTAACAAGAAGGTAAGCACACATAAATTATTTCCTTAAGGATATAATTACCAAATACAAATATGGAAGGGCTCCTGAAGTTTCGGGAGCTGCTGCTTTTTGTGTTTTGTATCGGACATATGGCCCATCTCAGCAAATTCAGAAAGAACCTTCACCAACCATGTACTGAATTTTTTCTTCTCTTTGCTTTAAGCCAAAGGTGTCTTCTTTACCCCCTTAACAGACTAAACCCTGAATTTCCACAATTAAAAAACAAAAAATGTCTATCCCATGTGGAATACCCACCTGCATACTTGCATTCCTAATCTGTGTTTACAACAAGTGCTAAATAACGTGCTATGTTTTCCAAATGATGTATGATTTATACTGCATATAGCTTACTTTTTTTTAATAAAGAGGGAACTTTTCTGAATGTGAAAATTTTAGTTACCTGGAAGAAGTAAACCCATATTAGTCTGAGGTATCAGAATTCTGCTGTAGTACTATGCATGGGGAAGAACAGGTGTCACTTGGACCTAAAAGAATTCTCCTTCCCATTAGTTAAAATCCTGTCGTCCGTTTGACATTACATATTTTTTCTTTACTAGTACCACTAGCATATTAAGGTGTTTGAAGCATTAAGATTAAACAGAGACCTCAAATGTTTATGATAACAAAGCATGCAAAAAGAGCTTTCCTAACCTCTTTCTGGATCAAAGCTTCTAAAATTGTCCTTCCTGTCATATCTTTCCCTTTGATACACCATGATCGTCGATGACCAGACACATGTGACTCCAGGAGTATCATTGTGGCTGCTGTATCAAAACCTGTAAGGAGAATATTACAAGATAACCATGGAAGCAGAAGTGAGTCACAGGGTAGGGGAGGGGGCGAAGGTTCTGGGAGCAGAGCGTTGAGGAATGTGTGGAAGGCGAGAACGTTATCTCGGAGAGCAAAAATGGGTATGTTTGAAGGAAAAGTGGTCCCAACAATGTTATATGATTGCAAGGCATGGGCTATAGATAAGGTTATGTGGAGGAGGGTGGATGTGTTGGAAATAAAATGTATGAGGACAATATATGGTTTGAGGTGGTTTGATCGAGTAAGTAATGAAAGGGTAAGAGATGTGTGGTAAAAGAGTGTGGTTGAGAGAGCAGAAGAGGGTGTTTTGAAATGGTTTGGTCTCATGGAGAGAATGAGTGAGGAAAGATTGACAAAGAGGATATATGTGTCAGAGGTAGAGGGAACGAGGAGAAGCGCGAGACCAAATTGGAGGTGGAAGGATGGAGTGAAAAGAATTTTGAGCGATCAGGACCTGACCATACAGGAGGGTGAAAGGCGTGCAAGGAACAGAGTGAATTGGAACAATGTGGTATACCAGGGTCGACGCGCTGTCAATGGATTGAACCAGGGCATGTGAAGCGTCTGGGATAAACCATGGAAAGTTTTGTGGGGCCAGGATGTGGAAAGGGAGCTGTGGTTTCGGTGCATTACACATGATAGCTTGAGACTGAGTGTGAACGAATGTGGCCTGCTTTCTCTTTTCCTAGTGTTACCTTACGGTGTGTGTGTGTGTGTGTGTGTGTGTGTGTGTGTGTGTGTGTGGGGTGGGGGGGGGGGGGTGCTATTTCGTGTGTGGCAGGGAGGCGACAGAAATGGATGAAGGCAGCAAGTATGAATATGCACACGTGTATGTATGTATATGTATATGTATGTATACGTTGTGTGGGCATTTATGTATATACATGTGTATGTGGTTGGGTTGGGCCATTCTTTCATCTGTTTCTTGTACTACCTCGCAAATGCAGGAGACAGCAATAAAGTAATATATTAAAAAATGTGTACATAAGTATGCGTATGTGGGTAAGAAAGATGGTCAAGGAGCATTATTGGATTACATACTATGTAACTGATAGGCATGTAAGAGAGACTTTTGGATGTGAATGTGTTGGGAGGGGCTGCTGGGGGATATCTGATTTCAAGGGTGACCCACTAGCTGTACACCTCCTCATCAAACTTGATTTTTGCTCCTGAGAGTTGGCTGCTTATGTGCCCCTACCACTAGCTAGACTATGCAATACCGGCCATTAGTAACTCAAGGGTGGGCCATTATGATAAGTGTTTCTGTACACCTAGAAGGTTTGGAACTCTCTACCCTATAGTGACTTTCCCAGTAACTATGACCTAGCACATTTTAAAAGACAGGTTTATATGTCCTTCAGTTTTCATAAATACTTCCCCTTGTCTATTCCCTTCCCCTAACAAGGTTTATATGTCCTTCAGTTTTCATAAATACTTTCCTTTGTCTGTTCTTTTCCCCTAACATTAACCTTTCTCTTTTTCAATAAGGCCCAGCCTTAATGTGGACTCCTGCCCATGACTGGAGCCTCCAATGTAGAAAAAAAAATCTTTGTATATTCCCTAAAGTGTACTGACACTTGCTCGCCCCAACTCTCATGTGCCATCTTTTTCAGCCCGTGCACCTTCTTTTTGATCTCTTGCCACTTTCTCTTATATCTCTCCCAGTCAGTTGCATCCTTCACAAGCAACTTAACTTCTTCATCCCATCACTTAATTCCCTTTCTAATCTGCCCATGTCCTGCCTACACATGCCACATGCATCTCTTTCACAGGTTAGTAATGCTTCCTTAAATATTTCCATTTCTCACACACTACCCAAGCTTTGTTTACTCTAACCTTTTCCCATTCTACACTCAATCTTTCTTGGTATATCTTCACACGTCTGTTTTCCAAGCTTACTTACTCTCCAGTCTCTTCTCACTCATAATGTTTCCTCTTTTCTAAAAGCCTCTATAAAATCTTCACACCTTCCTCCACAAAGTCAAGATCAGATATCCCCCAGCAGCCCCTCCCAACACATTCACATCCAAAAGTCTCTCTTACATGCCTATCAGTAACATAGTATGTAATCCAATAATGCTCCTTGACCATCTTTCTTACTCACATACGCATACTTATGTACACATTTTTTAATATATTACTTTATTGCTGTCTCCTGCGTTTGCGAAGGTAGTGCAAGAAACAGATGAAAGAATGGCCCAACCCAACCACATACACATGTATATACATAAATGCCCACACAACGTATACATACATATACATATACATACATACACGTGTGCATATTCATACTTGCTGCCTTCATCCATTTCTGTCGCCTCCCTGCCACACACGAAATAGTACGAAATGGCCCACCCTTGAGTTACCAATGGCCGGTATTGCATAGTCTAGCTAGTGGTAGGGGCACATAAGCAGCCAACTCTCAGGAGCAAAAATCTAAGTTTGAGGAGGAGGTGTACAGCTAGTGGGTCAAGCTTTGAAGTTACCTGGGAGAGTTGATAAGTTGGACTGCTTTTGACTCAACTCTGTCAAGTAAGGCTGCAGAGATGGAACAACCTCAGATGTGACAGCAGTACTCCACACAAGGACAGATCAATCCATAGTACAAACGGAGCAACCATTTGGAAGATAAGAAATTTTGACATCTAAACATGACTTTCAGTTTCTCAGGGACAGACTTGACTATTTTTGTAATGTTAGGTTTACAAGATATGACTGGATGGTACAGTAATACCAAGTATGTTTACTGAGTTCAGAAGTGTAACTACAGAAATGTTGAGGGAGAGAAGAAATCTGTGAGGAGCTTTCAGTAGAGAGATGGGTAAAAACTGGGTATTGAAGCCATTAGGCATAATCAAATTCTGCCTTCCACATTAACATATGTCCAAATCTGAGTTTATTGAAGATGTTGTGTTGAGACAAGATGTAGATCAAGCCCAGTATCTTCATTTATGGTAGCTGTATCATAGGCATGAAGGGTCTTGCAATATAATAAAATGGTGGTAGTAGTGTTGTAATGATGGGTGTTGTCTAGAATGTGAGGAGGGAGAGTAGGAGTTATGTTTCTCTGGGGAGTGTGGTTTCTGATGACAGTATGTCTGATGGGTTAAAGTTTAAGACAGAGTTGGGAGGCCAGTTGTTTTGTGCTTGCCGGGTGAGGGGTTCTGTGAATACAGGTCACTGAAGTGTAAGGATTGTAGTAAAAAATGGGAAGGACAAAGATCATGAAATAACGTAAACATCTGAAGTAATGGATATATGTGAAACATGGTGTATTAAAAGCATGACCACCAATACACACTGTGCATGAGGAGGCGACACTACCACATGGAGATATATTAACACCAGGCTGTTTTTAGTACTGACCACCATCTTCGCAATACACTCCCAGAGTAAGTTTTATATTTCCCTGGTTAAGGCAAGTACCACTGATTTTTCCTGAATTATTATTCAATGTTGATTTTTCTTTCATTCATTACATGAGAAATAAATTAACTTTAATTTACTGTATAGCTATGTATGATGAATTAACTTTAATTTACTGTATAGCTATGTATGATGTCTATCATTGTTTGGAAGACCAATCTGGTGAGAGCACTAGGACAAAATATTTATTATTGCTTTGATTTGCTTCAATTTGTTTTTTATTATGAAACGATTGTTCTACAAGCTCATTTCATAGACAAATTGTATGGTGTACTGAGTTAATCTGGTGAATTTAGGTACATTTCGGCTGATTTAGTCTTATTTCCGGATTTCGTGGCCCCAGGAAATCTCAGCTCCTTGATATTTCTGGGTACGGTTGATTTTTAAGCGCCCCACAAACTTTTACTTAATTTACCTCAACGTTTACTCTGATCGTAATAGCCCTTCCAACCATCGTCTGATTTATAACCATTGGATTAGTGTCTATACCTCATCAGCATCCTTCTAAACCACTGCCATGAGTTTAAAAATATAAGAACATGCTTTTCTTTATAAAGTTATTACTACAGAACCCATACATATAAAAGCTTTCTTGCTTAGAATAAGTTAAAAGCTCAGAACAAAGCATAAAGTTATTACTACAGAACCCATACATATAAAAGCTTTCTTGCTTAGAATAAGTTAAAAGCTCAGAACAAAGCAAGTTCTTTAAGTACCCTTACCTTCCGTTATCAATGTTCACGATATATGGTGCAAGACACTGTCCTTTCTTAGCTCATAGGTCCCTCTTCAATGTTCCTAAACTTTCTACAGATCCTCAGGCAGTGTTGTAATGTTATCAACTAGTTGTGGGAACTTTTTATAGTAGAAAATATTAAAAATGCATGTTAAAATTCTTGACACAGGAAATATACTACCTTCCTACAAGCCTACTCTACTGTTTATGTTTACAAAATAACCACAACGTCGAGGACAGTTATTAATTCCAGGTTACAAAACCGTAAATTGATTCTTAAGGCATTGGAAATTAAAGCATTTTCTTTTTTCCATTCGTGTTCGCAATATATTTTTTTTCGTATTACTCTGTGTTTTAATAGTATTTATTACATTTTAATCTTTTCTGTGTAAATAATTTTGAAATGAAGAGTAGTTAAATATATAATGGCATGTTATCTCTAAACCAATATTGTGAACATAAACAAATGAAACGATACTCAATGGTCAATCCTTTGAGGCTGAGTTGATTTTATTAAGATACATAAACAGAAGCAGAGAAGATGGTAAATCAGAGTTGGAGTATCAGTAAAGTTCAGGGAGAATGAGGACATTCTTTAAAAAGAGGTTGATAGTGTGAGGACAACATGAGAAAGAGGACATCGGGAAAGGGTGCAAGCGTGAACTGGTAACAGGCAGAGATATGGTGAAAAGAAGGGATGAAAACTGTGAATGACTGTCTTATGTGTGTGATGCTAGAGTGCTAGATGTTGGGTGTTTGTTTAGGGAAAGTATGAGACGTGAGTCATGGCAGGTTGAGCGATGAAAAGACAAGGTGATGAAAGCCTTATGGAAGATGAAATCTTCGTAAAATCCAGAGCAGAGACGCCACTATATTAGGTTTATCATCTTAGCATTTCTCGTAAACGGTAAAATTACCTCTTCATACGAAATCTATGTTGTTACTGTAAGGGATGATGAAAGAGCGTGGGTTTCGCTTTACTATTTAAAACTACTTTCGATATTAACACGTCAGTGGTAAGTTCATGAAGGATAGGGAAAGTGTGGTTAAATAGTGTTATTGTTACCTGGGAAATCAAATAATAAACACTTTAGTGTTAGACTGCTTGTATGATGGTGATTATATATATATATATATATATATATATATATATATATATATATATATATATATATATATATATATATATATATATATACTTCAGTGAAGGGCGCAAATGGGGAGGTGATAACAAGTAGTGGTGATGTGAGAAGGAGATGGAGTGAGTATTTTGAAGGTTTGTTGAATGTGTTTGATGATAGAGTGGCAGATATAGGGTGTTTTGGTCGAGGTGGTGTGCAAAGTGAGAGGGTTAGGGAAAATGATTTGGTAAACAGAGAAGAGGTAGTGAAAGCTTTGCGGAAGATGAAAGCCGGCAAGGCAGCAGGTTTGGATGGTATTGCAGTGGAATTTATTAAAAAAGGGGGTGACTGTATTGTTGACTGGTTGGTAAGGTTATTTAATGTATGTATGACTCATGGTGAGGTGCCTGAGGATTGGCGGAATGCGTGCATAGTGCCATTGTACAAAGGCAAAGGGGATAAGAGTGAGTGCTCAAATTACAGAGGTATAAGTTTGTTGAGTATTCCTGGTAAATTATATGGGAGGGTATTGATTGAGAGGGTGAAGGCATGTACAGAGCATCAGATTGGGGAAGAGCAGTGTGGTTTCAGAAGTGGTAGAGGATGTGTGTGGATCAGGTGTTTGCTTTGAAGAATGTATGTGAGAAATACTTAGAAAAGCAAATGGATTTGTATGTAGCATTTATGGATCTGGAGAAGGCATATGATAGAGTTGATAGAGATGCTCTGTGGAAGGTATTAAGAATATATGGTGTGGGAGGCAAGTTGTTAGAAGCAGTGAAAAGTTTTTATCGAGGATGTAAGGCATGTGTACGTGTAGGAAGAGAGGAAAGTGATTGGTTCTCAGTGAATGTAGGTTTGCGGCAGGGGTGTGTGATGTCTCCATGGTTGTTTAATTTGTTTATGGATGGGGTTGTTAGGGAGGTAAATGCAAGAGTTTTGGAAAGAGGGGCAAGTATGAAGTCTGTTGGGGATGAGAGAGCTTGGGAAGTGAGTCAGTTGTTGTTCGCTGATGATACAGCGCTGGTGGCTGATTCATGTGAGAAACTGCAGAAGCTGGTGACTGAGTTTGGTAAAGTGTGTGGAAGAAGAAAGTTAAGAGTAAATGTGAATAAGAGCAAGGTTATTAGGTACAGTAGGGTTGAGGGTCAAGTCAATTGGGAGGTGAGTTTGAATGGAGAAAAACTGGAGGAAGTGAAGTGTTTTAGATATCTGGGAGTGGATCTGTCAGCGGATGGAACCATGGAAGCGGAAGTGGATCATAGGGTGGGGGAGGGGGCGAAAATTTTGGGAGCCTTGAAAAATGTGTGGAAGTCGAGAACATTATCTCGGAAAGCAAAAATGGGTATGTTTGAAGGAATAGTGGTTCCAACAATGTTGTATGGTTGCGAGGCGTGGGCTATGGATAGAGTTGTGCGCAGGAGGATGGATGTGCTGGAAATGAGATGTTTGAGGACAATGTGTGGTGTGAGGTGGTTTGATCGAGTAAGTAACGTAAGGGTAAGAGAGATGTGTGGAAATAAGAAGAGCGTGGTTGAGAGAGCAGAAGAGGGTGTTTTGAAATGGTTTGGGCACATGGAGAGAATGAGTGAGGAAAGATTGACCAAGAGGATATATGTGTCGGAGGTGGAGGGAACGAGGAGAAGAGGGAGACCAAATTGGAGGTGGAAAGATGGAGTGAAAAAGATTTTGTGTGATCGGGGCCTGAACATGCAGGAGGGTGAAAGGAGGGCAAGGAATAGAGTGAATTGGAGCGATGTGGTATACAGGGGTTGACGTGCTGTCAGTGGATTGAATCAAGGCATGTGAAGCGTCTGGGGTAAACCATGGAAAGCTGTGTAGGTATGTATATTTGCTGTGTGTGGACGTGTGTATGTACATGTGTATGGGGGGGGGGTTGGGCCATTTCTTTCGTCTGTTTCCTTGCGCTACCTCGCAAACGCGGGAGACAGCGACAAAGTATAAAAAAAAAAAAAAAAAAAAATATATATATATATATATATATATATATATATATATATAAAAAAAAAAATATATATATATATTTTTTTTTTGCTTTGTCGCTGTCTCCCGCGTTTGCGAGGTAGCGCAAGGAAACAGACGAAAGAAATGGCCCAATCCACCCCCATACACATGTATATACATACGTCCACACACGCAAATATACATACCTACACAGCTTTCCATGGTTTACCCCAGACGCTTCACATGCCCTGATTCAATCCACTGACAGCACGTCAACCCCGGTATACCACATCGATCCAATTCACTCTATTCCTTGCCCTCCTTTCACCCTCCTGCATGTTCAGGCCCCGATCACACAAAATCTTTTTCACTCCATCTTTCCACCTCCAATTTGGTCTCCCACTTCTCCTCGTTCCCTCCACCTCCAACACATATATCCTCTTGGTCAATCTTTCCTCACTCATTCTCTCCATGTGCCCAAACCATTTCAAAACACTCTCTTCTGCTCTCTCAACCACGCTATTTTTATTTCCACACATCTCTCTTACCCTTACATTACTTACTCGATCAAACCACCTCACACCACACATTGTCCTCAAACATCTCATTTCCAGCACATCCACCCTCCTGCACACAACTCTATCCAAAGCCCATGCCTCACAACCATACAACATTGTTGGAACCACTATTCCTTCAAACATACCCATTTTTGCTTTCCGAGATAATGTTCTCGACTTCCAAACATTCTTCAAGGCTCCCAGGATTTTCGCCCCCCTCCCCCACCCTATGATTCATTTCCACTTCCATGGTTCCATCCGCTGCCAGATCCACTCCCAGATATCTAAAACACTTCACTTCCTCCAGTTTTTCTCCATTCAAACTTACCTCCCAATTGACTTGACCCTCAACCCTACTGTACCTAATAACATTGCTCTTATTCACATTTACTCTTAACTTTCTTCTTTCACACACTTTACCAAACTCAGTCACCAGCTTCTGCAGTTTCTCACATGAATCAGCCACCAGTGCTGTATCATCAGCGAACAACAACTGACTCACTTCCCAAGCTCTCTCATTCACAAGAGACTTCATACTTGCCCCTCTTTCCAAAACTCTTGCATTCACCTCCCTAACAACCCCATCCATAAACAAATTAAACAACCATAGAGACATCACGCACCCCTGCCGCAAACCTACATTCACTGAGAACCAATCACTTTCCTCTCTTCCTACACATACACATGCCTTACATCCTCGATAAAAACTTTTCACTGCTTCTAACAACTTGCCTCCCACACCATATATTCTTAATACCTTCCACAGACCATCTCTATCAACTCTGTCATATGCCTTCTCCAGATCCATAAATGCTACGTACAAATCCATTTGCTTTTCTAAGTATTTCTCACATACATTCTTCAAAGCAAACACCTGATCCACACATCCTCTACCACTTCTGAAACCACACTGCTCTTCCCCAGTCTGATGCTCTGTACATGCCTTCACCCTCTCAATCAATACCCTCCCATATAATTTACCAGGAATACTCAACAAACTTATACCTCTGTAATTTGAGCACTCACTCTTATCCCCTTTGCCTTTGTACAATGGCACTATGCACGCATTCCGCCAATCCTCAGGCACTTCACCATGAGTCATACATACATTAAATAACCTTACCAACCAGTCAACAATACAGTCACCCCCTTTTTTAATAAATTCCACTGCAATACCATCCAAACCTGCTGCCTTGCCGGCTTTCATCTTACGCAAAGCTTTTACTACCTCTTCTCTGTTTACCAAATCATTTTCCCTAACCCTCTCACTTTGCACACCACCTCGACCAAAACACCCTATATCTGCCACTCTATCATCAAACACATTCAACAAACCTTCAAAATACTCACTCCATCTCCTTCTCACATCACCACTACTTGTTATCACCTCCCCATTTGCGCCCTTCACTGAAGTTCCCATTTGCTCCCTTGTCTTACGCACTTTATTTACCTCCTTCCAGAACATCTTTTTATTCTCCCTAAAATTTAATGATACTCTCTCACCCCAACTCTCATTTGCCCTCTTTTTCACCTCTTGCACCTTTCTCTTGACCTCCTGTCTCTTTTATACATCTCCCACTCAATTGCTCTCTCTCTCTCTCTCTCTCTCTCTCTCTCTCTCTCTCTCTCTCTCTCTCTCTCTCTCTCTCTCTCTCTCTATTTTTTTTTTTTTTTCATACTATTCGCCATTTCCCGCGATAGCGAGGTAGCGTTAAGAACAGAGGACTGGGCCTATGAGGGAATATCCTCACCTGGCCCTCTTCTCTGTTCCTTCTTTTGGAAAATTAAAAAAAAAAACGAGAGGGGAGGATTTCCAGCCCCCCGCTCCCTTCCCTTTTAGTCGCCTTCTACGACACGCAGGGAATACGTGGGAAGTATTCTTTCTCCCCTATAATGTGTGTGTGTGTGTGTGTGCGCGAAATATGTGAAGCTTAACCAGCCTTTCAGTTATTGAGCTGACAAAGATATTTGGTTCTGTGGCAGAAGAGTTATTCCGATATGTAAGGGGTGGAAGAAGTATGATTATCAAGTGTTATGATT
This sequence comes from Panulirus ornatus, assembly GCF_036320965.1. Taxonomy (NCBI): domain Eukaryota; kingdom Metazoa; phylum Arthropoda; class Malacostraca; order Decapoda; family Palinuridae; genus Panulirus; species Panulirus ornatus. The sequence goes on along the minus strand of NC_092243.1, from coordinate 44,578,244 downwards.
TAATGGAACATCTGTCGATGGTGCGCATCTAGAGCTGTGGAAACTGATTTTGTTTATTAATCATTGGCTCCATAAGGTATGGGATCATCATACCGTCGTCAAATTCGAACCTGTCTTGCATTAGTGATGTTGACTGGCGCCGTTTCTGTTCGGAAAAAAAAAGAGAAAACGTGGGAATACTGTTTTGACCATCAACAGCCAGTAGGAGCCCTGGTATTGTTATGGAAATCAACGAGTCGCAATTTGGAAAGAGGAAATACAAGATAGGCCATGATGTGAGTGAGGCATTAAGAGGTAGTGCAAGAAGTTTTACGTCATTCCTCTCGTAGAAGTTGTTGGCCGTAAATGCGGCATTGCTCTGCTAATTCTACAAATTATATATCCTTCATCGCCTATCTAAACTCCTGCCATGAGAATATGACATCATCTCACCCGCTATTCGAGATCCTTTACCTCTGGGATTTCAGTGTTCACCATATGAAATGGTTAGATTCTTCCTATACGGATGGTGGAGGGATTGAAGCCCTCGCGTTCTCCAGTATTTAGAGCAAATTATCTCCTACCCCTCCCATATTCCTGGCCGCTGTGACCACTCTTCTAATATTCTGGGTCTGTTTTTTTTTCACATATATAGTCCATCCCACTGTCAGTACACAATCTCGCCTCCAGTTGGTTTACCTGATCACTCCCTTATAAATGTATCTATTGTGACGGAGCCTTCAGCAACCCCATCTAAGCGTAATTATTGGCACCTCACCAAAGCTGACTGGAATAACTTACGTAACTTCTTTTCTGATTTTCCTTAGGAAAGTTACTGTATTTTAAGTGATGATGCTTGTCTCCACCAAATGTATAGCAGAGATTATTCTTGCGAGCTTTGAAACAGTTGTTCCTCTCCCTCCAAGACGACTTCATCCAACCTTTCGTTCAACGGTTTTTGTTTTGATGCCATTCTGGCAAGGGATCAGGCATATCGTGCTTGGAAAAACTCCCCATCCTCTGGTTCCCATTCAGCTTTTATAACTGCTTGTAATCACTGCAAGCACGTTATCCGAGAGGCAAAGAGTTCCTTTATTCAAAGGTAGTGCGGTAACCTCTCCTTTTCATCCATTGATAGGTCTTTCTGGTCTATAACCAAGGGCATCTCTAACAACTTCTTTCGCTGTACCTTTCCCTCACGTTTCCGTTCTGACTGCACTACAACTCTCTGACATCGACAGAGCACCTATCTTTCCCGTTTCTCCTCTGAATCTACCTTGGATGGCTCTAACATTCCTTCTCCCCTGATGCTCCTTTTACTACTATACCCCATCCCGTAATCTCTTTTCGGACTGCCTGGAAAGCTCTTCTTTCTCTGGACACAAGCAAGGCTTATGGACCTGATGGCATCCATCCTCGTGTGCTGAAAGTGTGCCTCTGAACTTGCATCTGTGCTTGCTCGTCTGTTCCGTTTTTGTTTAAAAACTAAAATTTTTCCTTCTTGGAAACATGCGTTGCTATATAATCCCATCCCTAAGAAGGCTGACCGTTCTAACCCCTCTAACTATCGTCCTTTTGACTTGACATCTACCATTCCCAAAGTCTCTGAATCCCTCCCCAACCCCCATATCCTCAGACATCTTGGATCTCACAGTCTTCTCTCTGATTACTAGTATGTCTTCCGTAAGGCGAGATCCACTGATGATATTCTTTCCTATCTTAGTAATGTCTGGTCACCTTCCCTCAAAGGTTTGGGGAATCCTGTGCAGTTGCCCTTGACATATCCAAAGCTTTTGACTGGGTATGGCATCGGGATCTCATTTCTAAGCTCCCCTCTTTTGGCTTCCCTCCCTCACTTTGCTACTTCATAGTTAGCTTCCTCTCCAGCTGATCTATCTCTGTGGTTGTTGATAGATCAGCCTTCCCTCTTTTCTCCATCAACAGCGGTGTCCCTCAAGGTTCTGCCCTGTCCCGTACTCTTTTTCTTCTCTTTTCTTTTTAACGATTTCGTTTCCTCCACAAATAACAGTGCATTTATCTACATACTTCACTTCTGCTCCCTCTTCTCTCACTCGACCTGCATTTCGTCATGACCCAGCTTCCTCAATAAACTGGGACAGAATATCTCAGTGGTGTAGACAAAATATAGTTAGAATTATTTCCTCCATGACCCAGTTTCTACCTATCTCTTTATCGAAAACTCCTCGCAACTCTCGTCTCTCCTTTTGACTCAATCAACATACTTGGTATTATTGTAACATCCACTCTCTCTTGGAAAACTCATATTACGGGAATCGCTAAGTCTGCTTTAAAGAACTGGGTGTTCTATTTATATGTCGAAACTTCTTTTCTTCTGAACATTTGCTCCGTTTATACAAAGGATTGATTCGTCCTTGTATGGAGTACTGCTATCACATCTGGAATGGTTCTAGCTGTGCATCCTTACTTGACAGAGTTGAGTGGAAAGCTGTCCGGCTTATAAACTGTCCTAGGCTAACTTCCAAACTTGACATCCTTGCCCTACGACGCAGTGTTGGTTCTTTTTCCCTCTTCATTGGGTATTACTTAGGTTTTTGCTCCCGAGAGCTGGCTGCTTGTGTGCCTCCACGTCTAGCTAGACTAAGCAATACTCGGGTAGCTGCTGCCACACATGATTAATGTGTGGCTATCAGCAACTGAAGGGTGGGCCGTTTCGTTAACTGCTTCTTTCCCTACACGTCGAAGCTTTGGAACTCTCTACCCTATCATGTCTTTCCCAATACCTATGACTTGGCTCATTTAAACGATTTTTTTTTTCACTTCAGAGTTTGTAAATACTTTCCCTTGTCTTTTTTGTTTCCCTTTTATTGTTATCTCTAAATTTCAATTAAGACCGTCCTTGATGTAGACTTTTGTACTTGACTGGAGTCTTCAACATTTAGAAAAAAAGCTCTGAACCTCTATTACTAGTAGATGATCCTGGTAGAGAGAAAAAAAAAAGTGCCTCGTTGAAGTAAAACGTTTTTCATCAAGTTTGTACAATACTGGGAATAGAATCACAGGTTGTCATAGATAGCTGCGTAGATCAAGACTGGTAATACCTGTACCATATAATTTCTCAACCTTCTCTTTTATTAGTTATATGAGTTTGGGGCTGATTTCGCGCTCTCCGGGTCATGGTATAACGCCGCCAGTCTGTATTTTGTAAAGTAGGGCTACCAAACTGAAAGCAGTACTCAAGGTCGGGATTACTGGTAAATCGTAATGAGTGTGCATTAGTTTTTCGAAGATGAACTCAAGTGCTCTAACTACGAAACCTAGTGAACCCAGGTGCTCTAACTACGAAGTCTAGTGAACTCAAGTGCTCTAACTACGAAACCTAGTGAACCCAAGTGCTTAACTACGAAGCTAGTGACTCAAGTGCTCTAACTACGAAACCTAGTGAACCCAAGTGCTCTAACTACGAAGCCTAGTGAACTCAAGTGCTCTAACTACGAAACCTAGTGAACTCAAGTGCTCTAACTACGAAACCTAGTGAACCCAAGTGCTCTAACTACGAAACCTAGTGAACTCAAGTGCTCTAACTACGAAACCTAGTGAACTCAAGTGCTCTAACTACGAAACCTAGTGAACCCAAGTGCTCTAACTACGAAGCCTAGTGAACTCAAGTGCTCTAACTACGAAACCTAGTGAACCCAGGTGCTCTAACTACGAAGTCTAGTGAACTCAAGTGCTCTAACTACGAAACCTAGTGAACCCAAGTGCTCTAACTACGAAGCCTAGTGAACTCAAGTGCTCTAACTACGAAACCTAGTGAACCCAAGTGCTCTAACTACGAAGCCTAGTGAACTCAAGTGCTCTAACTACGAAACCTAGTGAACCCAAGTGCTCTAACTACGAAGCCTAGTGAACTCAAGTGCTCTAACTACGAAGCCTAGCGAACCCAAGTGCTCTAACTACGAAACCTGGTGAACCCAAGTGCTTTAACTACGAAGCCTAGTGAACTCAAGTGCTCTAACTACGAAGCCTAGTGAACCCAAGTGCTCTAACTACGAAACCTAGTGAACCCAAGTGCTCTAACTACGAAGCCTAGTGAACCCAAGTGCTCGAACTACGAGACCTAGCGAACTTAAGTGCTCTAACTACGAAACCTAGTGAACTCAAGTGCTCTAACTACGAAACCTAGTGAACCCAAGTGCTCGAACTACGAAGCCTAGTGAACCCAAGTGCTCGAACTACGAAGCCTAGTGAACCCAAGTGCTCGAACTACGAAGCCTAGTGAACCCAAGTGCTCTAACTACGAAGCCTAGTGAACCCAAGTGCTCTAACTACGAAACCTGGTGAACCCAAGTGCTCTAACTACGAAGCCTAGTGAACCCAAGTGCTCGAACTACGAGACCTAGCGAACTTAAGTACTCTAACTACGAAGCCTAGTGAACTCAAGTGCTGTAACTACGAAACCTAGTGAACCCAAGTGCTCGAACTACGAAGCCTAGTGAACCCAAGTGCTCGAACTACGAAGCCTAGTGAACCCAAGTGCTCGAACTACGAAGCCTAGTGAACCCAAGTGCTCTAACTACGAAGCCTAGTGAACCCAAGTGCTCTAACTACGAAACCTAGTATTTTTGGTTGATGGCTCTATGTAATTGGAGATTATGGTCCTCAAGTCTGTATTCTGCTTTTTGTTTTGTAAACCAACAAAATTCATGCTTTAGCACTTCATTTCTTTTTTACTGCTGATAAGTTGGCAATGATTGCATCCTGGGAATCTGTTCTGTCCTGTGGCTACTGTGAGGAGGTGGCTGTCTACCTGATGGGACAGGTGTCCGCTGCGGCTGCCAACTTGGCCACTGGGGACAAGAAGATAGTGCAGGACAGACGATATGCCACGCCCTAGATCCAAGATGCTTACAATTGATATGCTTTTCTTGGACGAACTCACCCTGAGCGAGTTTATGATTACAAATTCTTTTTTCACTGTATCTCTAAACATGTGACAAACCAAGACGATTTATTATAGCAAGTGTTAGCAATGTGGTTCCATGTTGACCCTCATAGCACCGCCATAACGGCGGTACATCACTTTCAGATAATGCTCGGCACCAGCGACCATGAGAGTCCTGGGTGAGTGTTCTCTGCTGATCCAGTCAGCCGCTAGTGCTTCACATCCTCACCAGCCGTGACATGGAAGCATAACAATGCAGTTACCTCTATCAAGAGATCCTGTGCAGTCTAAGAACATTGCCTTACCGTCTTGGAACATGATAATTCTCAAGACCCTTCTATACTGGAACAACTGGAAAACATAGGGAATGTTAAAGGAATATTTCCCCCGTGGCTATGGCATCATCTGCAAACATATTCAAGTATGAGCCTGATCATTCTGGGAGGCTGGGTCACCAGGTCTCGTTCGGTGATTCACCACGAGCATCAAAACATGTCTGTCGGTATGGCGTCTGAATTTTGGCTTCCATGGATCGAGAAGAACTGTGGTACCAGGACTGACCACGCCATCCGTAACCTACTTCAAGAAGGCTCCTCTGACATGCGTCTGGTGTGACCTTATTCTTATATAATATTGTATCCGGTGAAGTTCCAGGTTATCCCCCACCCCGTGTGGCGTAGTGTAAAATGCTTTATGGCAGTGCATGTGCACACTCCACTCTCTCTCTCTCTCTCTCTCTCTCTCTCTCTCTCTCTCTCTCTCTCTCTCTCTCTCTCTCTCTCTCTCGTTTTAATGGAAGTCATCGTCTTCTTCAAGTTATAAGGTCTGTTACTCATGTGACTGTTCTCATTCTTCCGTAGAGATCCCAGTGGTTCGTCACGCGTGACCTCCTTTCCATGTTCTCTCTCACTTAGGTCATTTTTCCTACGCGGCAAGTCGTCCATTGGCTTTCTGATGATCTTTTTTCCAGTAGTGTACAGACCAAATTCGTCAGAGACAGGTATGTGGTTCAGCGCCTCTTTTGTTCGCGTTTCTCATAGAATGGTATGACAGTTACCCTTTCTCACTCCCGTAGCACACTGCTTTTCTGTAGTGACATCTTGAACAGGATTTCAAGAGGTTTGTCAAGTGTGTCAGCTCACATCACCATGCGCCTTGTGCAGGTCAAGACCCTGCAGTAGTCAATGTCTTTTCTGAACATGTCATTGCTTTTTAAAACCCCCTCCCCATTATATCTCAGTGGTGTTGGGGCTTTGGTGTCTTCCACTGTGAGAACGCCCTTGAATATTTCGGTTGCTTCCCCACATATCCTTACGTCATCCTCTACAACGCTTCCCTCCGAATCTCTTCGCCATATTAGCCATGTTATTGATGAATAATGGAAAAGTTATGGGTTTTCTTGTGACTTATCCACAATAGTCTTCTTAAAGTTTCTTTGCTCCATCTTTCTAATCCTGCTATGTTTGACCCTTCGTCACAGTACATAACGAAGCTCTTTTCATTTTAACATCTTTTATTGAATCATTCCTCCTATATTAATCCCCTTTATTGTAAGTTTCACAGAACCATTCTGTACAATGCTTTTGAACCTGGCTACTGAACTACATTTTTCTTTTTTTGAACAAAGCAATTGTTGAATTTTGTGTAGTTTCCACGAATATATCCCCTCTTTAAGTTTTGTCTCATCTTTTTTAACTTCCTCGTTTACCGCATTATCAGCCTTGAGCATTACGTGATCATCTTCTCCATCTGGTATTATCACTATTGATATTCTCAGTATTAGGTTATTATGACGGCGTATCAGTCCCTCTGATCCTTCTGTATTCACTGACATGCTGGTGTAGGAAATGTTCCCGTATACATTCTCAGAGCGTTTGTATAACTATGAGAACTGAAATTCCGCCACTCTCCTATTTTTATGAACGAAATCCCCCATTATCAGTACTCCACAGTCTCTGAAAAGTACCTGTCTTACTGCTTCTTGTACCATACCGATTGCCCTTGAACGTTTTTTTTTATGTATCTGTTCTGGATCACTGAAATACTTTGGTGGATTATAAGATATGAACACCACTATGCACTTCTTTTATACAGTAACACTTCCCTCGATGTAATATACAAATGAGCCATTCCATTTTTTCCTGAAACATAAGACTATCTACCTCCTTATTTGTCTTTTCTTTCCATCGTCACTATCATGTAAGCCTCTGGACAGAGCAAGTGAGACCTGGTCCCTTTAAAAAGCTTCGTCTCTGCAATTCCAACAATATCAGTTTCGTTTTCCCATACACGATCCTTGAATTCCAGCTCTTTTCCATTTACCACTGATCCATTAGTATTTGCATCTATTACTTTCAGTCAGTATTACCATCACCCATCATTCCAGATGTTTTGAAAGTTTGGGGCCTGAACATACAGGAGGGTGTGAGGCGTGCCAAAGATAGAGCGAAACGGAACTATGTGGTGTACAGGGGACGACGTGCTGTCAATAGGCTGAACCAGAGCATATGAAGCGGTAGTGGGAAACCACGGAAAGGTCTTTAGGGTCTGGTTGCAGATATGGGGCTCTGGTTTCAGTGCATAATGCAAGACAGCTGGAGTGTGGACGTGATCGAATGAGGCCATTTCTTCGTTCCTGGCGCGGGAAATGTTGAACATGTAATATGTATATTGTGTGTGAATTCCCTCTTTGTATTGGGTGGGGAGTTTATGCTTGTGGGGCGCCATCTCTTTAAGTCTTTATTACACAGGTTCATAATCTTATGTATGATGTCTGCATTAATCATGCCCTAAGTCATTCTTTTCCATTCATTCAGCACTGTTTTACTCTAGAAGTATTTCTTTAGATCCTTTTTAACAAGTTGGTTTAATTCTATGTTATGTTCTAAGGTTGTAATGAGAGCATCTTTCACTCATCTTTTTCCCAGAGGTGAAGCCTCTTGCCTTTCACTGTAACTTAGTTTTGTTTAATTCTGGTACCATATTTGTTGCCATCTTCTGTTATCTCTGTATGTTTCTGTAGGTGCGGTGTCCTACGATCAGAAACATGTTCTAGTTTTGGTCTTGTGTAGAATACTAGCAGCTTGCTAGATGTCTCCTCATCCAAATGCTTGAATGCGAATCTTATACTTGCTAGCAGTTTGCCTCACCTTCTACTATGAAATTCTGGCGACTGGTTAGGAAAGATGTCAACTCCCAAGTCCTCACACAGAGAATGCTGAAGCTTACTTCCTGATAGATGATAATCATATTGAGGCCATCCTTCACTTTGACCAATCCTCATCACTTTACATTTTTGGATTAGATTCCATCAGCCATGTATCAGACCAACTTTGGAGTCTGCGTAGTACCCCTTGTAAGTCAGTGCAGTCTTCCCGACTTTTCGCTTTCCTCATAACGCTTCCATCATCTGCAGACATACTCAGGTAGGAAGCCATACCTTCAGACAAGTTGTTTACATAACCCAGAGTAGAACCTTGTGGCATTTCACTGGTCACCTTTATACATTTAGAGAATGCTCCTTTGACATTCGTCCTTTGTACTGAGATAATCTATCCTCTAAAAGAGTTTCACCTTTATCCCAACATGTTTAGCCATCTTAATCAGCCTTACATGTGGGAGAGTGTCAAATGCTTTCTGTCAGTCCAGATACAGACTTCCCATTTCTATCTAGGACAAAGCTCGCTCTTCGGTAGAAATCATGTCTGCACATATCAAAGACCTTTTGCTTTTTGACGTCTTGTATTAAACCCTTTGTTCATATTTCTTCCCATTCCTTCTGTATTTGAGGGTGGAGATACCCATGTTCCAACTTCTTCATGGTAAATTTCACAGAACTTGTCCCCACAAAGCCCCGGTTCTGGCGACTGAACTCCATTTCCCAGTCTGTGTTGCCTGGTTTAGGTTCGTGAAGTTTCCACGATTGTATCTTCTCTTTAAGTCTTGTTTCACATCTTCCTTATCTACCACATAGTCAGACTTCAGCATTACATGATCACTTCACCCATTAGTGTATCATGCATAATATTCTCAATCTCCATGGTAGTATGTGTGAAGATGAGATCTAAGTACTGATAGTGTATCAGTCCTCCTTTAAGTACTAATGGTGCATCATTCCTCTAAGTACTGATGGTGTATCAGTCCTCTAAGTACTAATTCTGTATCAGTCCTCCTCTAAGTACTTCTGGTGTATCAGTCCCCCTCGAAGTACTGATGGTGTATCAGTCCCCTCTTTAAGTACTAATGGTCTATCAGTCCCCTTTAAGTACTAATGGTCTATCAGTCCTTCTCTAAGTACTTATGGTGTATCAGTCCCCTTTAAGTACTAATGGTGTATCAGTCCTCTAAGTACTAATGGTGTATCAGTCCCCCTCTAAGTACTGATGGTGTATCAGTCCCCTCTTTAAGTACTAATGGTGTATCAGTCTCCTTTAAGTACTAATGGTGTATCAGTCTCCTTTAAGTACTAATGGTGTATCAGTCCCCTTTAAGTACTAATGGTGTATCAGTCCTCTAAGTACTAACGGTGTATCAGTCCCCCGTCATCCTAGTGTGTTCGGTGAAGTGCTGGTTTACGAAATTTTCTGTTTACAGTCGAAGAACTTGTCTCTCTATGAACATCTCTCACTATGAGAATCTAGATTCCCAGGTTTATCCCTGTATAATGGAAATGACCCATTACGTGCACACTACCTTATCATTTTTATATAATGAATGTCTTGCGGCCTCATGTACCATCCTGATTGTTCCGTGATTGTTATCATTGTATATTTGTTTCTGTTCATTAAAATTCTTTGTGTGTGTGTGTGTGTGTGTGTGTGTGTGTGTGTGTGTGTGTGAGTGAATAATCCATTACAACAAGTATGTGGATTGGGTTGAGTGTAAACATAGGAGAGGACTCATAAGCTCTCACCTGTTATTTGCTCTCTCTCTCTCTCTCTCTCTCTCTCTCTCTCTCTCTCTCTCTCTCTCTCTCTCTCTCTCTCTCTCTCTCTCTCTCCACACACATGTATATATATATATATGAATGTGAATTCGCAATTCAGTAAGAGTTCAATGATTTTATTTAACGTATTCTTTCCTGCACATGTTAGATTGAATTATATAACAACTGAATTGCAGTTTAATCTTCATAATTATCATCATGGGCGAAGGTTCTGGGAGCGTTGAAGAATGTGTGGAAGGCGAGAACATTATCTCGGAAAGCAAGAAATGGGTATGTTTGAAGGAATAGTGGTTCCAACAATGTTATATGGTTGCGAGCCACGGGCTATAGATAGGGTTGTGCGGAGGAGGGTGGATGTGTTGGAAATGAGATGTTTGTGGATAATATGTGGTGCGAGGTGGTTTGATCGAGTAAGTAATGAAAGGTGGTAATAAAAGGTGGTAATAAAAAGAGTGTGGTTGAAAGGGCAGAAGAGGGTGTATTGAAATGGTTTGGTCACATGGAGAGAATGAGTGAGGAAAGATTGATAAAGAGGATATATGTGTCAGAGGTGGAAGGAACGAGGAGAAGTGGGAGACCAAATTGGAGGAGGAAGGATTGGGTGAAAATGATTTTGCGCGATCGGAGCCTGAACATGCAAGAGGGTGAAAGGCGTGCAAGGAACAGAGTGAATTGGAACGATGTGGTATACCGAGGTCGACGTGCTGTCAGTGGATTGAACCAGGGCGTGTGAAGCATCTTGGGTAAACCATGGAAAGTTGTGTGGAGCCTGGATGTGGAAAGGGAGCTGTGGTTTCGGTGCATTATACATGACAGCTAGAGACTGAATGTGAACGAATGTGGCCTTTCTTGTCTTTTCGTAGCGCTACCTCGCGCACGTGCGGGGGAAGGGGGTTGTTATTTCATGTGTGGCGGGGTGGCGACGGGAATGAATAAAGGCAGCAGGTATGAATTATATATATATATATATATATATATATATATATATATATATATATATATATATATATATATATATATATATTTATGCAATGTTTCACGCCTTGGTTTCAAGGTCATTTTAAAAAAGGTAACATGTTTCATACTTTGAGACTCTTGCAAATTGTGTCTACTGCCTTTATCTTTTGAAGGTCATAGGTATATACCTATAAATTCTTGTACCTTATAACAAATGTTAGGTATGTACATGGGAATGAATAAAGGCAGACAGTATGCATTGTGTACATGTGTATATGTCTGTATATGTCTGTATATATATATATATATATATATATATATATATATATATATATATATATATATATATATATATTTTTTTTTTTTATAGTTTGTCGCTGTCTCCCGCGTTTGCGAGGTAGCGCAAGGAAACAGACGAAAGAAATGGCCCAACCCCCCCCCCCCCATACACATGTACATACACTCGTCCACACACGCAAATATACATACCTACACAGCTTTCCATGGTTTACCCCAGACGCTTCACATGCCTTGCTTCAATCCACTGACAGCACGTCAACCCCTGTATACCACATGACTCCAATTCACTCTATTTCTTGCCCTCCTTTCACCCTCCTGCATGTTCAGGCCCCGATCACACAAAATCTTTTTCACTCCATCTTTCCACCTCCAATTTGGTCTCCCTCTTCTCCTCGTTCCCTCCACCTCCGACACATATATCCTCTTGGTCAATCTCTCCTCACTCATTCTCTCCATGTGCCCAAACCATTTCAAAACACCCTCTTCTGCTCTCTCAACCACGCTCTTTTTATTTCCACACATCTCTCTCACCCTTACGTTACTTACTCGATCAAACCACCTCACACCACACATTGTCCTCAAACATCTCATTTCCAGCACATCCATCCTCCTGCGCACATCTCTATCCATAGCCCACGCCTCGCAACCATACAACATTGTTGGAACCACTATTCCCTCAAACATACCCATTTTTGCTTTCCGAGATAATGTTCTCGACTTCCACACATTTTTCAAGGCTCCCAAAATTTTCGCCCCCTCCCCCACCCTATGATCCACTTCCGCTTCCATGGTTCCATCCGCTGACAGATCCACTCCCAGATATCTAAAACACTTCACTTCCTCCAGTTTTTCTCCATTCAAACTCACCTCCCATATATATATATATATATATATATATATATATATATATATATATATATATTTTTTTTTTTTTTTTTTTCATACTATTCGCCATTTCCCGCGATAGCGAGGTAGCGTTAAGAACAGAGGACTGGGCCTTTGAGGGAATATCCTCACCTGGCCCCCTTCTCTGTTCCTTCTTTTGGAAAATTAAAAAAAAAACGAGAGGGGAGGATTTCCAGCCCCCCGCTCCCTTCCCTTTTAGTCGCCTTCTACGACACGCAGGGAATACGTGGGAAGTATTCTTTCTCCCCTATCCCCAGGGATAGATATATATATATATATATATATATATATATATATATATATATATATATATATATATATATATATATACGTTGAGTATCCCTGGGGATAGGGGAGAAAGAATACTTCCCACGTATTCCCTGCGTGTCGTAGAAGGCGACTAAAAGGGAAGGGAGCGGGAGGCTGGAAATCCTCCCTTCATTTTTTTTTCCAAAAGAAGAAACAGAGAAAGGGGCCAGGTGAGGATATTTCCTCAAAGGCCCAGTCCTCATCCTCTGTTCTTAACGCTACCTCGCTAATGCGGGAAATGGCGATTAGTATAAAATATATATATATATATATATATATATATATATATATATATATATATATATATATATATATATTTACGTTGAAATGTATAGGTGTGTATATGTGCATGTGTGGACGTGTATGTATATACATGTGTATGTGGGTGGCTTTGGCCATTCTTTCATCTGTTTCCTTGCGCTACCTCGCTTATGCGGGAGACCGACAAAGTATGTGTGGGTATGTGTGTTTGCGTGTGTGGACGTGTGTATAAGCATGTGTATGGGGGTGGGTTGGGCCGTTTCTTTCGTCTGTTTCCTTGTGCTGCCTCGCAGGCGCGGGAGACAGCAACAAAGCAAAAATATATATATATATATATATATATATATATATATATATATATATAATAGGGGAGAAAGAATACTTCCCACGTATTCCCTGCGTGTCGTAGAAGGCGACTAAAAGGGAAGGGAGCGGGGGGCTGGAAATCTTCCCCTCTCATTTTTTTTCAATTTTCCAAAGTAAGGAACAGAGAAGGGGGCCGGGTGAGGATGTTTCCTCAGAGGCCCAGTCCTCTGTTCTTAACGCTACCTCGCTGAGGCGGGAAATGGCGAATAGTATAAAAAAAAAAAAAAAAAAAATATATATATATATATATATATATATATATATATATATATATATATATATATATATATATGAATAAGCTTTTTCCCCCAAATGTAGAACTGTATTCGGTTATTAAGTAGAACTTTTAAGGCTGGGAAAGCAGTTACCGACAAGCTGGGATGTATGAACGACCGTTGGAAGACTGAGCTGCCGGTGGAACGAGGTAAGTGCTAGTTACCAGACAAGTATGTATAACTGACGTAACTTGCTGTGTAAATAACAGACACACAGTTACAATATTGCTCTATCCACACGACTTCCTCCCAACATATTTGAGACATTTTGTTACGGTGACAATTGCCCGCCTGCTCCTCACGTCATGATGGGTTCAAACTTGTGAGAAATTGATTTATGATATTTGAGAACCCAGACTTACATTGTTATAAGACTGAACAAGGAATATACAATTGACTAATTGGCAAAATGAATGTACGAAATCCCTAACGATTGACAAAATGGACCCATTTCGAGGGCTTTTGTTATCCAACTGTAAAATGAATGTAATATTGTCGACTGGCTACTAGCAAATTATGGCGTGTAACCCAAACTACTGAGTGATATATAGGGAAGGTTTGGCGGCGGCCAGCAAGCCCTCCAGCTGTGCCTGGGGCCCAGTTCATCACTCCACTGGTAAAGGCAACACGCATCCAGTACACCGATGTATGCAGGGAACAACAGCTGGTGTGGTCATACAGTGACGTTCCATTACTTCACGGTTAAGTAAATGAGACTTGATATTAAGGGCAATTTCACAAGTCTTCAATGGAGAAACAGATCTTGCTTGACTAGGGTGAACATTAGGCCAGGCTACGCGTATACAGTCTCGTTAACCCTCACTCAAGTGTTAGTGTTGAGGGTGTCGTACCGTGTCTTGGCAAGCAGCGTGTGAGTCCCGCCCCCACATGTGGGCGGAAGCGGCTCAGGTAGACCGGCTGGCTACAGGTGCATGCTCCGTGCAGGCCAACGCTCCCGTGCAGCTCGGTATGACAGTAAACCATATACACACGACAAATATTTCTTGAGCTGTTGTTCGAATGACCTGTATTACTACAAACGTTGATCATTCCGTGTACTACCAACTTACATGCTAAGAGCCAGGGCATACAAGGTCGATTCTACGCGTCTCTAAACGTTTGTGGCAACCAATCAGGGCCACGCGGACGGCAGCAACCAGCCAATCGGGGCGCGTCGCCGTCCATGTGAGAGACCAAAACATTTCACTCGAGCGTCTCGCTAACCTTCCCGCCAGTTGTCGTCTAGACATCGTGTGTGACGTTGAGAGTGTGTGTGGCGGCAGGGAGGAATTGCTCGTAGCGTGGAATTACATATTACTAGCAATCTTTTGTGATTATGAGTGTAGTGATGGAGTGATTATATTTCACCAGTGTGCCCATACAGGAGTGAATATGTTCCGCCGCCGCCGCTTGGAGTACCCTTGTCGTGTGGAGGGTTGGCTGCATATTTGTGGTAAGGATTATTAAATTAATAGATCTTGTGCTGTACATTCTTTCATTATTTACATATTCCGATGTGTTCCATAAGACAAATATGTGTGAAATAAAACGTAACCTTTCTGCACAGGCTGGATCCCCATCTCGTATCATTTACTGTACGATGAACCAGGGAACTGTTGCTTGGCCTGCTCGATATACTATACCGAAGCTTAAGAACCGATCAAAACATGTATTAGGGAAGCGCAGTATAACCCTTCAGTAAATGCTATGTTATAATGAGGGAAGAATGGCTTTCAGACTGATTCTTTGCTTGTGACTGTAAACAACAAGGGTACCCAGTTGTGGTGCTACCTGACTTACACAACTTTGGTAAAAGTTACCATTGTATTGTATGGTCGTCGGGTGTTTTTCTTCCTACTGTCAAGCCAGACTTAGAAATACGGAAGGACAATCAGCAGTGTTACAAATAGCGTAACGACGACAAACGACAGTATGTAACGATCTCGTGTTGTGTGTAACGACTGTTACCCCCTTAACCTGACCTCGATGGTACGGTTCAATATCTCTTGCCTTAATGCGACAAAACTTGAACGTATTCGTGCATAACTCTGTCCCGTGGATGGTTAACATGACTTAGGTTAGTATGAAGGTACATGGGCCTGGCAAGAGTTACATATGTGCGGCACTGCTAGTTATTTGAATTTTAACAAGGGGAATATTGAGTCAATATTTGCTTATCCTGCACCATTGAATGCATGTAATCAACCTATCCTTTCAAGCAGCGTTTCTCATTTTGAAACTTCCGTCCCACAACCAGTGTCTCGAAATAGCATAGTCCACCATGACAAAAACGTAACCTCATAAATTTGAATGCATTGTGTTATTGTTCTGAGCACTAATTGGAAAGTTAAAGCCATAGAATTGCAATGAATTTGCTCGTGAGGAATTACTGTTGCTGTATTTTTAAAAGACTATGAAAATCTGGTAAGAAAATCGAGATGATGCGGTTATTAACTAGTGAGTAGTTGTTGAGGTTGCTGGGTATTGGAAAGCATGTAATTTTTTTGAGTAATGTTTGAAATAGCTACTTGTTGAACTTTTTCGAGTCGGAGATGCTTTATATATATATATATATATATATATATATATATATATATATATATATATATATATATACGTTGGAGGCTCCGGTCATGTTAAAAGGCCGGGCCTTAATTGAAATGTGGAGAGGTGGATGAAAAGGAAGAAGAGACAAGGGAAAGTATTTACGGATCTTGGAGGGAGTAAAAAACTTTTTTTGATAAGTGCCAGATCAAGTTATTATTAAAAACATGAGAGGTAAAGAATTCCAAAGCTTCCAAGTGTAGGGAAAGAAACAGTTATTAAAACGGCCCACCCTTGAGTTCTCAACATCACACAGTGATCGTGTGATGAGCAGTGTCCGAGTGTGATGTCTTGTTCGTGGCGGGAGCACAAGCAGCGAGCTCTCACGAGCGAAAACCAAATTAGCTTATTTGCACTTATGATATTCTTATTTTCTGACCAGAATGAATATTTGTAGGAATCCCAGTGATTGCAGCGTTACTTCCGTAGGATAAGTCGGGAAATTCACAAATGAAGCTACTCAAGGAGAGTAAATTATTACTTAGAAATGGAATCACTGTGAAAGATCGGTGTTATATACGCGTGACCTTAGACAAACTTGATACAAGCTGTATCGTCGCTGGTGCAAAACAGTGTGATACGTGTTGTCATAATCATACTAAAGCAGTTATATTGCGCTTGTGGACCAAATTGTTTCAGTAGCTGACAACATTGTTATGACCAGATGAAGGATGAAACATTTCAAAGAAGTGCCAGTTATGACTTGCCGCTCTGAAGTTACGCACTAAACCGGAGCGCGACCTTTGGGGTGTAAAGAGGAAAGAGGTACTGCGTTTGGTCCTTTGTAATAGAGACAATTGTACGATGTGTGTTGGCTGGACGTAACCTTTACGAACGTAGAGGCAATTGTACGATGTGTGTTGGCTGGACGTAACCTTTACGAACGTAACCTCGCCGGGCTAGAGACAGGATATATTGCCTAATACATTATGATGTAGTCATATGGTTGTGCTCTACCAGATTACTTTAACACTTAGAGGATCAAATGGGAGTTTGGTAATCGAGTATTTGAATGTATTTCATGGTCGCCAGGAGAACATAATGATTCGTAAAGAATTTGAACCAGTACTGCAGGCATCCCACCGTACTGTGGCTAGGTCCATTTTGTCTTGTCATTAGACTTCTGAATTCTAAAACCTGAATCACGATGAGCGCAGAGAGGTACGGACAGATTGTGCTGGACAGACTTCATCAGACATGCTTAGTAGCAGCAGTTCTGAGAAGACAGTAGGAAGATATACTGAAAAACCTAAGCTTTCTGTTTTATCTAGAGGTAGGTGAAGGCCAGTATAGAGCGTACGGACAATACATGACATAGGAGGGTGACAGGGTGGGCCCTGGGATGTGGAAGGTACCCCTTCCAGCCAGAACAGGATGGAGATGTAGGACACATCAAATACCAAGGTGAAAATTACTAAATTACACTAAACCTACCAAGATTTTTTTATTCATTTTTTAGTTTATCTGCTGATGTAAGAGAGGTAATACAGGCGACTGTCGACTGCGCTGAAACGAAATGTTTGAAATTTTCGTGGGGTAAAAAGATTATCTGTACATACTGTTGTCTGTGCTTAACCGGAGTTTGTGGACGTATTTCGCTCTTGGTGAGAAAGCTAAATTTGTCAACTTAGTGCATTTGTTCTGTTGTGGTAAACCAGGGGATAACTAATACAGTTGTAGACCCCAAACACGCAAGCCCATTAAATTGGTATATTTGTAAACCCCGCGATGAATAGAACAGCTGCAAAGCCAGGCACGCCAGCCTAGCGAGAAATTATATTTGAAGAACCCCTGCATGAGAGTCTACTGGGTTTGAAGTTGTACATCTTAGTCACAAAAGTTGTAAACCTAAGAACGCCCATCTAGTGGTTTGGTATGGATGTAAACTCAGAGATGATTAGTGCAGTTGTGCTGGCTCGGTGCATTCGTGATAAGCCTAGACGCTAAGTTATTGAACTGGGACCCGTCTCGTAATGAAGTATGAGCTGCCAGCTTGTTACAGGCATGATGATAAGAGGCACTTGTTTTCGAGGTAGCGCAAGGAAGCAGACGAAAGAATGGCCCAACCCACCCACATGCACATGTATATACATACACGTCCACACACGCACATATACATACCTATACATCTCAGCGTATACATATATATACACACAGACATATACATATATACACTATACATAAATCATACGGTCTGCCCTTATTCATTTGCGTCGCCACCCTGCCACGCATTACATGACAACCCCCTCCCCCCGAATGTTTGTTTCCTTGCGCTACCTCGCTAACGCGCGAGACAGCGACTAAGTGTAATGATGTATGTATATAGTATTGTTGTCTTTTCCTAGCGCTACCTCGCGCACATGCGGGGGAAGGGGGTTGTTATTTCATGTGTGGCGGGGTGGCGACGGGAACGAATAAGGGCAGACAGTATGAATTATGTGCATGTGTATATATGTATATGTCTGTGTGTGTATATATATGTATACGTTGAGATGTATGGATATATATATGTGCGTGTGTGGACGTGTATGTATATACATGTGTATGTGGGTGGGTTGGGCCATTCTTTCGTCTGTTTCCTTGCGCTACCTCGCTGACGCGGGAGATAGCGACAAATTATAATAAACAAAAAAAAAAGATATATATATATATATATATATATATATATATATATATATATATATATATATATATATATATATATATATATATATATAATTACAGAGGTATAAGTTTGTTGAGTATTCCTGGTAAATTATATGGGAAGGTACTGAGTGAGAGGGTAAAGGCATGTACAGAGCATCAGATTGGGGAATAGCAGTATGGTTTCAGAAATAGTAGAGGATGTGTGAATCAGGTGTTTGCTTTGAAGAATGTATGTGGGAAATACTTAGAAAAGCAAATGGATTTGTATGTAGCATTTATGGATCTGGAGAAGGCATATGATAGATAGAGATGCTCTGTGGAAGGTATTAAGAATATTTGGTGTGTGAGGCAAGTTGCAAGAAGCAGTGAAAAGTTTTTATCGAGGATGTAAGGCATGTGTACAAGTAGGAAGAGAGGGAAGTGATTGGTTCTCAGTGAATGTCAGTTTGTGGCAGGTGTGCGTGATGACTCCATGGTTGTTTAATTTGTTTATGGATTGGGTTGTTAGGGGGATGAATGCAAGAGTTTTGGAGAAAGGGGCAAGTATGCGGTCTGTTGCGGAAGAGAGGACTTAAGGAGTGAGTCAATTGTTGTTTGCGGATGATACATCGCTGGTGGCTGATTTGGGTGAGAAACTGCAGAAGCTGGTGACTGAGTCTGGTAAAGTGTGTGAAAGAAGAAAGCTGAGAGTAAATGTGAATAAGAGCAAGGTTATTAGTTACAGTAGGGTTGAGGGACAAGTCAATTGGGAGGTAAGTTTGAATGGAGTAAAACTGGAGGAAGTGAAGTATTTTAAATATCTGGGAATGGATTTGGCAGCAGATGGAACCATGGAAGCGGAAGTGAGTCACAGGGTGGGGGAGGGGCGAAGGTTCTGGGAGCGTTGAAGAATTTGTGGAAGTCGTGAACATTATCTCGGAAAGCAAAGATGGGTATGTTTGAAGAGGAATAGTGGTTCCAACAATGTTATATGGTTACGAGTCGTGGGCTGTAGTTAGAGTTGTGCGGAGGAGGGTGGATGTGTTGGAAATGAGATGTTTGAGGACAATATGTGGTATGAGGTGGTTTGATTGAGTAATGAAAGGGTAAGAGAGAATTGTGGTAATAAAAAGAGTGTGGTTGAGAGAGTAGAAGAGGGTGTATTGAATTGGTTTGGTCACATGGAGAGAATGAGTGAGGAAAGATTGACAAAGGTTATAAGTGTCAGAGGTGGAGGGAACGAGGAGAAGTAGGAGACCAAACTGGAGGAGGAAGTATATATATATATATATATATATATATATATATATATATATATATATATATATATATATATATATTCTGTGGACTGTTTATTGATACCATTAGAAAATATTGGTGTCAAATAAAGGGCTCTTGGCTGTAAGTCACATTTTTCATCTACCAAGACTTGCGAAAAGTGATTGCGTGGAGAAATGCATGAGGAACTCCCTTATCTACATTATCAGTAGGATAGGCCAAAAATTTACATGAAAAAGGGAAATTCCTCTCAGGTCTAGCTTGCACCAAGGAACGTTACAATGTGATTGAGATGTCTCGTGTTAATTAAAAACCTCAAGTGGACTCGTTAACCTGTAAGCAAACACATGTACATGAATACACATGGAGTTACACCTGTTGGTGTGGTAGGACACGACCCTCCCAACGTCCCCAGACGTGGCTGATGTCTTCGCCTTGCACCCGACTCCCCACGGTCCGCGGGGTGGCTGAGATCGATGAGTGGCGGCTCACCTGGTCGCTACGGTTGAGTATATTGGTTGGAGATGATACAGATAGCCGGGGAGTGGCAGGTCGGTAGCTTGCTGTAGTAGTAAATGTGTTGTGCAGACTACATGTAATATTATTTGGCGGGAATTTGATCTGACTGATATGTCGAAACAAATGAAGGAATGGCAGCTACGCCGATGTATGACCTGATCTACACAGTTTAAGAAGTTAGAAGTGTGTTTAGATAAGTATGTGAGCAACGAAGGGAGGTGATGGGTGTTTTGTAAGAAAGGTTATCCAAAGTGAAGACGCGGTCTGAGTGAGGGATGTGGAAGAAAGGCTGTGTACAGCGAAAAGTAAAGAAAAATTAGATCAGAGATTCATCCTATGGAATGGAATGATACCAGTGCAGCTTGTGTAACATGGTAAATATCTGTATATAGAGGAATTTGTATTGAAACTGGCGCACATGCTGGTATGGACTGTTCGTTGGTTTTGATGATAATGATTACCTCGTTACTGGTTAATAAAGGGGAGTTCCACGTCTTTGGCAGCTAATTTAATGCTATATTGAAAATGTTGGGGAAACCTATGGAGATAAAATTTGATACCAGCAAAGATTGTCGCTTTCCGTAGATTGTATCGTGCGGCATTATGTTGTTCGGCTCTGCTTAGTACTTGTTTGAGTTTGTATGATATTTTTGCAGCAGGTACACATTCAGTTGGGTTACTGAACACTGAAATTATGCTTCTAGATGAGGCTTCCAGAAAGGAGAAAGAATACTGTTCACGTATCTTTGACTTGTACCATGCGACCAAGGGGCAGGAGTCTTTCTCCTTTAACCAGCTCTTACTCTGAATGTAAACGTAAATTTCCTGCTCAGTTCATCAACTGGTAGTGTGTGGGTTGGAAATTTTCCTCTTCTGTGTTGCCTTCTTAAGGCAAGAAGAGAAGACGAAGCCAAGCGTGGCTAATTTCTTTAAGGCTCAGGTGTTTGTACCTGATGCAGCCTCGCTAAGGCTAGAAAGTATGAAAAAGAAATGTTTAGAGGATTCATAGAATGCAATTATTACAGAGACTGAGAGTTATGGATACAGTAATTAAGGAAGATGTAAGAGATATTTTACGTTTTTTTTTCTTCTGTATCTGTTGTCTGTCTGCTGTATACGTGGAATCAGTCAAGGGTATACAGCCTCTCAGGTCACTCATGCACACCATGTTCAGTTTGTTAGAGTAATATGGAGCTCCACATCAGTCTGTGAACTTCACTTTACTCATTTTCCACGTTATGACGACCCGTCATGTGAGACGGGCGTCTCCGTTCACACCTTCGATCACAACACACTTCAAGCATCCTTGTCTGAACTTCTCTTGAGCTTTACTCAGTTCTCCCGTGGGCTACCTCCCCTCTTCGTACGTTAAAGCATTCCTTTTTTTTTTTTTTTTTGTCCAAATCCCCAGTCACGGATACAAGTCCTCATTGACATCAGATCTCGAAGGAAACGGTAAGGCGAAAAAATATAGAAATGGTTAGATACTCTTACAATGTAGAAAACCGGCCTTTTTGAGAGGATCAGGTCGCAACTGTTGAAAAAAGCAGAAGGTAAAGAGTTCCAAAGCGTATCGGTGTAGGAAAAAACATGAAGGTCAACGACCTTCTAAGAGCTGCCATCGGCCAGACAGTTATGTGATGTATTGGATTGCCAAGTATTGAGTGATTTACCTAATGGTATAAGCATGCAAGCAGCCAGGTCTCGAGAGCAGGAGCCGGAGGAGCATCTATGGGAGAGGGAAAGAGAATCGACAATGTGGCGTTGTGCAAGAGGATGAAGGTCTCTGAGTTCAGATTGAGAGAGTTGATAAATCGGATTACTTGAAATCGCTCGAGATTCGACTTCCGAGAACAGCACCACATACAAGAAATAATTGATTACTTCTATAATTGGAGCGAATGATCAGAAGATATTTCAGCACCTGAACACGATTCGTAGTTTTAGAGAGGCAGACTTTGCTATGTGGGGTTTCCAAGATAGGTTATATATTACAGACACCAAGTTGCTTTATTGTGTTGAGAGTTGGAGAACCATCAGAGGAGCTAGGGAAGCACTGGGAAGTGTAAGACGGAAAAGTAGCTGGATATTAGGTTTGATGGGCATAAGTTTACGGCAGCCCTACTGGGGAATCGTGTCCGTATCTGTGTTGTGCATTGGTGATTCTGACGAGACGAGGCCTAGATGGAGAAAGACATAATATATATTTGAGAGAAGTTGAGAAATGGTGAGCAGGTTCGTTCTCGGATCAGGGAATTGAAGAGAGGAGATCGCTGATATAAAGATGGTAGACGACGGGGCTTTATATTTTTGATGAACGTATCATCTGTCTTATATTCAACTGACCAAACCATTTCTGAGGTCTCATCCGGGCGGCTTTCATATGGCTTCAAGCTGGAATCTTTATTCTTTATGCTGTTTGTTTTTATAATACCAGAAAAATGTTGTTGAAGTAATCCTTCTCTCTCATGTCTCACCTTTCCTAATCAACACAAACTCGGGTTTGTACACGTCTTTGAAAACGCGGGAAGAGTTTGGTCCGTTGGAGGCGCAGAGGTCGGCTCTGGTTCCTGAAGAAGGGGGCAACAGAGGTAGACCGTACTCACGGCTGTTCTCTTGTGACAGGTCTTACTGAAGCACTATGTCATACAGGTTTGGCAGATGTAGAAACTTGAAGTCAGATATGCAAAGTCTCAAACATACGTGCAGAATAATTATTTAGTTCACTCCGAGACATATACCACATTGTAGTTGTTTGTACAATGATAGTAGGGAGGGAGCCTTTGGTTCGTACCAACACGTCTGCTTTAATGTGTGACTGGGAGACCGGCCGTGAGGGGAGCAGCGACCAACACGATGCTATTAGAGTGAACGTTCACTGTCAGGGAAGTCTGGTTGTGAGTAAGCGAGGAATGTGGGATGAAAATTGATTCCATGTTTGTGGGGGTAATAAGATATTGATGTGAACCTGAAAATGTAGTTCTTTAATGTTAGTCGATGAGAGGCATTAAGGTGTGCGTAATGAAGCATGAACTGCCTCACCTTAATTAGAAGTTACCAAAAATGCGTAATGAAGCATGAACTGCCTTACCTTAATTAGAAGTTAGCAAAAAACATCGATATAAGATATGCACTATTGCCTGTGCTCTGCATATGGACTGATATTACCATATCTGCAAAACAATCATGTCTTAGTTTCCGAGGAAGAGAGACGATTGATCTCTGGGTCAGCTTATCTTGCTGCACTGTTTCGGCATCCACAGCGTCCTGAGAACCAGTGGTGGACACAGGAAGGGTACGACCCACAAGCAACATGTGGGTAGTGTTACCTGACGTGTGGCTAGCACGAGACACAGAGTACGTATGTTGCTCTTCGCGAAATACCGTTGTTGGCGTAGTTAGAAGGAGGACATCTCTCATGGAAGTATAACTGCTGTGGCAAATTTTCAGAAGGGCCCATTAACGTGTTTGGAGTTAGATAACAGCTATCATGATGATAGACAACGGCTCGCAAGGAATTTTCCTGTTAACTTTGCTGTGCCAAAGAGTGCTTTAAAGGACCGGGGTTATCGGGGCAGAAATGGAAAAGGAAGGGCCTAATGCGGGAATTGCCCCATTACCATGTTAAAAGATGCCCTGATAGCTATGTTGAAGCTGCGTGACCGGTGGAAGATGAAATGATATTGTGAATTTACATAATACTGATATATCATCATCAGGGGAGACACAAGAGAGAAATATAGCACTCAGTTGATATACAACGAAGAGGCGTAGCTATATCAACTGACTTATATTTCTCTTTTGTGTCATCCCCGATATGTTGTGATTATTACAGGAAAGTGCACTTGGGAACTTATCGTGTTTCATTTTCCCCGTGGACTCAGGAATATATATATATATATATATATATATATATATATATATATATATATATATATATATATATATATATATATATTTTTTTTTTTTTCTTCTTTTCCAAAAGAAGGAACAGAGAAGGGGGCCAGGTGAGGATATTCCCTCAAAGGCCCAGTTCTCTGTTCTTAACGCTACCTCGCAAACGCGGGAAATGGCGAATAGTTTGAAAGAAAAAAAAAAAAAAATATATATATATATATATATATATATATATATATATATATATATACATGTGTATGGGGATGGGTTGGGCCACATTCTTTCGTCTGTTCCCTTGCGCTACCTCGCTAACGCGGGAAACAGCGACAAAGTATAATATAATAAAATAAATAAAATATATATTCCTATGAGTCCACGGGGAAAATGAAACGCGATAAGTTCCCAAGTGCACTTTCGTGTAATAATCACATCATCAGGAGGAGACACAAGAGAGATGATGTGATTATTACACGAAAGTGCACTTGGGAACTTATCGTGTTTCATTTTCCCTGTGGACTCATAGGAATATCTTATCACGCGCAAAATTGTGATCCTCTCCAACACACACACACACACACACACACACACACACACATATATATATATATATATATATATATATATATATATATATATATATATATATATATTTTCTTTCTTTCTTTTAAAGTATTCGCCATTTCCCGCGTTAGCGAGGTAGCGTTAAGAACAGAGGACTGGGCCTTTGTGGAATATCCTCACCTGGCCCCCCCCTCTGTTCCTTCTTTTGGAAAATTAAAAAAAAAAAAAAAACGAGAGGGGGGGATATATATATATATATATATATATATATATATATATATATATATATATATATATATATATATATATATATATATGTGAGTGAAAAAGATCATTGGCGAAGTTGTATGATGGTCAGATGACGAAACAGACAAGTTGTGTCAGAGAACTTTGAAGTGAGCGCTTCTGTTCGTGGTATCAAGTGTAGCGCAGCCTTAAGCTGCAGGGGCCCTGGAAAAGGGGTTCACTCTTTCAGGAAGGGATGGATATATTGGTGATATTCGTATCCATGCATCAGTGACTTGTGAAATTCATGACAGGAATATTACCGTAAATACGTTACTTATGTATCGGCAGAACACTTGACCTTGGTGTAGAGTCTAGCCCTAATCTTGTCCTGTGACACAACTTGCCATAATTATGTTATCACACATAACAATACACCAGTCAAGGCCAGCATCAACTAGCGACCCATGATTTAGTCTTCCTATAGTTGAGATTAACGTTTTCATGTTTGTATATTGTATATGAATTATTATAGCTTGGTGCTTGTTTCGTTATGAAGTATTATAGTCTAGTAAACGTGTATATGAATTATCGTAGCCATCTCTTGTGTATGAACTATTATATAGCCTAGTGACGTTTTCATGTGTGTAAGAGAATTATTACACCCTGGTAAATCCGGTTGTAGTTAAAGTTATCTTGAGGAAGCAGCGTGTCGTTGTAGGATCTGTCGTCCGTCTGTCCTTCACATTATAGTTGTAGACTTGCCAGTCCTCACTCGTGCCATGCCCAGGTCGGCCTGGCTGTGCTCCCGACAGTCACATGTTCTCGTGAACCAACATTCCGCGTCAAGTTGACCCACGTCTGTATAGCAGTACAGTTGGCAGGTCTTTACTGACGCGCTGTCTGGATATTCCCCACGTTTTCACTGCAGCCAGCAGACCTTGTCTTACCATCCACGTATGCGTTAGTACCCTTGAATAAGACGTTACGACCTTGGGTGTGACATCCTGGCCTTTGACCTGACCTTCAAGGGTGCAGTCTTAGACGAGGAGGCCATCGTGCTCAAGGGTCGTATCGTTGTGTTCAACTGGGGAATAACTGACATAATTTATTGGCGGTGACCTTCCCCACACGAGGTCAGCCATGACACACTGACCTAACCTCAGCGCTTCGTTACTTCCTTCGTGAGAAACTCACGTGTGACACCAGAGGGCCCCGGGTGGTTTATTGAGGTCACGTGTACAGATTTTCATCAACATGAGCCACGGGGAAGCAATCACGTGACTGGTGGTACGTGCTACAAGACCTATCATTCCAGCCATTACCTGACTCATCCAACAGAAGCCACAATACTGTTTGCAGACTTTGGTGGCCACAATGACGACTTTCCATGTATCCCTGAAATCGTCGCTGAAACCATATGAGACGTAGAACTTTTCTTACACACACACACACACACACACACACACACACACACACACACACACACACCTACCTCCGTGTGTAGCCGTCACAGTTATTGGTCGTCACGCATGCGCTTGCTGCTTGGAATCAAGCCTGCACAGGTTCGAATCCTGGTCGTGGCAGGCTGTACGTAGGTACTATTGGCGCTTTGGCCTAACTGGAGATGTTAATCATGTGAATTGTAAAGTTTGGCTAAAGATTTGG
The DNA here is from genome assembly GCF_036320965.1 of Panulirus ornatus. Classification (NCBI taxonomy): domain Eukaryota; kingdom Metazoa; phylum Arthropoda; class Malacostraca; order Decapoda; family Palinuridae; genus Panulirus; species Panulirus ornatus. The sequence continues at coordinate 44,551,645 of NC_092243.1, read as the reverse complement.
ACACAAACTAGAACACTGTGTCTTAGAATGTGGCAAAATAGATCCTTGTAGGGATAGATCTAAACAAACCCAGCTAGAAATGTCACAACATCTTATTGTTAATAACAAGATACCTGGAATTTTAAGTTTGTATCCACTTTTTGCATCTAGTCAGTAAAAGTTACCATATGAAACTATGTAATGTATGTACTGAAATACAAATTGTAACATCTTATGTAACATTAACCCACTACGGTCTGAGTAAGACCCTTTGTGACCCCTGTAACCCTTTTGCGCTACCGCTCACAGAATGAACATGGGCGGTACAATAAACTGGCCGGGGTTACCGGCACAGATCAGTCCACCCAGCTGTTCATCCTCCCTTCGGGGTTGGTCGATAAAATGGGTATCTGGCATAAGCTGGTGTGTGTGTGTGTGCATAGGAGTAAAGACATAATACATATATAGTTAAGAGACGGTGCACCCCTCTCCCTTCCAATACAGTGTCACCTCCTGTATTACTCTGATTACTCTTGATGTTGAACTCAGTTCATAATGTATGAACCATTGTATTTACTATGTCAACATTCCTGTCTGTCTGGGATTCAGACTCTCCACATGTGCCTCACTCACGTGCTCTGTAATGATTGCTTAACGAATATTAACTATCATTACCTCCCAGGGAGTTCTGCAGTATCTGTGATGGCTCAGCCCTGTGTATTCTCAGCTAAATGGCTACATATATCCAGTGAACTGTTATTTGTTCATCTATATTATTTTTTTTTTTTACTTATACTTAGTCGCTGTTTCCCGCGTTAGCGAGGTAGCGCAAGGAAACACGAAAGAATGGCCCAACCCACCCACATACACATGCATTTACATAAACGCCGACACACGCACATATACATGCCTATACATTTTAACGTATAAATACATATACATATACATACACAACATATACACATGTACATAATTCATACTTGCTGCCTTCATCCATTCTCGTCACCACCCTACCACACATGAAACAAAACCCCCCCTCCTCCCGCGGGCGCACGAGGTAGCACTAGGAAAAGACAACAAAGGGCACATTCATTCACACTCACTCTATAGCTGTCATGTGTAATGTACCGAAACTACAGCTCCCTTAACATGTCTAGGCACCACAAAACTTTCCATGGTTTACCCCAGACGCCTCACATGACCTGATTCAATCCAATGACAGCACGTCGACCCCGGTATACCACATCGTTCCGACTCACTCTGTTCCTTGAACGCCTTTCACCCACCTGCATGTTCAGACCCCGATCGCTCAAAATCTATTTCACTACATCCTTCCACCTCCAATTTGGTCTCTCACTTCTCCTCGTTCCCTCCACCTGACACATATATCCTCTTTGTCAATCTTTCCTCACTCATTCTCTCCATGTGACCAAACCATTTCAAACGCCCTTTTCTGCTCTCTCAACCATACTCTTTTTATTACCACACATCTCTCTTACCCTATTATTACTTACTCGATCAAACCACCTCACACCACATATTGTCCTCAAACATCTCATTTCCAACACAAAAACCCTCCTCCGCAAAACCGTGTCTATAGCCCACGCCTCGCAACCATATAACACTGTTGGAACCACTATTCCTTCAAACATAACGTTTATGTATTTTTTATTCATAATTATTTATTATGTCACTCTGAGTTAAGGTCAGTTTAGCGGAGTTGCGCTACAAGTTATGCTAACTGTTCTCACCAGGGGAACCTTGCAGGGTAGAGCACCACTACTAACTAACCTGTGTGCATTGTATACAAGGGTAGTAACTCACAGTTGTTAGGGTTCACGGTTCATGGGTTAGAAGGCAGTAGATAGTCCATGTGTGAGGAAGGTCCCATCACGAGCCCACTGAAATAGTGATCGTAGCGAGCGTGTGTGATGGTGAGGCAACGAGATGGATCGGTCTTGATGATTCAGGGGGCATGGTACCATGGTGAGTATACGAGATGGTGAGTAGAATGGCGATGATGATAACTGAGGATGGTGATTCTGGTGAGCTGATAACGATGTACATTTATGGTAAACGAAGATGATCATGATGAGTCAGTGGTACGATGATCATGATGAGTCAGTGGTACGATGATCATGATGAGTCAGTGGCACGATGATCATGATGAGTCACTGGTACGATGATCATGATGAGTCAGTGGCACGATGATCATGATGAATCAGTGGCACGATGATCATGATGAGTCAGTGGTACGATGATCATGATGAGTCAGTTCCACGGTGATCAGGATGAGTCAGTGGCACGATGATCATGATGAGTCAAGTGGCACGATGATCATGATGAGTCTCTGGTACGATGATCATGATGAGTCAGTGGTACGATGATCATGATGAGTCAGTGGCACGATGATCATGATGAGTCTCTGGTACGATGATCATGATGAGTCAGTGGTACGATGATCATGATGAGTCAGTGGTACGATGATCATGATGAGTCAGTTCCACGGTGATCATGATGAGTCAGTGGCACGATGATCATGATGAGTCTCTGGTACGATGATCATGATGAGTCAGTGGTACGATGATCATGATGAGTCAGTGGTACGATGATCATGATGAGTCAGTGGCACGGTGATCATGATGAGTCAGTGGTACGATGATCATGATGAGTCAGTGGTACGATGATCATGATGAGTCAGTTCCACGGTGATCAGGATGAGTCAGTGGCACGATGATCATGATGAGTCAGTGGCACGATGATCATGATGAGTCACTGGTACGATGATCATGATGAGTCAGTGGTACGATGATCATGATGAGTCAGTGGCACGATGATCATGATGAATCAGTGGCACGATGATCATGATGAGTCAGTGGTACGATGATCATGATGAATCAGTGGCAGGATGATCATGATGAGTCACTGGTACGATGATCATGATGAGTCAGTGGTACGATGATCATGATGAGTCAGTGGCACGGTGATCATGATGAGTCAGTGGCACAGTGATCATGATGAGTCAGTGGCACGATGATCATGATGAGTCAGTGGTACGATGATCATGATGAGTCAGTGGCACGATGATCATGATGAGTCCGTGGTACGATGATCATGATGAGTTAGTGGTACGATGATCATGATGAGTCAGTGGCACAATGATCATGGTGAGTCAGTGGCTTGATGATTATGATGAGTCAGTGGTACGATGATCATGATGAGTCCGTGGTACGATGATCATGATGAGTTAGTGGTACGATGATCATGATGAGTCAGTGGCACGATGATCATGATGAGTCAGTGGCACAATGATCATGGTGAGTCAGTGGCTTGATGATTATGATGAGTCAGTGGTACGATGATCATGATGAGTTAGTGGTACGATGATCATGATGAGTCAGTGGCACAATGATCATGGTGAGTCAGTGGCTTGATGATTATGATGAGTCAGTGGTACGATGATCATGATGAGTCAGTGGCACAATGATCATGATGAGTCAGTGGCTTGATTATGATGAGTCAGTGGTACGATGATCATGATGAGTCAGTGATACGATGATCATGATGAGTTAGTGGTACGATGATCATGATGAGTCAGTGGCACGATGATCATGGAGTCAGTGGTTCGATGATCATGATGAGTCAGTGGCACGATGGTCATGATGAGTCAGTGGCACGGTGATCATGATGAGTCAATGGCACGGTGATCATGATGAGTCAGTGGCACGATAATCATGATGAGTAAGTGGCACGATAATCATGATGAGTCAGTGGTACGATGATCATGATGAGTCAGTGGCACGATGATCATGATGAGTCAGTGATACGATGATCATGATGAGTCAGTGGCACGATGATCATGATGAGTCAGTAAGATGGTGATTGAGTCAGTGAGATGATTATTAGGAGTCATTAGGATGATGAAAATGTTCCGTCTGGGAAATGTTGATCATGATGAGTTGATCGGATGATGAACATGATGATTCTGGGAAATGTTGATCATGATGAGTTGATAGGATGATGAACATGATGATTCTGGGAAATGTTGATCATGATGAGATAGTGGGGTGATGAATATGATGATTTTGAGAAATGATGATCACGGGTCAGTGAGATGATGATCATAATGAGTCAGGAAAACGGTGATCATGAGGTAAGATGGTGAATCAGTTAGTCATCGTGATGAATCATGTAGATGATGATCATGTACATCACTCGTATTGACCCGGCTGAACTGGTAAGGTAATGATGACCTTGATGAGTGCGCATGAGCGTGTGAGCCAGTAGATGCTATCATAGCACGACGCGGATTGTGACGACCCAATACGAACGACACTGTGATGGCCGGGTCTCTGACCTGACCCTGAAAGGTCGGGTTAAAGGTCACGGTCATTATACCCAGGGATTCCACCGTCGTCCCGAAGAGGTTCATGTAAGTCGAGAGGAAAGCGATCATAATAAACCAGGAAGGAAGATTTTTTTTCCTGGCGTCGTGAAATACATATAGTCATTTGCCAGCGAGCCCCACGAGTTATTAGGGTTGGGGTCATTACGGGTATTATATCTGGGGGAGGTGGAGGGATCATGCAGTGCCTGGCAGATGTCACGATCATACTGATGATAGTGGTTGTCACAAGTGGTGAGGGCTGTCACGAATGTGGGGGGGTTGTCACGAAGTGCGAGGGGTTGTCATGAATGTGAGGAAGTAACGGTCAAACACGAGGCACGTCACCAGTACAGAGGGACACAGTAATCCAGAGGGATTCAAACAGGAACAGAGCGTTGGGTGCCTTCGTGGCTGTTGGTGATGCTGGAGCATATTACCAACATGTAGCTGAAAGAGCACACATAACCTGTAGAAGAATATCTGTAAACTTCATGACATCGGAGGAGCAGTAATGTCAGTGGTGGACTAAAAGAGAATTTTTTGCCATGTTTGTTTCCAGCAGTATCTGTGGTCAGGCCTTCAACCGCTCTTACCGGCAAACGACCCCACATGCTAACGGTCCTGCTGATGATAAATTGCTTCTCCTCATTCGAGGTCAACAGTTTGCCTGCCAGTTTTATCCATTACCGCCAGTAGAATCAGACTGATCTCGTTTGAAACAACTGCTGTGATCACGATTGTTCAATCCTTTTGATTTTTTTGTTCGTGAAAAATCTTAGTTTAATGATGATGAGTTAGAGTCAGTAATAGGCTGAATGACTGGCCGTGCCATGGGTGAACGCCCGTTCCATGGGTGATGGGTCGTGCCATGGGTGATGGGTCGTGCCCTGGGTGATGGGTCGTGCCCTGGGTGATGGTGTTGAATCAAGAAGTTGATTACACTGATTCTCGATTATTCATGGGGGTTCAGTCAAGTGCAGTGCGAATCAACGGACCATCGCCGATGAAACAGGTGGTGGTTCATACCCAGAGTCGCTATACAGTCGTTGCGCTCATGTGCGATGGACGGCGACGCTCTTTCATGGATGATGATTACTGGGAATCATGTAACTGAATTAAACGAATCATGAAGCTGATCATGGTGTGATATGGAGATGGATCGATTCGTGTTTGAGCACGGTAAACCTTTAAGTTACATCACGTTGGATCTTGGAGGTAAATCACCGTGAATCATTATGATTTCGTAGTGCAACAGCAAGGTCTACTGGTGATCTCTCCTGTGTGACTCACCTCTGGTTCTCCTCTCTCAGGGATTCGGTGAAACTTTTGTCGTAATCCTCGACAGCTCCAAAGCATGTCACAGGGTGTGCCGCAAGTCCCTGCTTTCTGAACACTCCTCCTTTGGTTTCACTGCTTCTCTCTGTATACTAATGCATAGTTTCCTGTTAGACCGTTGCATGGCAGTCGACGTCCCCCTCTTATCCTATCAGCAGTGGTGTTCCTCAGGGTTCTTTCCTATCACCTGCTCTCTTCTCTCTTCTATTTCTGACGCTATTCGCTCTTATGCTAATGATTCCAGGTTACTGCAATTCACTTTTCTTCTCCCTGTTACTCGTTTTCTTTCTCGTATTGATTATATTTCCTTTCTCAGTTCTGACCTGTGTAGCATTTCGGATTAGGGAAGCAGTAACCTCTCAAAATTCTATCGTGGTAAAACACAATATGTACCTACGAGTCTTTCTAAAACCATTTGCTTCCTTCTGCTCGATTTTAGAATACCACAATCCAGCCCTGTAATAGTATAAACTTGGGCTCAACCATGTCCTTCACTCTGTCCTGGAAACCCCACGGAATCAACATCACAAAGTCTTCATAACAAAACCTGGCAATGTCGTGATGGTGCCGTAATCTTTTGTCTTGTGAGCAAGTGTATCCCCTCTGCGTAGATTGTATCCTCGCAAGTACGGAATACTGCTAACACATCTGGGATGGCTCATCCTCCACCTCTCTTAACTAGAATGGAATCCAAAGCCTTCCGTCTCATTAATTCTCCCGTGATCACCTGTCTTCAACCTTCCCTTCCTGCACGCCGCCATGTGGCCTCTCTCTCTCTCTCTTTGTTCCATAGGTTTTATTTTAGCTACTTTTGTCGTGAATTGTCTGTGTGTGTCCCCGCGGGCTGTTGGCACGCGTTTTGCTGCTGCTTCCCACAGCTTCTGTGTGGAGACCGGCCACTCGAGGACTGACTGTTATGATGCCTCCTTCCCTCGACCAGCTGAGCTGTAGAGTTCTCTTCCTTTTGTCTTTCCTCGTTCATGTAACCGTAATGCCTTTAAGAATCAGGTCTTTAAATTCTTCCCATCTCCTTAGATGGCCTTGATTAGGGCATGTTATCTGCCCAAACCATGTCGGTCACTTTTAAAAGAAAAGAAAGTCTTATAGTTGGATCATGACGAACCTTTGAGCTGAGCATCGACGACTCTTTCAGCTGAAGTCTAGTGACTCCCAGAGCTGAATCATAATGCACCTCGGACTGACAGGACTGAAGCATAGGGGTGAATCATACATCATCAGTGGACTTAGTGAAGTGAACCACAGTGCAGAATCTGATTCAGTCACAGCTGAGGAACTGTAGTTCCTCGTGATGGTTCACGACGCGCAGTGATGACTACACCGCTGAGCTTGGAGGCAAATTGGGCCTTGAAAGCATAAACGGTATTGTGATGTATGATGACCCCAGGTTATCACTGCTGGCTGACTAGATCGTGAAGATAATGAAAGGCAGCTTGAGATCTCCTGCCAGGCACCGTTCCCCTGGGTCGTTGACCCTTGAACACGACGGTACGCCCCTTGAACACGAGGGTACGACCCTTGAACACGAGGGTACGCCCCTTGAACACGAGTGTACGACCCATGAACACGAGGGTACGACCCTTGAACACGAGGGTACGACCCTTGAACTCGAGGGTACAAGCCTTGAACACGACGTTACGCCCCTTGAGCACGATGGTACGACCCTTCTGCACGACGATACTACCCTTGAGGACGACGGTGCAACCCTTGCGCACGACGATGCGAGCATTGAAGACAGCGATGCGACGCTCAGATACGATGATCTGGTTTTTGACCTGACCTCGAAGGTTGAGGGCCAGGCCATCATACCCAGGGGTCGCACGGTCGTGTTGAAGAGATCAAGGCAGGTGCTCAACTTTCGTTAAGTACAAAGTCTGGTACACCAGTCATGTACCGCAGGTAGGCAGTGTGGTACACCAGTCATGTACCTCAGGTGGACAGTATGGTATATCAGTCATGTACCTCAGGTGGACAGTATGGTACACCAGTCATGTACTGCAGGTGGGCAGTATGGTACATCAGTCATGTACCTCAGGTGGACAGTATGGTACACCAGTCATGTACCACAAGTGGACAGTATGGTATATCAGTCATGTACCGTAGGTGGACAGTATGATGCACCAGTCATGTACCGCAAGTGGACAGTATGGTACACCAGTCATGTACCGCAGGTGGACTGTATGGTACACCAGTCATGTACCGCAGGTGGACAGTATGGTACACCAGTCATGTACCGCAGGTGGACAGTATGGTGCACCAGTCATGTACCGCAGGTGGACAGTATGTTACACCAGTAATATACCGCAGATGGACAGTATGGTACACCAATAATGTACCGCAAGTGGACAATATGGTCCGCCAGTCATTTACTGCAGGTGGACAGTGTGCTACACCAGTATGTACCGCAGGTGGACGGTGTGGTACGCCAGTGATGTACCGCAGGTGGAAAGTGGTCCAGAAGTTGTGTACCATAGAGGGCTTTACTTTTGTTATCTAGTATTAAACTTAATCCCTTAAGTTAGCAAAGAAATAATGTTATAATGTTGAACCCATACCTCCCATTGACACCAAGAATCTCTTAGTTCTCCCATTTAATGATGATTTTACTTTACTTCCCATGTTTCTTAAATCCTTTAATGTAAATGTTGCCTTCAGCAACAATGATACTATAAAGAATATCTTAATCAGGAACTCAGCAGAAAATTCTCCTAGGTGCATCTATAAAGTGCCATGTAGAAATTGTGATGAGTTTTATGTTGGGCAGCCTTGTAAGGATCTCTCTGTTAGACTTAAGCAACATAAATACAGTATAGGAACAGGACACGAATCAAATGCCTTGTATAATCACGTTAAAAACTATGATCGTTGTATTGACTGGATTAATGCCATCTCAGTTATTAACTCGTAACTCTGTTACCACGAGAAATATCTTTGTATCTTCTATTATTAAATGCACAAAGAATTATAACCTTAATGTTAGTGCAGGTCTATACAAATTGGATAACTTTATTGTTGATAAAATTTGTCAACAATTCCCCTTCTTGTCCACATAATAAGTTTATGATACGCTCGTTGTCTGTCTTGGACAATCGCATCTTTACCATATGGCGTCCTAGCTACGTCTCTTCGTTGTATATCAACTGACTTATATTTCTTTTATCTCCCATGATGATGTGATTATTACACGAAAGTGCACCTGGGTACTTAACGTGTTTCATTTTCCCCACGGACTCATAGGAATGTATATATATATATATATATATATATATATATATATATATATATATATATATGTATATTGTTTTTTCTCTTAAAGTTTAGACAAGTGGGTGGGTTGATCCTGGGGAGCCAAAGGCTACCATACAGGAACCTTCCTGTACACTGTGTCACATTTCTGTGTCACGAGCAGGTTTGGTTTTACGACGGGAAAGCCCAAGGGAAATACTTGGGTTTATTCATATTTATAGAAAAATACATCGTAGTTTACATATATTAACTGTGTGTAGCTATTTTGTTTTTAATGAAAACTTTATTACATGCCTGTACTGTAGAGTGAGTGAGGGAGGGAGGGAGTTCTACACTCGTGGGGTCCCATTTCGTGAACCTTCTGTGCTATCACACATTTCAATCTTCTGTGTACTGTCAACATACACGATTGTATCACTTAGTTTATTCCAGTTATTCATTTCTGTTTTCTACAAGTATTTCTTCACATGCATTCTGAAAAGTTGCGACCGTAATTTTATGTTCTGTTTTCTGGTTGTTTTAGCTTTTCATCTTCTAGGGAACTTCTCAGTGCTGACGTCATTATCATGGTGGTGTATTATGCGTGGAGACCAGCCACACCAGGTGTGTCTGTTGTGTTTCTCCATCCTTCTACAACCTGTCAACCTTTAAGAAACAGGTCTGCCAACGCCAAATTGTATGACATTTTACCTAATATCTCCTTCACCATCTCAGCTCCCCAGTGGATGTAATTTTCACATTTTCCTCAGTGTGTTATGCTAGCACGAGAGATTACTGCAGGTTAAGAGACCAGGTGGGGCTTCCAGCACTCTCCTTGTCCGCTATGATGTATCTCTCGCCTCTGTGTTCAGACGAGTAGTATAGTGTTGGAGCTGTGATCTTGTTCTGGTAATTGTGATGGTTTACTGAAGCGACGTGCATGGTCGAGGAATGTTGAACGCTGGCTATAGTAGCAGTCAGTACCTCCGGCCGTAATTACATGATGATGTTAAGACACGACAATGGAGAAGTTGGGAGATAACAACTGGTTCGATCAGTCCATTTTTTTTGTATTGCTTCCTACAGTTTGGGAGTTGTGTGTCCAGCATATTGCCTTCTGTTGTTTGTTATGTCCACTGAAGATGAGGCCGGTCGACATCATTATAGAGCACCTGCTTCACACATGTTCTGCTGCTTGTGTTGAGAATGTGGCTAGATGGACTAACTGGTTCTTACTCCACACACGTTCACATGGTGCAGCCAACATGTAGGGTTTGCACCAGCTTCCCTGAGACTGCACAGAGGGAGCCTGGTTCTGAGGGGGGCCGGGTGGGATAACAAGCCCAACCCCCTAAGGCCCAGTGCTTAGCTCCCTCACCACAGGCGGGCCGGCCGTAGAGCATAGGGCCCGCACCTCCTGAGTCGTAGGAAGGTTTAATTTCATACAACAACCTGAGATTGGCTGAAGTGACAACCTCTATCCCTGTCTTGCCTCGTGCAGACCTTTGCAATAGTGGGTAAGGTCCATCTTACTGCAGATTAACGAATGAAACAACTAGTGAGGTCTGATGTTGAATGACGTTAGTTGGCGCCTGACATCTGCTAGAGACGGAGCCTCTACCTATCTGTCTCCCGGACAATAGAGCACAAATAACTTCATCAGTTGTGGAAGACGATTATGGCTCATGTTTCGTGGCGAGGACTTGTAATGGTGGTGTGCAGAGGTCAAGGTTTTCTGTGAATAACTTGATTAAAGGTTGAGGTAGACAGAGAAAGGTCATGTGTCTGAGGGTGGGGCAGGAGGAGGTGCAGCTGCTGCTTGGCCGTCCCATCCAGTACCTCTCACTCACTCACCAGAAGCAGGGGCAAACCTCACTCACTCACTCACTCCCCTTCATCATACCTAGGCCAGGGTTCACGTAAGGTCACTTAACTCTCCATATCAGTAATCATGGGTGATCGAGTTGGATGTACCCCAGATTCCGTAGTTCGCTACGTCATAACCCACCTGTCAGACGGTGTGAGGCAAGCCACACCCAGAACTGTGACACTAGCCACACCCAGTACTGTGCCACTAGTCACACCCAGAACTGCCTCACCCAGAACTGTGCCACTAGCCACACCCAGAACTGTGCTACTAGCCACACCCAGAACTGCCACACCCAGAACTTTGCCGCTAGCCACACCCAGAACTGTGCCACTAGCAACACCCAGAACTGTGCCACTAGCCACTCCCAGAATTGTAACACAAGCCACTTCCAGAACTGTGCCACTAACCACTCCCAGAACTGTAACACTAGCCACTCCCTGAACTGTACCAGTAGCCGCTTCCAGAACTATGCCACTAACCACTCCAGAACTGTGCCACTAGCAAAACTTAACAGTAATGATAAATGGTTGTAGCTGATGATGTAGCTGAGGTGGTCATGTTGTGATGTATAGATACATAAGCTTGCTGCTGTAACACGCTACAGGTTAGACCATGGCCGAGTCTCAGTTGTGGCGTGACGGTGACGGTGTGGCTAGGGCGTCCGCCAGCAGCGTCGAGCTCGGGGCGTGCCTCGCGCCCTAAGGCAAACCATTTATAGCCTGCAGGGAAAATGCTGTGGGGTTTGACTTGATTTTTTCAAGAGTGAGGAGTGAGTGACTTGGCCAGGGGAGGCGGAAGTGTGGGCGGTGAGGGAGGGGTGAGGCAGGGCATACACCCGACCTGCATCGCTGAGCGGAGGGCGACTCCCTCTAGAGTTCGGTGCAAAGTCTGTTTCCTCAAACCTTGTGTATGTGGTTCCTCATAAGAAAAGAAACTGGGGCTTGAAGGGCTAGACATCTTGCATTAGGATCAACATTAGTGATGTCTCTGAGACTTACGGATCAATATTTTGAATTTGTTTTTCATATAAAGACGTCAACAGCACTACCCAAGCCTGGAATACTGTTTCTGCAGCGAAGGTGTACATCAGGACCTGTGTTCGTGACCTGAGCTGCCCTCACCCTCGACACGAAATGATTACAGTTCAACAGCTTGATTCATATGAGTGATGTGAGCATCTGCCGAGGGTGGAGCTGGGGTGAGGATGACTGGTTAGAGGTTGTGTGTGTGTGTGTGTGTGTGTGTGTGTGTGTGTGTGTGATAACAGGAGCTGTGAGTGTTTGGTGTGCGGCCGCTGTGCTCAGTGTAGGGTACCCTGCCCCGCTGGCTGCCAACACCCATGATTCATTCGCAGGAACATACGGGTCTTGTGGCCTACTGGGCATGACAGCCGTCTGCCAGCCAGCCAGACATAGCGAAGCATGTTTTTAACTCGGGCGACACTCGGCCTTAGGGAGAGAGAGAGAGAGAGAGAGAGAGAGAGAGAGAGAGAGAGAGAGAGAGAGAGAGAGAGACGGTGTCGATAGCTGGACGAGATAAGATTTTCCCAGATTCCTGTCTGTCGTGCGAGAGTGGAATAGCCAATTGGAAACACGTGCAAGATAGTGTCCGTCTGTGGTGTGTGTGTGTTACTCTAGTTTTGACTGGCGTAAAATCTCTTCACAAACGTTATGTTTTGGCAGTGTTCGCTTGGTGGAGACTGACATATCAAGTATTTCTGTCTTATGTCCTGATGATTATAGACGCAAGAACTTGCTATTGATACAGACGGATGTATGAGTAAATGGTGCATGTTTTGATAGGAAGATAGCACGGTGTGTCCTGTGAAGGGATGATGATAACAGTGTCGTGTTGCCACACCACACCACACCACACAACACACCAAACCACACCACAACATACAGAAAATCCCAGACTTCCACTTCCTGTGCCTGCCTGAGTCACATTCCTTGCTCTTTGCCTCACGGACGGACTGGAACTTTGGTCTGCTTGAAGGTGTCGGCCAGATTTTCAAATTTCAGATTTCAGAATTTAATTCTCAAGAGCCAAGGAACCCATCCACCCACGGTGATGTGCTTGTGTTACAACATTACAAGTCTTAACTGGCTACACCTAAGTAGGCATTATATACCACATGTGTTTATTCTTCAGATTATAACCATCTCATTAATCCTTTTTAGTAATCCTACAGGATTATTCATCATATCTCCTCTTTTCCCAGACCTAATCAGGACATTACGTTCTTAAATGTAGTATATAAGAATATTCATTTTCTTCCGCAAAACACATAATAATACATGTTGTATCATCATCTTCACAAGTTATTGCGATATTTCTATCCAATTTTGTCATCAAGTATTACTCGAGGCATTACAATATTCTTTCGCATTTCTTTTCCTTCATACGTATGGCATCCGACACTCGTATACATTTTTCCGTATCATTTTATACATCTGCAGTTTCCTTTCGTACCTTCTTCCTCCTGTGGCACTTTCTTTCCTTTGGCAAATTTCTATAACTATCGTGTATCTTAGTGTATGATTATCTGTCTCATTCTTCCCACGTCTGTCTGCCCTGGAGAAGGTTTCTGTGGTCTTCTGCCTCCACAGCCCAGACTGCTGGGTCGGGTCGTTGGTCGACCAGTGTTCTGCCACATTATCGACCACTTCATATCCAGCCAGTCCAATATTAGTGTTATCTCTCCCAGCGATTACCTTTATAGAGACCCATTACCCACAGTATCTGAAGTGTGTGTTATCTGCAGCCAACGTTTGACGTTCCTGGTGTAACACCACTGCTGTTGGAAGTATCCCTCCCTACCAGTAACCTTCCGTTACTTGTCATCATCCGTACCATTACTCCTTACCCGTACCATTAGTCATCATCCGTACCATTACTCCTTACCCGTACCATTAGTCATCATGCGTACCATTACTCCTTACCCGTACCATTAGTCATCATCCGTACCATTACTCCTTACCCGTACCATTAGCCATCTTCCGTACCATTAGTCATTATCCTTACTATTAGTCATTACCCTTACCGTTAATCATTATCTCAATCCATACCTCATTGCAATCCATGGTTCCCACAGACAGTTGAATGTTGTTATCCTTCAGTTCACTCATAACTTCACAGAAAGATCTCCAAGTTGTAACATGTTCATCTGTTGGGGATCTTCAAATTTTCTGTTCGCTCATCTGTTTATGGTTCGCCAGTTTCCAGCTGGCACATCTGTTTGGGCCTTGTTTTGGTATGTAATGCAACTTAACCGCTGTTTCAGCCTCTTAGATTTTGAAGGCTAATATAATTTTACGTACGTCCAGAGGAACTTCTTACCTTTGGTCAGTTCAGTCTGGCACACAGCTGATTCATGGTGTCCAGCGCTGCCAAACCCTGTGTCCCGAACGCCTACAGATCCCCACAGAAAGTTGGCCTCCCGATAAAGCGCTTCACGTTGCCAGAGATGCAGCAGAGTTGTTGATCTCGGAGAGCGAGAGTTTGACTCTCCTGTTCCTCACAACCCACATGGCTCCCGGCCCAGGTGATAATGCGGGAGGTAGCTGGGAAAATTCTTAGTAATCACCTTTGTCTTGGCATCTCCACTTTCCCTCCTGTTGATGTCCCTACTCCATTGCCATTGATATCGTATCTGGGTTCTTGGTCACCATGATAACTGCCTCCCCGTGAACCTGTATGGAAGCAGTAGGCTCTCGTGTGGCTTGGACAAGTCAGTATCCCAGGCTGTCCTTCACTTGGCTGTATATACCATTTACATTGTGGCGAGGTACCCCGTCAGCAGCAATACCACCTCTTACACCTGCTCCAGCCACAGCTGTGGGGGACTGCGTGCCATCCCTAACCATCATTACATGACATCTGTAATCTCCCATCCGGTTGGAGGCCTACGATTCTCCGTGAAGCTCATCCCTCTCAGCAGAAGGTCGACCTCACTCGGAGGGACTAACTCTGGGAATGAGGTGGGTGGGTGGCACCTCCTTATCATCGGTCACACATACCCTCTGGGGCTGGCAGGCCCGCGTTGCCATGACGACGCCTCGACACGTGACTTCCCTACGCCCCAGGGCAGACGAGCTGGACGTATGCAGCAACAACGTAACTTATATATTAATTTGCGATTCATCAGTGACCGTCAGATGTGATAATTCACAGAACCCCGGCAACTTCTAAGATGGGAGACAGCTGAACGCTTCTTATCACCTCGTGTTGAGGTGGGGAGCTGCTAGCTGTTACGGCCGCCCTGACCCGCACACAGGCCAAGGTGACGGGTGACGCACGACCTGACCCACCCACTTGATAGGATGGGGGGGGGGTTGACCTGACCCACCCACTTGTAGGATGGGGAGGGAGGGGGGTGACCTGACCTGCCCACTGCCCAGGGTGTCCAAGTTGTCAACAGACATAACGCACGAGACACTGCCAGCCACAGTCACCCCTGCAAAACAAAGCAAAATGTAATTCCCTCCTGACTTTTGGAAACAGATTTAGAGAGAGTTTGGCTCATTTTTGACAGATTTTGATGGCCTTGAAGATCAACAACAAGCTGCACCGCAACCCAAAATAAAAGATAAAGATATTGCCGACATCTTCCAACTGGGAGGCCATTTTTTTCCCGCCTGACCCCTCAGCACCCCTGGACCAACATAACATCCAGACCCTGTCACCTGTACCCAGACCACATCATACACATGCTCTCCCTTACAGACCAACGCATACATACTCGCACCTTCCATAATGTGCGGCGAGGCCAAGCGCCTCCTACTGAAAACACCCAGGGTAGACGAGGCATAGCTCGGGCCAGGCCAGTAGTTACTGCAACATCTCCCCGGGGGGTAACACCCTCACAGCAGTTACCACATCAGGCCAGTAGTTACTGCAACATCTCCCCGGGGGTAACACCCTCACATCAGTCACCACATCACCAACGCTGTACTCGTCTCAGGCTATTTTCCTCAGCCAGTTTTAGAACAACAACTGACATTATGATTCCTAAACCAAATAAATCCAGCAAAAGTCTCCTGAACTATAGACCAATGTTCTTGCTTGAATCAGTCGGTTAAACCTTTCAAAGAGTCACCAGTCACAGACAACACCAGACGCAGTAACCTCCTGCCTCACAACCAGTTCTTCCCACAACATTAACCAAGGTGCACACGGATCAATCACCAGCTACTTACATCACAATGGACCCACACGGTATAGGACCGCTCAACTTGAGACAGCTTACGACTGTGTCTGGAACGAAGGCCTGACATAAAAATTAACCAACCAGTCTGACCTAACCTGTCGCATATCAGAACATTTCTGGAGTTACCTAACTAACCGCAAGATACGTAGTAAGTACAAGAGCAATTCAGGTTACTTCACACGGTGCAGGTGTACGTACCCCAGGGCTTCGTGTTGGTCCGCACGCCTTACATCTGATACACCACCAGCGATTTTCTCGATCCTTTGTGAGCAAACTCCGTGACACCACGATCCGCAGTTCAACCTGCCAGAACAAATACCTTTACCTGCCCCACCAAAAGAGTTCAGCAGGAGACTGACGACGTCTCGTCATGGGAGATGAAGAATATAATCGAACCCTCAAAAATCCCTCATGTTCTACCTCACTGCACGCAGCAAATATACTACAGGCTGAGGTTTTCAATGCTCAGTTGCACACAGCCTCTCCAGTGCTCGTCACCCTGCCGGACAGTGTACTCAGCCTGAAGTACGACGTTAAACTCTGTAATAACCGTCACAGCCAGTCCAAGTGGCTGTTGCTAGAGAGGCTCGCTGGACTTCGGATGTAGAGGGACAACTGAAGAAAACGAAAATACACATTTTAAAGTTCTTATTACATTGCATCTTACATACGTCCCCATTGCATTGGAGGTCACTACAAAAATCTACTTCCAGATCATACAAAGGATTCGAAATGCGGCAGTGCGGTGGCTGATCGATGGCATGTTTCATCGGGACTTGAGAGGCACGAGAGGGCAGGCCTTCCAGCATTATACTGACGTGGTTTCTTGCTGGTAAACAGTTTGAACATCACCAGCTCCATCATGACTCCTGGTCGAGATTCTTCAGTAATCTCATCGGGAAACGACCCAAACAACAGCCATAACCTATCCGGAACCAATCCATTAAACCCCCACCGTCTAATGTGTAAATTTTACGACAGAAACCAGACGCATTCATGCTCAGGTAAATCAGATAAATGCGCCCATGTCCGGGTAATAGTGGTTGACTTCATGTATGTGAGTTAATCCTTTATCGTTTCCCCATACACATCCTCCTCTTGAACCCGTACAGCCTACAAAACTCAAGACACTGAGTATCCTGCTGTCCTCTTCTTAAAACAAGCACAGCTCTGAAGAACGAAATAACCGTTGTATCCATTAACGTGTTACCGGAGACTCGCTCACCTGCCTGTGTCCTGGCCTTCATACTCGGCCGCCAGCTGTACACTGGACCTTTACACGTTGGGTCAAGTCCCTGGCACCTTACTACTGAACCCCCTCCTGCCTCTTCCTGCCTCCTTCCCTTCCTTCTTCTTATTCGAGGGTTCTCAGGGTCGCATTCCTTTATACCATGATATTCCGGCGGGTGTTCCAGTGAAGATATAAACACCACACGACGTCCAGTGTACCGTGGTCACCCACACTTCTCCCTCAACTGTCTCAAGAGTCGGTCATTTAGTGTTGGTGTTCTCGAGCAAGGGCGTGAATGATGTGTTTATGAAGGAGGTAACCAGCCATGACGACGTGACCTGTAGTACACGTCCAGGGAACCGGGCTTGAGTGCATCGTGTGTGTGTGTGCGTGTGTGTGTGTGTCGTAGCGATCGTGATAAACGGTAATATGAATGTCGCTCAACTTCCCCTAACTATCCCACATCATGAGGAGCAGAAGGCGCGTCATTTTCTTGCATGTGGTAAATATCTTGACGAGTGTATTATATAATACTTGGGATGTATTGAAACAACTACACTGAGGTCAGTAATACAGACGACCTATAACATCAGTTCATGTTATCATAACCTGAATCATGCTAACATAACAGTTCCTGCCCCATACTATCTTCACAAAGACCGCTCCAGTATATTTCTGAGTTCAGTGTGGGAGTCTTGTCTACGTCCCCAGACACTTGTCCCCGTCCCGTGACAGTTGTTCACGTCCCCAGACACATCAGTGACACCAGAACAATGATGGTAATACACAGTATGTCAGGTCAGTATGGTGGACGGTTACGTATAGATAAACCTAGACTTTCGTACGTATGTACATTGTTTACCGAGGGTTGAGTGTCGTGTGTACGGTCATAACGTTGACACAGCTTTACGTGAGGCTGAGCATGAGTGACAGCAGGTGATGGCCTGAGCCAGCTCGGCCCTCCACACTGACACATTTGATCCCGTCAATTTTTCAGCGGAGGGCTGGCCTCACCTGCCGCCCCGCGGGTTCAGCCCCTCCTCTCCCGCCTCACCTCATCTCCCAGCAAACTTTGCTTCGTTTGGCACGTTACCAGAGGCTTCCTCATGACCAACACCTGGCCTCCTCATGACGAACATCCTGGCTTCCTCATCATGAACACTCAGGCTTCCTCATCATGACCAACACCTGGCCTCCTCATGACGGACATCCTGGCTCCCTCATCATGAACACCCAGGCTTCCTCATCATGACGAACACCTGGCCTCCTCATGACGGACATCCTAGCTCCCTCATCATGAACACCCAGGCTTCCTCATCATGACGAACACCTGGCCTCCTCATGACGGACATCCTAGCTCCCTCATCATGAACACCCAGGCTTCCTCATCATGACGAACACCTGGCCTCCTCATGACGGACATCCTAGCTCCCTCATCATGAACACCCAGGCTTCCTCATCATGACGAACACCTGGCCTCCTCATGACGGACATCCTAGCTCCCTCATCATGAACACCCAGGCTTCCTCATCATGACGAACACCTGGCCTCCTCATGACGGACATCCTAGCTCCCTCATCATGAACACCCAGGCTTCCTCATCATGACGAACACCTGGCCTCCTCATGACGGACATCCTAGCTCCCTCATCATGAACACCCAGGCTTCCTCATCATGACCAACACCTGGCCTCCTCATGACGGACATCCTAGCTCCCTCATCATGAACACCCAGGCTTCCTCATCATGACCAACACCTGGCCTCCTCATGACGGACATCCTAGCTCCCTCATCATGAACACCCTGACTTCTTCATGACGAACCCCTTGGCTCCCTCGTGAGGAACACCCGTTTTTTTTTTATGTTGAAAACCCAGGCTTCCTCATGAAGATCATGGTTTCTTCTTGATGAAAGCTCTATTACCCTCATACGAAAACCATGACTTCATTACGAAAACCATGGCTTCCTCATTACGAAAATCTAGGCTTCTTCATGACGAGAACCCTGGCTTTCACACAAGCAACCTTGCTTCCTCATGACAAAAAACTTTGGCTTCCTCATGACGAACACTCTGGTTTCCTCGTAGCAAGCACTCTGGTTATCTCATGACGAACACCCTGGCTTCCTTATGACAAAAAACTTTGGCTTCCTCATGACGAACACTCTGGCAGTCTCATGACGAAATCCCTGGCTTCCTCATAGCGAATACCCTGGTTACCTCATGACGAGCACCCAGGCTTCCTCATAGCGAATACCCTGGTTACCTCATGACGAGCACCCAGGCTTCCTCATAGCGAATACCCTGGTTACCTCATGACGAGCACCCAGGCTTCCTCATAGCGAATACCCTGGTTACCTCATGACGAGCACCCAGGCTTCCTCATAGCGAATACCCTGGCTACCTCATGGCGAACACCATGATTTCCCCATTGAACAAAATCCTGGCTTCATCACGATGAAAACCATGGCTTCCTCATTACGCAAGTCCAGGCTTCAACATGACGAAAACTGGCTTCCTCACAATCAGATTCTAAGCTTCCTCATGAGGAAACCACGGGCTTCCTCATGAATTCCCGGGGCAGTGACTTGAGGAGATGTCCTCGTGGGAACCCCCGGGTCCAGCCCCCAGGGAGGTGTGGTGGTGGTGTGGTACAGCGGCCGCCGGGGTGGGGGCGCCCTTCCTCCATTACTCTCAATGAAATGTTCATTGCGTGTGGTGCCGGAAGCCTGGGTGGCGGCCACTGGCCGGACACATGAGGCATGTATCCTGGTACAGCCTCTTAACTGTCTGTCGCCCCCAGAGCATGTGTCCACTCTACCACCTGGTGACTTGTCAGTAGCACCACAGCCCTGGCCAGCGACGCCCTGCGTCTCCGGGCTCACGTATTTCTCTCTCTCTCTCTCTCTCTCTCTCTCTCTCTCTCTCTCGTGAAAGTAGAGAAGGTTGCCTTCCCTAAGGCGGGAGATAAGGAGTGATAGATGAATCTCATGTTTCAGAACGTGATCGTAAAGGTCATCTTCCTGGGCACTAACGTCGTATTCATGGGTCGTACCGTCGTACTCGAGGGTCGTGCCGTCGTGCTCAAGGGTCGTACCGTCGTGCTCAAGGGTCGTACCGTCATACTCGAGGGTCGTGCCGTCGTGCTCAAGAGTGGTACCGTCGTGCTGTTTTGCTCAAGCGGTTCATATACACTGTGACATTGTAATAACTTCTCAGAAGCGATGTAATGTTGCTCTCGTCACGTAGATATTCCAGGGTCACTTACAGCCCTCCCTAGGTCGCCCCTACTGCTCCCTGGGCAGTGTGGTGCCCCCAGCCCTCCCTAGGTCGCCCTTACTGCTCCCTGGGCAGTGTGGTGCCCCCAGCCCTCCCTAGGTCGCCCTTACTACTCCCTGGGCAGTGTGGTGCCCCCAGCCCTCCCTAGGTCGCCCTTACTACTCCCTGGGCAGTGTGGTGCCCCCAGCCCTCCCTAGGTCGCCCTTACTACTCCCTGGGCAGTGTGGTGCCCCCAGCCCTCCCTAGGTCGCCCTTACTACTCCCTGGGCAGTGTGGTGCCCCCAGCCCTCCCTAGGTCGCCCTTACTGCTCCCTGGGCAGTGTGGTGCCCCCAGCCCTCCCTAGGTCGCCCTTACTACTCCCTGGGCAGTGTGGTGCCCCCAGCCCTCCCTAGGTCGCCCTTACTGCTCCCTGGGCAGTGTGGTGCCCCCAGCCCTCCCTAGGTCGCCCTTACTACTCCCTGGGCAGTGTGGTGCCCCCAGCCCTCCCTAGGTCGCCCTTACTGCTCCCTGGGCAGTGTGGTGCCCCCAGCCCTCCCTAGGTCGCCCTTACTACTCCCTGGCAGTGTGGTGCCCCCAGCCCTCCCTAGGTCGCCCTACTGCTCCCTGGGCAGTGTGGTGCCCCCAGCCCTCCCTAGGTCGCCCTTACTACTCCCTGGGCAGTGTGGTGCCCCCAGCCCTCCCTAGGTCGCCCCTACTACTCCCTGGGCAGTGTGGTGCCCCCAGCCCTCCCTAGGTCGCCCTTACTGCTCCCTGGGCAGTGTGGTGCCCCCAGCCCTCCCTAGGTCGCCCTTACTGCTCCCTGGGCAGTGTGGTGCCCCCAGCCCTCCCTAGGTCGCCCTTACTGCTCCCTGGGCAGTGTGGTGCCCCCAGCCCTCCCTAGGTCGCCCTTACTGCTCCCTGGGCAGTGTGGTGCCCCAGCCCTCCCTAGGTCGCCCTTACTGCTCCCTGGGCAGTGTGGTGCCCCCAGCCCTCCCTAGGTCGCCCTTACTGCTCCCTGGGCAGTGTGGTGCCCCCAGCCCTCCCTAGGTCGCCCTTACTGCTCCCTGGGCAGTGTGGTGCCCCCAGCCCTCCCTAGGTCGCCCTTACTGCTCCCTGGGCAGTGTGGTGCCCCCAGCCCTCCCTAGGTCGCCCTTACTTCTCCCTGGGCAGTGTGGTGCCCCCAGCCCTCCCTAGGTCGCCCTTACTACTCCCTGGGCAGTGTGGTGCCCCCAGCCCTCCCTAGGTCGCCCTTACTGCTCCCTGGGCAGTGTGGTGCCCCCAGCCCTCCCTAGGTCGCCCTTACTTCTCCCTGGGCAGTGTGGTGCCCCCAGCCCTCCCTAGGTCGCCCTTACTACTCCCTGGGCAGTGTAGTGCGTCACTGCTGAAGTGAGACAAGACAAGGATATTCAAACCCGTCCCCGCCACATGCATCCACTTCCGGTCCGCTATGAAGGCTAATGTAGCAGTTTGTGGTGCTTGGGAAACATGTTTACTGGCTATAAGAACTACTTAAACCATCTGTCTCTCTTTTTGTATTCTATCTTAAAGGAAAGAAAACTTTGGTACAATAGTGAGGATTTGATACTGTAGTATGCATGTTGCATGGGAGGGTTGTAATGTGGGTTATAAACAGACTCTGGTCGACGCAGTGTGGAGATAAGGGGACAAGTTCGTGTTATTATATGATGTGAACCAGGAAAGAAAAATGATTTATTATTCATTCTTTTATCTTTGTTGATCAGATCCTTCGTTTGTGTTGTGCTTCCTCCAGGTTATTATCGAGACATATACGAAGTGTCGTTATATTATTATAGGAAAGAGATAGATAGACAGGTAGATAATTAGATGAATATATTCATATATATATATATATATATATATATATATATATATATATATATATATATATATATATATATATATAAACGGTCATGGTGTTACATCGGGACCCCTTTTCCTGGGGCATTTACAGCCCTAGGCTGCGCTACAATCAGTAACAGGGACAGATGACAGATGGGCTCCTTTCAAGCAAAAAGTTCTTTGATGATGCTGTGCTCTCGTCATCTTACTCTTGCAGGCGAAGTAGAGAGAGAGAGAGAGAGAGAGAGAGAGAGAGAGAGAGAGAGAGAGAGAGAGAGAGAGAGAGAGAGAGAGAGAGTTCTACGTAGAATCATCTAACCAGGAGATACTTACGTAGACTAAGAGTCTTAAAAACAATGTGACGACATTCAGTAGGGTGTTTACCGGGCAATGTAGATTAGATCTAAGGAACGAGGGAGACTAGCAGTGAACACAGTCAGAAGAGCACAACACGGAGACACCAGACGAGACATGAAGAAGGGCAGCCTCGCCACTACTGCAGGAGAGGTGCGGCGTGCGAGGTGATGGTAATGCCAGACTGAGAGTAATGTGTACAGACGCAGCTGGACTAGTCGTAAATTGTGAGGAGCTTAAGGTCAAGGATCGAGTTAGGGAAATGCTCATGAAATTGCTGGAGTTGTGGAGACAAACTTGATTAAAGATGAGACCTCCCCAGTTCTGTCTAGACTCTAGACGGTCACATGAGACGGAGGAGGAGAGACAGAGATGACATAGAGGAGGATTGGCCCTCTGTTTAAGAGACAGCTATAACTTAAGAGCATAATGGTAATGGTCCATTCAGGCAATGGAAAATGGGAAGAATGATTCAGGGAGGAAGTCCATAATGAAGTTAAACATACGTGTGTAATCCTCCAAAAAAATTTATAACCAGAAAACAGTGAAATCAGTGACGGAACGATGAGGATGGTATGTGAAGAAGTACCAATACGTGCACTTCACTGAGGTGAAAAAGGACTTCTGATGGCGGATATCAACCATGAAATGACAGACGGGAGGACTTCAGATTCTCAGAGAAGGAGATTCTTGCAGGCATAAGATATTACAGTGTATACACGACAGTTTCCTGCACCAGCTTGTTGGTGAACACATTAGGACCAGAAGGACTGGTGCACACCATCATTACTACATCTTATCTTCACACATGGTAGTGTTGCTATTGAGAATATTATACACGTTACATTAAACGGAAAACGTGTTCATGTAATGCTGGAGTTTGAGAATGTGGTGAACAAGGACATTAAAAGAGCAGCAGTGGAACCTGATTCAAAGAGAAAATCGCAGAAATGATGCATATGTCGGTGATGTGTGCGGTAAAATCAGTTTGGAAACGGAGTTAATTAAGCAGTTTATTAAGCATTGTGTCGAATACATAGCTAAGAGTGAAACAGGATGGGTGTGTTGGTGGTTTGATAAAAGATGTTATAAAGCAAAGGAGTTTGACAGTGTACTGTTGAGATGGCACGGGTTGCACCCTAGCCAGCCAGCATTTGAAAGATATTTTACAGCAGGAATGCACTGTGGCAGGATATGGAAGGAAGGAAGTTTAAAGAAACTTTGAAAATGAATTTTGTCCGGGTAAGGCGGAAGACAATCCAAAACTCATCCTGAAATTCCCCAGTATTAGAATTGTCAGTTGAAGAGCAGCTCGTAAGGCTAAGGGTCCCAAAAGAAAGAGATGAAGAGGAAGATACAAAGATATGTAGGGAACTGAATGACAAGCTCAAAGATGCTTCCGCTGTGGAAGACACTATATCCCCAACACCAGTGAGGTGGAATGGGGGTCTAGGAAAACATTGAAATATTTACAGAAGACATAAACAGAATACTTAAAGGATCCTGAGTTGCATAATGCATATGGTCCCGATGGAATATCCCCTTATGTGTGAAGATGACTGCAGATACACTTGACGAACCATGTGAGGTATTCAAGATGTCGCTAGAAGATGGTAAAATGCCAGGGGAGTGGACAGGGCAAACGTCATACTGAAGGGAGACCGGGAGGATGTGCTGAAATGGTCTCCGTGACGAGCGTGGTCTGTGAAGTATCATAACAGATGTAAGCAGAAGCCAAATTGAAACATGATCGATAGACAGATGGTGTCAGGATGGGGGTGTCTTTAACGAATAACCTAGATTTCTACGAGAGAGTGTGCTTACTTTAGACCAAAAAAAAGTCTGGTTGGATTGTCCATATTTGGATAGCCAGAAAGCATTTGACACTGTGCTTCATAGGAGGCTGGTAAAAGCCGGAACCAGGCAGGGATAAGGGGGTAAACTCCTTCGATGGATCAGTTATCATGGTGAAAGGGAACAAAAGGCGCATGTTAGGGATACCTTCTCGATATGGGTTGAGTTACCATTGGCGAACCACAGGGTTCTGTCCCGGGTCTATTGCTCTTGATATGTGTGAATGACTCGCCAGAGGGACTAGATTTGTTCCTGGACACGTTTGCAGATAATCCCAAGGTCATATGGGAGGTGAGAAGCGTGGAGGATTGCTTCAGCTTACAAGGGGACCTTGACGATTTCCAAAGTTGGTGTTATACATGGTTGATGAAATTCAGCCCGAGTAAATGTAATGAGAATGGACAACGCACAGTAGAAGGAGGCCTCAGTATGAATATTACTGAGCAGCAAATAAGCTGCAGGAATCTGTGTATGAGAGGGACCTGGCAGTAGACATCGTCCCTAATCCTATGCCAGAGTCCTGCGCTAGAACAATAGTAGAGATACAGCGTACTGGCACATATTACGATATCATTCTAGTATCAGGACATATTCAACAAGTTGTTCAAATCCTTGAGTCCAGAACTAGAAAATACTTCTCGGGTTTGGTCATTGCAACTATTGAAATACAGAGAGAAGATCCAGTGGAGGGTTAGGATGTTTTTTTTTTTCATAATTAAGAAAGCTAAGTGACAGAGAAAGCTGGAGGCCTTACATGGAAGTGAGAAGAGTGGGGAGTGATCTGTTCCACCACCGTTAAGATTGTAAAGCAACGTAAGGACGTACGCAGTCAGTGAACACTTCTCCAAAAGATAGAGTGACAGAACACGTGAATGTAAACATGAAAGAAACTTGTGAGAAAGGACGTAAAGAACACTTTCATAGTATGACATGAATGAAATATACTGAATGAAAGTATAGTAACTGCGAACAGCCTTAAGAAATTTTAGAAAAGTTGTAAGATAGTAGAGGTGGTTTAAGAGAAGGTGCCCTACGTGTGTAAAACTGCATATCGAACAGTACAAGTAGGTAATCACACACACACACACACACACACACACACACACACACACACACACACACACACACACAGAGCTATCCAAGTTGGAGGAGAGAAGAGAGAGGGGTAACCTGATAACTGCCTTTCAGTCTTAGATCAAGTGGATGACTCTGACAGTAAACAGTTCCACGCTGGGTGCAGTACCAGAGTTACCAGAGGCCAAGAGACGGGAAGAACAAGAGACTGGGCTTCACGAGGGTAGAAATCCCTGTAATTCATGCACAAATATGTGATGACATGGATTGGCTTAGATGAAGATATATATGAAGAGAGAGAGAGAGAGAGAGAGAGAGAGAGAGAGAGAGAGAGAGAGAGCGTTTCTAGCAGCGCTGCGAGGGACGGAGGAAGAGGATGTGGGAGTTATTTGGTGGGATGATGTCACAGTCCGTAACGAGAGCAGAACCGCCGTCACGTCAGTGAGGAATCCCAGAGCCCTGACCTCCTGGACGGGAGGCTCCCAGAGCCCTGAAGCCCCGGACGTCAGGTTCCCAGAGCCCTGAACTTCTGAACGGGTGGTTTTCAGAGCCCTGAAGCCCCGGACGACAGGTTCCCAGAGCCCTGAAACACTGGACGGGTGGTTCCCAGAGCTCTGAACCCCTTAATGGCAGGTTCTTAGAGCCCTGAACCCGTGGACAGGATTAACGACTCATGTCCATGAATGTGAAGGCAAGCCTTTAAGTACGAAGACTTAGCGCCTTATGTATGACAACTCAGCCAACCTCCCTGAGTACGGTGACCGTAATCACCAGACTCGAGGTATTAGGACGTTGTGGTCAAGACGTTAAGCCGTGGTGCGCCACGCACGTAAGGTTGTAAATGATAAGACACAGGTGTTATTAACCCTTAGTTGTGTTCTGAGGTGAGGTCGTGAAGAAGGTAGAGTTACCGCCTCAAGGCGCGGGCGGTTACACGAGCAATAAGAACTGAGCAATATTACCGTTGGAAATAATGACGAGGAAGATATAATGCCATGACCATGATTGCTGCAATGTTGTCGTCTGTATGGGGCACAACGAAGCAACACGACCACTCTGTATACCCGAGCCAGTGAGGGCCACTGTCTGCAGGGGAACTTGTGTGGTTTGTGCTCTCGAAAATGGATCTTGGAATTGCAGCTGCCTCCTGTATTATAACTCATAAACAAGACGTGAAGAAGGGAAGGATGTGGGTTACACCATATCCAGAGAATAATTCTTTTAATGCTGCTCTTTGTGCAGAATTACAATTAGACAAGTATTCATTTCAGAATTTTTACGAGAATGTCTCAGAGTGACTTTGAGGTGCTTTGTCATTTGATTGGTCCAGCAATACAGAATGTGAATACAAATATGAAGGCAGCAACTACACTCACTGTACTTGAGATGACCAGAATCCCATATTACAGGGCGGCAGTGAATACTGTTGGTAAAGTCTACAGTCTTTTCATTATTCCACGACGTAGGGGATAACTGTACTAGCCACACACACACACACACACACACACACACACACACACACACACAGTCTCTGGCGTGGGCTGTGTTGACGCTCGGCTACTCCCACACTTAACCTGGCAATATATTGTCGAATTTTCCACCCTGTCCTGAGCACACGTCAATACGCGTGTTCATTCCGACATACGTCTGGCAATATTGATCATGTGGCAATACTTGTTCTATGTGGCTCATGTATGGCCGGCAGTATTGAGCAGTGGGGTAGGTGGTCAATATTGCTCTTAAATATTGATCGTGTGACAGCGTCTTTCGGAACAGGCTGACTGGGGCAGGCCAGCACTCCCGACGCGCAGTCGCCCCTTGGTGATGATGCTGACCATCCATCGCTGTAGGTGATGTATTCCTGCCATGAACGATGCTGACGTACGTTAATAATACCGAGTGTGAGATAATGGTAGCGGAAATAGCAGGAGTGTGAGGGGAGGCAGACATGAAGCCCGTGGTGCCAGACACACACACCCTCACGCTAACAAGGTTGACCTCACCACCTCATTGTACAAGACTTGAGATAAAGCGGAAAGTTGCCACATTGCAGTTCTCAACACCCACACGCCTGTATCTTTATATATATATATATATATATATATATATATATATATATATATATATATATATATACATATGAACCGTCATGGAAAGGTGTGTGTGTGTGTGTGTGTGTGTGCCCTGGTCGTGGATGGGGGGCCGTGGCTCGATGCATTACACATGACAGCTAGAGTACAGATGTGAGCGGATGCGGCCTTTCTTCGTCTGTTTCTTGCGCCTCACGAACGCGGGAAACAGCGAACAACTGATATATCCCTGAGGATAGAAGAGGAAGAACACTACCCACGTAGCTTCTGGTGAAGTGTTCGGTACTCTTCACCCCCACAGCCCAGGCTGCTGGGTTGGGTCGTTGGTCGACCAAGCTGTTGGAAGCCGCAGTCCTCAAGCCCGCATCGCTCCCACAGAGTAGCTGGTCTGATACACTGTGTAGGTACTTGTCCAGTGCACTCTTGAATATCTCTACTGTGCATCCCAGGCTGTATCTGACGGTAGCTGGAAAGATGTTGCAGAGTCTTGTGCCCCGGATGTTTAAGATGTTCTTTGTTTTTGTTCATATGTCATCTTTAGATCTCAGAGATAGTATTATACAGTCTTCCATGCCTGTTTTGCCCGTAGGATCATATTTCCGAATGTATAGCCACAGAGATCTCAGTCGTTCCCAGTAATTTGGTTCCTTCACCACATTACTATGGGCTGTGAAAGATCTCTGAACACTTTCTAATCTCCCAGTTTTACCCGCCTTGGGATGTGATGTCAGAACATAACAATATTCGTGAAAGAATTGGTACATTGAATATTAGCAACTTTGGTTTTTTCTTGTCTAGAATGTCCGCAGGATCCAACTTGCCATCCTTTTGCGTGTCGTAGAAGGCGACTAAGATGGGTGGGAGCGGAGGGCTAGATATCTTTCCGTCCTGGATTACTTTCCAAAAGAAGGAACAGAGAGAAGGACCAAATGAAGACTTTTTATCCTGTAAGCCTCAGTCATCTTTTCTGTACGCTACTTCGCTCGTACGGAAAATAGCGCGCGCGCGCGCACACACACACACACACACACACACACACACACACACACACACACACACACACACATATATATATATATATATATATATATATATATATATATATATATATATATATATATACATATATATGAAAAGGATCACAATTTTACGCGTGATCAAGATATTCCTATGAGTCCTCGGGGAAAATGAAACACGATAAGTTCCCAAGTGCACTTTCGTGTAATAATCACATCATCAGGGGAGACGCAAGAGAGAAATATAAGTCAGTTGATATACATCGAAGAGACGAAGCTAGGACGCCATTTGGTAAACATGTGATTGTCCAAATTGGCGGAATGCGTGCATAGTGCCATTGTACAAAGGCAAAGGGGATAAGAGTGAGTGCTCAAATTACAGAGGTATAAGTTTGTTGAGTATTCCTGGTAAATTATATGGGAGGGTATTGATTGAGAGGGTGAAGGCATGTACAGAGCATCAGATTGGGAAAGAGCAGTGTGGTTTCAGAAGTGGTAGAGGATGTGTGGATCAGGTGTTTGCTTTGAAGAATGTATGTGAGAAATACTTAGAAAAGCAAATGGATTTGTATGTAGTATTTATGGATCTGGAGAAGGCATATGATAGAGTTGATAGAGATGCTCTGTGGAAGGTATTATGAATATATGGTGTGGGAGGCAAGTTGTTAGAAGCAGTGAAAAGTTTTATCGAGGATGTAAGGCATGTGTACGTGTAGGAAGAGAGGAAAGTGATTGGTTCTCAGTGAATGTAGGTTTGCGGCAGGGGTGTGTGATGTCTCCATGGTTGTTTAATTTGTTTATGGATGGGGTTGTTAGGGAGGTGAATGCAAGAGTTTTCGAAAGAGGGGCAAGTATGAAGTCTGTTGGGGATGAGAGAGCTTGGGAAGTGAGTCAGTTGTTGTTCGCTGACGATACATCGCTGGTGGCTGATTCATGTGAGAAACTGCAGAAGCTGGTGACTGAGTTTGGTAAAGTGTGTGAAAGAAGAAAGTTAAGAGTAAATGTGAATAAGAGCAAGGTTATTAGGTACAGTAGGGTTGAGGGTCAAGTCAATTGGGAGGTGAGTTTGAATGGAGAAAAACTGGAGGAAGTGAAGTGTTTTAGATATCTGGGAGTGGATCTGGCAGCGGATGGAACCATGGAAACGGAAGTGGATCATAGGGTGGGGGAGGGGGCGAAAATTCTGGGAGCCTTGAAGAATGTGTGGAAGTCGAGAACATTATCTCGGAAAGCAAAAATGGCTATGTTTGAAGGAATAGTGGTTCCAACAATGTTGTATGGTTGCGAGGCGTGGGCTGTGGATAGAGTTGTGCGCAGGAGGGTGGATGTGCTGGAAATGAGATGTTTGAGGACAATGTGTGGTGTGAGGTGGTTTGATCGTGTAAGTAATGTAAGGGTAAGAGAGATGTGTGGAAATAAAAAGAGCGTGGTTGAGAGAGCAGAAGAGGGTGTTTTGAAATGGTTTGGGCACATGGAGAGAATGAGTGAGGAAAGATTGACCAAGAGGATATATGTGTCGGAGATGGAGGGAACGAGGAGAAGTGGGAGACCAAATTGGAGGTGGAAAGATGGAGTGAAAAAGATTTTGAGTGATCGGGGCCTGAACATGCAGGAGGGTGAAAGGCGGGTAAGGAATAGAGTGAATTGGATCGATGTGGTTTACCGGGGTTGACGTGCTGTCAGTGGATTGAATCAGGGCATGTGAAGCGTCTGGGGTAAACCATGGAAAGTTGTGTGGGGCCTGGATGTGGAAAGGGAGCTGTGGTTTCGGGCATTATTGCATGACAGCTAGAGACTGAGTGTGAACGAATGGGGCCTTTGTTTTTTCCTAGCGCTGCCTCGCACATATGAGGGGGGAGGGGGATGTTATTCCATGTGTGGCGAGGTGGCGATGGGAATGAATAAAGGCAGACAGTGTGAATTGTGTGCATGGGTATATATGTATGTGTCTGTGTGTATATATATGTGTACATTGAGATGTATAGGTATGTATATTTGCGTGTGTGGACGTGTATGTATATACATGTGTATGGGGGTGGGTTGGGCCATTTCTTTCGTCTGTTTCCTTGCGCTACCTCGCAAACGCGGGAGACAGCTACAAAGGAAAATAGATAAATGAATATGAATATAAATATATATATATATATATATATATATATATAT
This sequence comes from Panulirus ornatus, assembly GCF_036320965.1. Lineage (NCBI taxonomy): Eukaryota > Metazoa > Arthropoda > Malacostraca > Decapoda > Palinuridae > Panulirus > Panulirus ornatus. The sequence continues at coordinate 44,520,724 of NC_092243.1, read as the reverse complement.
ATATATATATATATATATATATATATATATATATATATACATCATAAATTTTAGTGATGTCGTGTGCGGATAATTTGAGCAGTAAATGTTCAGTGCCCTCTGGTTGGTAGTTGCATCATAGGCATAAAGAGTCTTTGAGATATGTTGAACGGTGTTTGTAATGTTGTAGGGAAGGGTGGTGTGCAGAACGTAAACAAGAAAGTATGACTCGTATATGTCTGGGGAGTGTGGTTTTTATGCTGGCGGATGTTTGCTGGTGTATAAGACTAAGTTGGGAGGGCGGTTGTTCAGTGCTTGTCGGGTCATTACGGTGTGTATGTTTTGTCAGTGTTGTGTCTATTGGGGGTGGAGGGATCTGTGAGTTACTGAAGTGTGAAGCAGGTGGAGGATTTTTATTTCTGTTTAGTGTTTGGCTGGGAGGGAAGGGAAGGGAAGGGAAGGGTGTAGTGATGTTGCAGAGAACAGAATGCCGAGCTTGTTGAGGTGGGATTGTGTTAGGGGCTCTTTGTTTCATTGTGTAGGTGTTGGGTGTGGCGCATATATATATATATATATATATATATATATATATATATATATATATATATATATATATATATATATATGTCTTTTTCCGCACAACGAAGTAACTTCAGGAATAGACAAGAACAGCTTCATACGCTCATATCAACCCTCTGGCAATCATGAATAAGACCCCGAAAACAGATCCCTTATCTATAACCAAGCCCCACAAGCCTTTATGTAGTATCCCTTTGCCAATTTCTATTTCCTGGTTCAGGCTTTTAAGAGCAAGTTTCCCCCGTATACCATATCGTTCCATTTCATTCTATCCCATGCACGTTTTCACTCTCCCGTATGTTTAGTCCCCGATAGTTCATCACCTCAGTCACCCTGTCCTACCGTCTCTTTCTTGGTCTCTCCCACTTCTTTGCTCCCTCAGCTTTTGACAGCCTTCAAGTCAGTCTCTCTTCATCTGTTCATCTCATATGTCCAGACCATATTAGCACGTCCCCTTCAATTCTGTCAAAATCATACTCAGATTAATACCACACTTCTGTATTTACAAGACTTACTTACACACTTCTGTACTTACAAGACCAATCCGACTCTCGCCACATAGAGTCATCAAGCATTTTATTCCCAACACATCCATCGTCTTCTGTTCTGCATTCAGGGCCCACGACTCACACCCATACAGCACCCTTGGGACTGCTGTACTGACTGAGATACCTTCTACTTTTGCCTTCACAGATAATGACATCTTTCCATACACTCACCAGTGTACCTTTACATCCTCACTCACTCTATGATCCATGTCTGCTTCCATAGTTCCGTCCGCTGCCATGTCCACTGGCGGGTATCGAAAACGCTCCACTGCCTCCAGGTTCTCTTCATTCACATTCACACGAACCATCCTGGTTGTACCACCTGCTGATCCTCATAGCTTTCCTATTATTCACACAACTCTCACTTTCTTCCTCTCGCACTCTTTCCCGAATTCAGACACCAGCTTCTGTAGTTTCTCACTCGAGTCTACCGCCAGAGCCGACAAAATGTACGAAAAATAGGAACTTAGACATACTGGGTGGGACTCTTTGAAACGAGAACCAAAAACGTGAGAGAGAGAGAGAGAGAGAGAGAGAGAGAGAGAGAGAGAGAGAGAGAGAGAGAGAGAGAGAGAGAGAGAGAGAGAGAGGACATTGCAAGAAGACTGCAACAGCAATTGATTCTTCTCCAAGGCCCCCCTGCTCCTAGCATTCTGTAGATCTGTCCTTTTCTCTCCCGCACCCTCGTCTTTACCCTCCACATCTCTCTATCCATAAAGAGATTAAGTAGCCATGGTGACATTACACAACCTGGACGAAGAATCACCATCACTGGGTAAAGCCTTCTCGCTGGTTCTGGCAGCTTACCTTCCACTCCACATATACACAGTACCTTCCACGAAGAATGATACTTGTATGACATATGCACGACACTGTAATACGCCTTCTCCATAGTGATAGACGCCACATACATTTCTTTTTCTCTTTCTCTGAGTGTTTCTCACACAAATTCCTCAGATCAAACACCTGGTTTACACACCCAATACCACTCCTAAAGTCACATTTTTCCTTCCCAGTATGATGCTCTGTGCGTGCTACTTCCCTTTCAATCACTAGTCTCCCATAAGGCTTACCACTGACACTGAAACCACTGGAAAAAAATTATGATTTGATTTTTTTGTTCTTTATATCAAGCACATTTCTTGCTCACATTGACCTCGTTTCGACATTTCAAGTTCCATGTATTTTATGTTTTTGGTTTTATTTATAGGGAAATTTTATTTGTTTATCACGTAGCATAACTGGGTGTGATATTTACATGGCCGCTAAAAATTCTGAGGCCTTGTTGTGCTACGGCAGTGTCGACGTTGTTTGTCACGTGTCGTGTGTAAACATTTCCGTTGTCTGTCGTGTGTAAACAATGCCGTCGTCCGTAAACACCACCGTCGTCTGTCGTGTGCAAACAATGTCATCGTCCACAAACAGTATCGTCACCAGTAACCAATTGGTTCTCCAGCTCTGATATTATTTGTTGTAAGTTTTGATGAATTGTTTCTTGTATGACAGTGTCTGCAACGTTCCATCGTGGGGTTATGGCCTGCAAGGGCGTTTGTAGAATTGATCAGAAATGACTAATGGTCAGAGGTGATTAAAAGTAAGGTTGTATCGTATGATCATATGACGTGTGGGAGAGTTGAAGTGCATGGTTAGGGTTGTAAGGATCCTGACCTACAGTAATACGAACGGAGCCAGTAGAAATGGTCCACCTTTCCAACATGCGCTGCAGTGAGGTTGTAACGTATGATCCTGCCGCAGTCTTAGAGGGAGACCACAGCACCTCTTGCAGTGTGAGGCTCTGGTGGAGGCCAGTCATCCAGCGTGTGGTGTCGAGTGCTGGGCAGACGGAGGAGCACCTCAGCTGCTGGTTGCACCGAGCGGGGTCCTACAGGGCTGCGTCAAATCACCAACACTGTCCATATCTTACACAGTTGACTTTACCCCACCAAGATCCTAGACGCCTCTCCCACCATCGTGGACGCCTCTCCCACCATCGTGGACGCCTCTCCCACATCTTGGACGCCTCTTCCCCATCGTGACCGCCTCTCCCACATCGTAGACGCCTCTCCCACCATCGTGGACGCCTCTCCCACCCTCGTGGACGCCTCTCCCACATCTTGGACGCCTCTCCCACATCTTGGACGCCTCTACCCCATCGTGGACGCTTCTCCCACATCGTAGATGCCTCTCCCACCTTCTTGGACGCCTCTACCCCATCGTGGACGCCTCTCCCACATCATGGACGCCTATCCCACTATCATGGACGCCTCTCCCACCATCATGGATGCCTCTCCCACCATCATGAACGCCTCTCCCACATCATGGACGCCTCTCCCACTATCATGGACGCCTCTCCCACATCATGGATGCCCCTCCCACTATCATGGATGCCTCTCCCACTATCATGGACGCCTCTCCCACATCGTGGACGTCTCTCCCGCATCATGGATGCCTCTACCACTATCGTGGACGCCTCTCCCACATCATGGATGCCTCTCCCACTATCATGGACGCCTCTCCCACATCGTGGACGTCTCTGCCTCATCATGGACGCCTCTCTCGCCGCTGCAGAGGTATCATGCTTCCCCAGCAGGATGTATTTCCCTTTATGACCTTCATGATCGGAATATATTTTTAGAAATGTTGTCGCAAGGATGTCTCTTGTCATACCCACGCTGGTGCTGCTCATATATATATATATATATATATATATATATATATATATATATATATATATATATATATATATATATATATATTTTTTTTTTTTTTTTTTTTTTGCTTTGTCGCTGTCTCCCGCGTTTGCGAGGTAGCGCAAGGAAACAGACGAAAGAAATGGCCCAACCCACCCCCATACACATGTATATACATACACGTCCACACACGCAAATATACATACCTACACAGCTTTCCATGGTTTACCCCAGACGCTTCACATGCCCTGATTCAATCCACTGACAGCACGTCAACCCCGGTATACCACATCGATCCAATTCACTCTATTCCTTGCCCTCCTTTCACCCTCCTGCATGTTCAGGCCCCGATCACACAAAATCTTTTTCACTCCATCTTTCCACCTCCAATTTGGTCTCCCACTTCTCATTCCCTCCACCTCCGACACATATATCCTCTTGGTCAATCTTTCCTCACTCATTCTCTCCATGTGCCCAAACCATTTCAAAACACCCTCTTCTGCTCTCTCAACCACGCTCGTTTTATTTCCACACATCTCTCTTACCCTTACGTTACTTACTCGATCAAACCATCTCATTCCACACATTGTCCTCAAACATCTCATTTCCAGCACATCCATCCTCCTGCGCACAACTATCCATAGCCCACGCCTCGCAACCATACAACATTGTTGGAACCACTATTCCTTCAAACATACCCATTTTTGCTTTCCGAGATAATGTTCTCGACTTCCACACATTCTTCAAGGCTCCCAGGATTTTCGCCCCCTCCCCCACCCTATGATCCACTTCCGCTTCCATGGTTCCATCCACTGCCAGATCCACTCCCAGATATCTAAAACACTGTACTTCCTCCAGTTTTTCTCCATTCAAACTTACCTCCCAACTGACTTGACCCTCAACCCTACTGTACCTAATAACCTTGCTCTTATTCACATTTACTCTTAACTTTCTTCTTCCACACACTTTACCAAACTCAGTCACCAGCTTCTGCAGTTTCTCACATGAATCAGCCACCAGCGATGTATCATCAGCGAACAACAACTGACTCACTTCCCAAGCTCTCTCATCCCCAACAGACTTCATACTTGCCCCTCTTTCCAAAACTCTTGCATTCACCTCCCTAACAACCCCATCCATAAACAAATTAAACAACCATGGAGACATCACACACCCCTACCGCAAACCTACATTCACTGAGAACCAATCACTTTCCTCTCTTCCTACACGTACACATGCCTTACATCCTCGATAAAAACTTTTCACTGCTTCTAACAACTTGCCTCCCACACCATATATTCTTAACACCTTCCACAGAGCATCTCTATCAACTCTTATCATATGCCTTCTCCAGATCCATAAATGCTACATACAAATCCATTTGCTTTTCTAAGTATTTCTCACATACATTCTTCAAAGCAAACACTTGCTCCACACATCCTCTACCACTTCTGAAACCACACTGCCCTTCCCCAATCTGATGCTCTGTACATGCCCTCACCCTCTCAATCAATACCCTCCCATATAATTTACCAGGAATACTCAACAAACTTATACTTCTGTAATTTGAGCACTCACTCTTATCCCCTTTGCCTTTGTGCAATGGCACTATGCACGCATTCCGCCAATCCTCAGGCACCTCACCATGAGTCATACATACATTAAATAACCTTACCAACAAGTCAATAATACAGTCACCCCCTTTTTTAATAACTTCCACTGCAATACCATCCAAACCTGCTGCCTTGCCGGCTTTCATCTTCCGCAAAGCTTTCACTACCTCTTCTCTGTTTACCAAATCATATATATATATATATATATATATATATATATATATATATATATATATATATATGTATATATATATATATATATATATATATATTACATTTTTTTCCATACATGTTAAGCCATTTCCCGCGTTAGCCATTTCCTAGAACCTTCGCCCCTTACCCCGCCCTATGTTTCACTTCTCCTACCGTGGTTTCATTCCCTGCCATGTTCACTTTCAGATGTTTAAAACTCATCACTTCCTCCAATTTTTCTCCATTCAAACTTACATCCCAACTAACTTGTCCCTGAACCCTGCTAAACCTGATAAACTTGCTTTTATTCACAGTTACTCTCAACTTTCTTCTTTTTCACACTTTTCCAAAATGTCACCAACTTCTACAGTTTCTCACTCGAATGAGCCAACAATGCTGTATTATTAGTGAACAACAACGGACTCACTTCTCAGGCTCTCTCCACAACCGACTGCATATTTTCCCCTCTCGAAAATTCTTGCTTTTACATCCCTCACCATTCCAAGCCATAAACAACTTAGATGACCATGATGACATTACTCACACTTGCTACAGACAGACCTTCACCGGAAATCAATCACTCTCCTCTCCTCTTGCTCGTACACATGCCTTACACCCTTGATAAAGACTTCTCACTGCTTCTAACAGCTTACCTCCTACACCATGTATTCGTAAGAGCTTCCACAATCATCTCTATCCACCCTGTCATATGCTTTTCCAGATCCATGAATGCCACATACATATCCATCTGCCTTTCTAAGTATTTTTCACACTTATTCGTCAAAGCAAACACCTGATCCACACATCATTTAACACTTCTGAAACCCCAATCTGATACTCTATACATGCCTTAACCCTCTCAATCAATACCCTCCCATACGATTTTCCAGGTATGCTGAACAAGCACATGCCTCTGTAGTTTGAACACTAACATTTATCACCTTTGCCTTTATACAATGGCACTATGTATAATGCACCCCTCCAATCCTCAGGCACTTCACCATGATACATACATAGTTGAATATCCTTATCAAAAAACTAGAACACAGTCACTCCCTTTCTTAATAATTGCAGGTATTTCTTTCTTGGGTATATCTCTCTTTGTAAACCAGATATTTCCAATCACCAGTCTTTCTTCAGCACACAACTCCACAAGCTCTTCACCATTTCTATTCACAACACTGAATACCTCATGCGCACCAATTATACACATACATAGGCTTCCAGGAAAGAGTGAGGAATCTGGAAAATGTATAATATGACCTTTACGTGAAATTTTTTTTTAGAAATTGAGAAAGTTTAGAAACAGAGATAAAAATATCAGGGAATTTCAGCGATGGTTTAGCGGGAGCAGACTAATTACCGGCCGACGACGGAAGCAATTAAACTGTAATGAGCGCGCGCGTGTGTGTGTGTGTGTGTGTAGCGGTCTGGAGTGTAGTGAGTGCATGCTGTGCCACGCAGGAGGTGGCACGTATACGGTGTTATGTGGAACAAGTGTTGTTGCTTGGAAGATTAATTTTATATTCCACCTGTGTCGTTTTATGAATCACAAATTGTATTCTGTAAACCTTGTGTTTTATAAACCACGTCTATTGTTTTGTAAACCTTATTGCTTAATCTGTAAACCATTTATTCTACAAACCGCGTGTTGTTCTTTATAAACCACATATTGTATTATATATACCATGTTTGTTATAAGCCACGTGTTAAGGTTGTATAAAGCATATGTTCCGCTTTATAAAACACGTTGTATCATATGATCCAAATATTATTATTTGAGCTACGTAATGTATTACATAAAGCAGGTGTTCTTTTATAAACCAGTTTTGTTCTTTTGTAAAACTCGTATTGTTTACAAGTCTTGTGTTTTATAAAACCACGTATTATGTTTTATATACCACAGATTGTATTTTTATTAAACCACGTACTGTATTATGCAGGCTACATGTCTGATTTCGATGGGAGAGTTACCAGTCGTTGATGGGAGAGTTATCAGTCGTTGATGGGAGAGTTACCAGTCGTTGATGGGAGAGTTACCAGTCGTTGATGGGAGAGTTACCAGTCGTTGATGGGAGAGTTACCAGTCGTTGATGGGAGAGTTACCAGTCGTTGATGGGAGAGTTACCAGTCGTTGATGGGAGAGTTGCTCGTTCCTTGTTGGGAGAGGAGGTGGGTAGTTGATTTCAATCACGGTCAAATGTCCACGTCAAGTCGGGGTTTGATTGAAATATAGACAGGTTAATAAAAGGGGAAAAGAAGAGACAAGAAAAAGTATTTACGAAATTTGGAGGAAATGAAAAACCTGTCTTTAAAAAGTGCCAGGTCATAGTTGTAGGGAAAGACATGAGAGGGTAGAAAGTTCCAAAGTTGCAAGGTGTAGGGAAAGAAACAGTTATCAAAACGGCCCACCCTTGAGTTGCCAAGGGCCACACAGTATTCACGTGACGCTGCAGTTTGCCGAGTATTGTGTGGTCTAGCTAGTGGTGGGGGGCACACAAGGAGCCAGCTCTCGGGAGCAAAGACCTAAGTAATACCTACAGAAGAGGGAAAGTGAACCAGCATTGCGTCGTAGGGCGAGAGGGTCAAGTTCTAAAGTTAGAATAATGTGAGAGCAGTACTCCATACATGGACGAATCATACCTTTGAATAAAGGGAGCTGCTGTGAGGTAGGAGAGAAATCTTTACATCTAGACAGGACTCCCAGTTCCTTACAGGCAGACTTAGCTATATCTGCAGTGATGGGAGGGTTGCCAGTTACATGAGGTAGAGTTGCCAGTTATATGATGGGAGAGTTGCCAGTCACGTGATGGGAGAGTTGCCAGTCACGTGATGGGAGAGTTGCCAGTTTCGTGATGGGAGAGTTGCCAGTTACGTGATGGGAGGGTTGCCAGTTACATGAGGTAGTTTGCCAGTTATATGATGGGAGAGTTGCCAGTCACGTGATGGGAGAGTTGCCGGTTACATGATGGGAAAGTTGCCAGTTACGTGATGGGAGTGTTGCCAGTTACCTGCCAATGGTATGTAATCCCTCTAGGGTTGTCTGGCTTCCTTCATCCTCTTAACGACCCAGATAGTTCACTGGTCTTACAGATATCATATCTAATCACATGACACGTGAGGTCAGTGTGGCCCTTACATTTAGGGATGTTGAGTCGTGATATCATGTCGTTAGAGCACGACGGTACGACCCTTGATTATGACGGCCTGGTCTTTGACCAAACCCATACTGCCCCTGGGTTACACCGTCGTGCTCAAGGGTCGTACTGTCGTGCTCCAGGATCGAACCGCCTTGCTCAGGGTCATAGTGTAGTGCTCAAGGGTCGCACTGTCGTGCTCTAGGATCGAACCGCCTTGCTCAGTGTTGTCCTGTCGTGCTCAAGGGTCGTACTGTCGTGCTCAAGGGTCGTACTGTCGTGCTCCTGGATCGTAACGTCTTGCTCAGTGTTGTCCTGTCGTGCTCAAGGGTCGTACTGTCGTGCTCCTGGATCGTAACGTCTTGCTCAGGGTCGTAGTGTCGTGCTCAAGGGTCGTACTGTCGTGACCAGGAGAGGTGCTGTCGTGTTCATAAGGGTGAGAGGGAGGGTAGTGGTGGATATGACACTCGTATGAAACCATACGTGCCCATCCTGCTCAGCAGACGACGCGTGTTACGTTATGGAGCAGTAGACACACTGTCTATGTGGTCCTGAATATGTGTCATTGATTAGAAGGTGAGGAAAATAAGGCACGGGAGCCAGGAGCTGTGAGGGTGGCATAGAATGAGGGGATCAGGATTAAGTAGATCTATGCCTCTGGGCTCGCCTTGCTGACATGGCCAGCCATAATGTTGGTCGTCAGACACAGATACTTCGAAGAATGGCTGCCCCTCTTTGTCTTCACGAAATTAATGTATTCCTCTTTATGTTTGTTTATTATATATATATATATATATATATATATATATATATATATATATATATATATATATATATATATATATATATATATATTCATTTTATTTTGCTTTGTCGCTGTCTCCTGCGTTAGCGAGGTAGCGCGAGGAAACGGACGAAAGAATGGCCCAGGGGGGAAAATGAAACGCTAAGTTCCCAAGTGCACTTTCGTGTAACAATCACATCGTCAGGGGAGACACAAGAGAGAAATATAAGTCACTTGATATACAACAAAGAGATGAAGCTAGGACGCCATTGAGTAAACATCACATTTTTTCACACATTTTTTAAAGTAAACACCTGGTCCACACATCCTTTAAATCCTCTGAAACCACACTGCTCCTCCCCAACCTGATGCTTTGTACATACCCTCACCCTTTTAATCATTACCAACCCACACACACACACACACACACACACACACACACACACACACACACATACACAAGTACACATGAGATCTTGTGTGACATGCATCACCTTTTCATTGATATACCCAGTATCCGAGCGTACTCATACACAGAGTCCACTGGTTACTTCCAGTTCTACAACTACTGATGCTGTGTGACAAGACCTGGCATTTACTGAATCATATGTCCTGAGTACTCTGATACCTGCCATGCAGGATACCATACAGTGTGTCACTTACAGACTATACTAATATCTGCTATACAGAATACATTACAAGTCATATAGAGTACCGGCAACACTGATACCTACCATACAGAATATCATGCAGTTCATACAGAATACCATACAGACTATACTAATACCTACCATACAGAATATCATGCAGTTCATACAGAATACCATACAGACTATACTAATACCTACCATACAGAATATCATACAGTTCATACAGTGTACCATACAGACTATACTAATACCTACCATACAGAATATCGTACAGTTCATACAGAATATCAGACAGACTATACTAATACCTACCATACAGAATATCATACTGTTCATTCAGAATACCATACAGACTATACTAATACCTACCATACAGAATATCATACAGTTCATACAGTGTACCGTACAGACTATACTAATACCTACCATACAGAATATCATACAGTTCATACAGTGTACCATACAGACTATACTAATACCTACCATACAGAATATCATACAGTTCATACAGTGTACCGTACAGACTATACTAATACCTACCATACAGAATATCATACAGTTCATACAGTGTACCGTACAGACTATACTAATACCTACCATACAGAATATCATACAGTTCATACAGTGTACCGTACAGACTATACTAATACCTACCATACAGAATATCATACAGTTCATACAGTGTACCGTACAGAGTACACTTATATCTACCATACAGTATATCATGCAATTCATACCAAGTACCATACAGATTATACTATTACGTACCATACAGAATAACATACAGTTCATACAGAATACAATACAAACTATATTAATAACTACCCTGCAGATCATACAGAGTACCATACAGACTATACTGACACCTACCATACAGAATATCACACAGATCATACAGAGTACCATACAGACTATACTGACACCTGCCATACAGAATACCACACAGATCATACAGAGTACCATACAGACTATACTGACACCTACCATACAGAATACCACACAGATCATACAGAGTACCATACAGACTATACTGACACCTGCCATACAGAATACCACACAGATCATACAGAGTACCATACAGACTATACTGACACCTGCCATACAGAATACCACACAGATCATACAGAGTACCATACAGACTATACTGACACCTGCCATACAGAATACCACACAGATCATACAGAGTACCATACAGACTATACTGACACCTACCATACAGAATACCACAGATCATACAGAGTACCATACAGACTATACTGACACCTGCCATACAGAATACCACACAGATCATACAGAGTACCATACAGACTATACTGACACCTGCCATACAGAATACCACACAGATCATACAGAGTACCATACAGACTATACTGACACCTGCCATACAGAATACCACACAGATCATACAGAGTACCATACAGACTATACTGACACCTACCATACAGAATACCACATATCATACAGAGTACCATACAGGCAGTCTCTCGTGACCAAGCCGTGTATGGCTCACGCTGGAGGGCCTCGGGCCAGCCATCACCACTTGCTGTATGTTTATGGTGGAATGAGGCGCTGCGTCCCGGGCGGGGGCCTCCTGCTGTACACTGCCTTCCTACTGCTCATGACACGCAAGTATCTGATGTGTACCCTGATCGTATCTCTCTCTCTCTCTCTCTCTCTCTCTCTCTCTCTCTCTCTCTCTCTCTCTCTCTCTCTCTCTCTCTCTCTCTCTCTCTCTCTATATATATATATATATATATATATATATATATATATATATATATATATATATATGCATTAGTGTATAATGTGATTTAGAAGTGTTGAGCAGATACTAGAGTGTGAGGTGAGGTGTCAGGTGCCGCCGTTGAGCAGAGTGAGTGTCTGGTGGAGGGACTGGTCCGCCCCACACACCACCAGTCACACGGCACTGGCCATCATCGCCTCCTTTATTATTACTGCCACTTATTTACATCATCAGACCGACCCACATGGTGTATGCTTCCTGGTCCTCACTCAGCTGCACCGCTTGATGTAAGTCACGTCATGGGCGACTCCAGCGGTCCCTCACGCCCTGATGTGTCAGGGAGGGAGTAAGCTGGCGTGGGACGGGAGGGGATGGCTGTAGCACGTGTGAGTGTACCTACTACGTACGGGAGCTTCACTGATCGTGGAAGGTGGGGGTCGTGGCGAGGCGTGGCAGTGACCATAGTTGTTGTATGGATGGTAGGGTTGGCTGTCGTGTCCCCGCCATTATTGCTTGTTACACCAACCACACACACACGTACACACACACACACACACACACACACACACACACACTCTTGCTTCTTGTGCCTCCGCCTCTACGCTTGTGTTAATGGCCGATGTGTGGGGTCATCTGTTATTCTCTCTCTCTCTCTCTCTCTCTCTCTCTCTCTCTCTCTCTCTCTCTCTCTCTCTCTCTCTCTCTCTCTCTCTCTCTCATGTCCCTGTACCACCCCTCCCTCTTTCCTGTATGACGTCGTCAGGGAGCGCTGGCCAGCACCAGCGTGTGGGGGAGTGCTGGTGCAGCGAGAGCCTCCTGCACACGGTGTCACGCTCTAGATTTATTCGTGTCTCGGGCATCTGGCACGAAGATGAGCAGTACAGCAGTACCATGCTTATTCACGACGGTACGACCCTTGAGCACGACGGGACAGCCTTTGAGCATGACGGTACGATCCTTGTTCACGACGGTATGGCCCTTGAGCACGACGGGACAGCCCTTGAGCATGACGGTACGACTTTAGAATACCTGTGGTACGACTCTTGAGCGAGATGGCGTGGCCTTTGACGTGTCCATTAAGGTTCAGGTCCAGGTGCAGCCTGTCATGCCCACGAGACGCATTTCCCCGCGCTCAAGGGCCACACCATCCTGCTCGCAGATCGCATCGCCGAGTTCAACGACCACATCGTTGTGCGAGGTATATATATATATATATATATATATATATATATATATATATATATATATATATATATGTATATATATATATATATATATATATATATATATATATATATATATGTATATATATATATATATATATATATATATATATATATATATATATATATATATATATATATATATATATATATATATGATTTTTTTCATGCATATTCGCCATTTCCCGCGTTTGCGAGGTAACGTCAAGAACAGAGGACTGAGCCTTAGAGGAAAATCCTCACTTGGTCCCCTTCTCTTTTCTTCTTTTGGAAAAGTAAGACTGGACGGGAGGATTTGCAGCCCTCCGCTCCCTCCCCTTTTAGTCGCCTTTTACCACACGCAGGGAATACGTGGGAAGTCTTCTTTCTCCCGTATCCCTTTCTCCCCTAGGCGGGACCACAAGATATAAAGTGTGGTGATAATGTAGGTAGAGTGCGGGCAAATTAAACAGTCAGTGTTCAGTGTCATCATATTGGTAGCTGCATCGTGAGCATATAAGAGTTCCTGAGATACGTTGATCAGGTACTTATAACGTTGTAGGGAAGAGTGTTCTCCAGGGCGTAGATGAGAAAGTAACTCGTACATGTCTGGGGAGTGTGTGGTTGTGGTTGATTACATGTCTAGTGGGATGGTGTTTAAGACTGAGTGTGGAGGACAGTTGTTTTGTGCTTGTCTGGTCATTTCGGTTTGTCTGTATTTTTGATGGGGGTTGTGGGATCTGTGATTAGAGGTTACTGAAGTATGAAGTAGGGGTAGGCTTATAGTTTTTTTTTTGGGGGGGGGGGTTGTGGTTGATTACGAAGTGGTTTGTATAGGAAGGGTTTGTGCTGCTGCAGAGCACTGAGTGCCAAGCATATTTAGGTGGGGTTGCACCGGGAGGATCTATGTTTCATTATGTAGGTCATGTGTGTCTGTGGTCACTAGTTAGCCAGTGGATGTTCAGAGTGCTCTGTGTGGTGTGGGTTGCACCTTCGTTAGATTTGCTTTAGAGAAAGTGGATGACCGGCCAGGTAAGGCGTGGTTTAAGTTAGAAGGGATGCATTGCTTTTTAGAGGATAAGAAGAGAGACTTTTATATGTCCAGATTTCGTGCCAGTTGGTTGTCTGAGGATATTTAGTTTATTTCTTTGCTTTTGTGTTGATGTCTGTGGTGAATGCAATGTGTATATGATGCCCAGAGTAGGAAGTGTGTTGTTTTGTTGGAGCGATTGGTCATTGAAGGTTACGGGAGGGTGAAAGTCGACTTCGTGTAGAGCTTAGGATTTTTGGAGGAGAAGCCTCTGTGAGTTGCTTTGGTTTGACGGCGAAAGAGACCTGATTGTCTTTGTGGCTAAGTCCATAAGTGTTGATTCGTTTGTCTCTGCGCTTCTGTGTTTCTTGTTTATCAAATGGTTTGCTAGCAAGCATCGAGCTTGTGTGTTATCCTCCTGAACCTCTCTGTTACAGTGTCTCCAGGTTCCTGTCCCACTGCGTGGGTCTCACATGTTCAGCGTCTGGTGACCTCCCCAGATACTGCTCCTTCTTCGCACTGCCCACATTGTGTGTGTGTGTGTGTGTGTGTGTGTGTGTGTGTGTGTGTGTGTGTGTGTGTGTGATCACCATTTGTGTATTACGGAGAACGAGTTTTACATTCGTGTTGCCTGGCTCTTAACCTTGTATATTTGTACCATTTCTTGACTCTAGTGTGTGAACACACACACACACACACACACACACACGAACACACACACACACTGTACGCTGGGTACCCACAATTATCGACCAGCCCCGAGGGGAGGATGAACACCTAGGTTGAGTGTAGCCAGTCCACTCAAGGTGGGTCGGTGGGCGATCATGATGGTTCCTGATTATGAGATTCAAGCAAAAATATTAAGCAGGATTTCTTAGAATTGTTACTTTACTCCATAAGAGGTAGCAAATGTGTTGGAAGAAATACTTGTATCTTTTTAGCCCATATTTATTTTCCACTTAAGGTTTCTCCTCGAGTAAGACTGCTAGTGGCACCTGTACATCGTGGCACCTGTACACATGATGGCACCACGTGTCAGTGGCTCTGCAGTCATCTGTGACTGTGGGTCAAACACTGGCTCGGCATTTCATCAGTGGGCTGGCCCTACGTGGGGCGCTGGGGGTCAGTTCACAGGTCACCACCGGTGGTGTGGTGCAGCCCAGAGACTGTGGTCATCGTGTTGATACCGTGTCATTGTCTGTTGATGTAAGGGAGTGCAGGCTTGTGGAAGATTTTTTTTTCACTCGAAAGGAATCCATCATTCCCCCGCTGCTGGAAGTGCCGCCTGGAAGGAGCAGGAGCTGCTGGAAAAACGGGTCCAGGAGTAACTCCAGGACGCTTTCCAGGAAGAAGTCGTGGGGCAATTTATGGAAGAATGATAATTAAGTACTGTCATACGTAGTATTTATCCAGTAAGGGACATGAAGGCCTCATCTGCGATCATTTCAGAGTGAGAATGACAGTAATCATCAGGCGGTGCGTGTAGCAACTCCGGCTGTGAAACTTCTGCACTTCAGAACACCGCCACGACTCGTGGACGTGACCGGAACCTTCAACGTACCAAAGAAAATATTAGATTTGCAGTTCAATTTTGTAATGGGTAAACATGCAAATCTTATCCAGGGAACGGGAGCGTTACTACATGGGATTAGTGTAACGGATGCAGCAAGGAAGCCTGGCTGACGCCGTGACGTCATATGATGTGTAGTGACGTAAGGGTCCGAAGACCAGAGGACGTGTAGCCACCATCAGGCCGCTGCCTCAGTAGCCTGGACGTCTTCCAGGATGCACAAGAAGCGTTCACTGATGACCCAGGAGGATGGTGATATGTCTGACACGTCTTCTGATTAGGAAAAAGGGAATAACGAATGTCATGTTTGACGGATCTCTTGTACGACAAATGGGAGATATGACGTTTCTTTATGGAAAATGGGAGATGTGACGTTTCATCATGGAAAATGGGAGATGTGACGTTTCTTTATGGAAAATGGGAGATGTGATATTTCTTCCTTTTTCTAAAAGGTGTGTTCGCCAGCCTTGCTGTGCTCTTATTTCACACAGAGGCACTAAGTTGGTGACAGGTTAGATAGCTTTATAACGATGTTGATGGTTGGCTGCATTGTAAGATATGTTGGGGTTTGAAGATGATGCTGGGCTGGGAAGTAAGTATGTCACTGACCCTGCATATCTGTACCTTCAAACTGACGGACTGGGATCATAGGTGATGGACTGGGATCGTAGGTGATGGACTGAGATCATAGGTGAAGGACTGAGATCATAGGTGAAGGACTGGGATCATAGGTGATGGACTGGGATCATAGGTGAAGGACTGGGATCATAGGTGATGGACTGGGATCATAGGTGACCAGTGAATTTTACCATCGATAAATAGACAGTTTTACATACCGGTAGTGATAACAAAGATGAAAGCTACAATATGAATTCTCTTGAACGGTTAAAGATGAGTGAGGAAAAAGACTTGAGCGTAATAATCTTGGGCGACCTAAGACCAAGTAGTGGACTGAAGCAGTTAAAAGACCGAACAAGATTCATAGGTTGATGGGCCTGGCTTTCACATAAAAGTCTAGGGAAATCATACTCACACTTAACAGTTCATTAGTGCTTCCCCGTCTTGAATATTGCGTTTAGTTTTGGTCGACCAGTTCCCGGACTGAGTGAAGCCTGTGAGAGCGGAATAAATCATTTGAATGTGTTTAACTTAGAAAAGAGAAGGTGAGGAGGTGTTCTGATACAAGTGTGCAAAACGATCAAACGCTTCGATAGTTTCGATCTGCATAGCTACTTAAAACTTGATTCGTCTGATTTCATTGGTAGTAATGACTACACACTCGTGGGCAAACGTATTACCTTGATGTGATGCTTGAATACGACGATACGAGCCTTGAGTACGACTATACTAGCCTTAAGTACGACGATACGAACCTTGAGTACGACTATACTAGCCTTAAGTACGACGATACGAACCTTGAGTACGACTATACTAGCCTTGAGTACGACGATACGAGCCTTGAGTACGACTATACTAGCCTTAAGTACGACGATACGAACCTTGAGTACGACTATACTAGCCTTAAGTACGACGATACGAACCTTGAGTACGACTATACTAGCCTTGAGTACGACTATACGAGCCTTAAGTACGATGATACGAGCCTTGAGTACGACTATACGAGCCTTAAGTACGACGATACGAACCTTGAGTACGACTATACGAGCCTTGAGTACGATGATACGAGCCTTGAGTACGACGATACGAGCCTTGAGTACGACTATACTAGCCTTAAGTACGACGATACGAACCTTGAGTACGACTATACGAGCCTTGAGTACGATGATACGAGCCTTAAGTACGATGATACGAGCCTCGAGTACGACTATACTAGCCTTAAGTACGACGATACGAACCTTGAGTACGACTATACTAGCCTTGAGTACGATGATACGAGCCTTGAGTACGACGATACGAGCCTTGAGTACGACGATACGAGCCTTGAGTACGACGATACGAGCCTTGAGTACGACGATACGAGCCTTGAGTACGACGATACGAGCCTTGTGGTAATTGTGGCAAATTCGCCCCTGAAAGGATCAGAAACGAGGCCAGTTTTAGAGAGGAGATATAATCATGCAATATACGCAGAACTCAACAATTTCTGTGATAACATAAAGTAGGAAATGGAATTCATTATCCGGGAACCAGGGCATTGTGATGGGAGGCTCTGTGAAATTTACAGGGAAGAAGTATGAACATGGGCACCTTTAGCCTTAAATGGATAGGGGAGGTTGAGAAAAATGGGGAAGTGGTTCACTTAAAATGTCAGAGAGCAAGGGAACTGGGCTATGTGTCGTGAGGAATGTATAGTTGCACTCCAGCTGCTTCCATCTGTGTGGCACCAGCAGACACCCTGGCGGTGCTGCTCTGGGGAAAGATATGAGGACCTGTAGTAGCCTGAACACGTCCTCCACGTCCAGTGTGCAGTACCTCAAGACTCTCGCTTCTTAATCTCTGAAGGACGGACACGAAAAATGTGGAGCCCCTAGGTTCTGCTCCTCCCAGGGTGTGCTCCTCCAGCCCCACCTCGCTCATCCCAGCGACTGTATCCCAGGGTCTACCCCTTCAAGCCCGCCTCGCTCATCCCAGGGACTGTGACCTCTATAGCTCACACACACACACACACACACACACACACACACAGTGGAAAGCGAGAGAGATCGCATCAGCTTACAAAGGGAACTAAACAGACTTCAAAGTTGGTTTGAAATGTGGTGGATGAAATTCAGTCAGAGCAAATGTAAAGTAATGAGGATGGGTCAGAGCGAAAGACGACCTCAATATGATTATTACCGAGCGGGAAATAAGCTTCAGGATTCTGTGTGTGAAAGGGGCTTGGGAATGGAGATCGTCCCTAACCTGTCACAAGAGTCCCATATTGGGAGAATGATAAGGGAAACTTACTGTCTGCTGGAAAATATCATTATAGCTTTCAAGTATATGGTCAGGGAAGTATTTAGCAAGCTGTTCATTTCCTACATAAGAACAAGACTAGTATATGGCTCTCTGGTCTGGTCACTTCCCCTAAAGAGAAGGTCCACAGGTAGGCAACAAAGATGGTACCAGCATTGAGAAAAGCCTGGAGGTTTTAAGTTTACCCACCTTGATTAAGAGAAGAGTGAGGGGCGACCTGATCACAATCATGAAGATTTTAAAAGAGGTCGACGAAGAGGATAGTGGACAGTAAGTACCTAGAGGGATGTAGGGATAGAGCGACCAGAGGACGTAACATGACATTGAATAGAAACTTGTAAACAAGGAGGTAAAGAATTGCTCTTATAGTATACGAGTGGTGAATGAATGGAACATATTGACTAAGGACATGATACATGAAGACAACATACAAAGGTTCAAGAGTTTGTATGATTGGTGAGAGTGTTCAAGAGATGGCGCTGCACGAGCCTAAAACTTCCTCCCCCGTACAGTACAAATAGATACACACACACACACACACACACACACATCTCCACACCATGGGAAAGTTGGACACATCATGTTACGTCATGCAGTAAGCAGCCTCAAGCGTCCCCTGTGGTGGACAGATGTGTGAAAGTGTATGTAGGGAGGGAAGTGGTGGGGGAGGGCAGTGTGTGGGAGAGGAAGGGGGTGGGAGAGGGGTAGTAGAGAGCCTGGGGCGGTAGTGGTGTCACTACATCGGCCACAGGAGGGAGAGGTGGTGTAAGACAGCGAGAGCCAGGAAGCCACAACACACCCAGACTCATGCAACTCCTCCACTGTGTAATTGTTTGTATTGCCAGTGTTGGTGTTGTGGCTGGGCTGTACCTTGCATGTGGGGTGTAGGATATCCCGCAGAGTGTCACGGTCCAGGCGCTCTCATAACAACGACATGAACCTCACATGACAATTATCGTGAGGTAAAAGATAACATTGTGGGAGGGTATGTAAGAGGCTGTGCTCAACTAATAGCGACTGGAGATATAGGATTACAAGTCTTGATAGGAAATCGAACACTGTTGACCCTTCAGGATACGTGAAGGATGGAGAAAGATAATGCCATTATCAATGAAAACAAGAGCCATTTTGTGAGAACATACGTGGTATATATGTTAGGACACAAGAATGATGGATGTGTTGGAGGAATTACTTTCCCTCTGGTTGAGGCGTGTCTCAACAGTGGAATACTGAGTATTTGTGAAAAGGCACTGCTGCCTCTACAGTGTTGCCTGTAGGGTAGGTGAGGCAGACACTGTACCACACACGTCATGCTGCACGTTTACCTCTGTCTGCCACAAGTACCTCTTGTGTACCCCATTTTCTGACCATAAACCTTCCAGTCCACTTTCTCCACCCAGCCATGCACCTGTAGTACCATAGTTATTTGTGTATTAGGAGAGCTATTATGTGGCAGAGCTGCACGTGTGAGGTACTGCTACTGGTGGACGTGCGGCAGATAGCGGCCCCCTGGGGAGAGGAACACCACGACCCGGCCTTCTGCCGCCACTGCAGCAGCAGCAGCTGTGGTTCCTACAGGTATACAGCAAATCCTTCTTATGTCATTTTCTTCATCCTTCAACCTTTGAGCACGGCGGCGATAGCTTTCGTGAGCACAAGGAAGCTACCGGTCAGCCTGACAGCACGACCTGTGGGCATCATAGCACCGTCGTCCTCAAGGGTCGTGCTCACGACCTGATATGGTGACAGGAAGGGTCGTGTTCACGACCTTATATGGTGACAGGAAGGGTCGTGCTCACGACCTTATATGATGACAGGAAGGGTCGTGCTCACGACCTTATATGGTGACAGGAAGGGTCGTGCTCACGACCTGATATGGTGACAGGAAGGGTCGTGCTCATGACCTTATATGGTGACAGGAAGTGTCATGCTCACGACCTTATATGGTGACAGGAAGGGTCGTGCTCTCACGACCTGATATGGTGACAGGTTGCAGAAGATCAAGCGAAACGGATATTTTTTTTTCTTTATGAACATTACTGTTACATGTCTTTCCTTTATCAAAAAGTTTAGTTCAGTTTTGATTAATGCTTAGTTGGCACGCCGAGATGATGAGCACAGGTTGTTTACTTGATGCGTTAAGAATATGGAGGGTGGAGTCTCACCTGTGTCCTGGGTCTGGGAGGTTTGTGGAGCTTCCCACCTCTGGTCAGGGTCTGCAAGAGTTGTAGGCTGTGGGACCTATCCCAGGCCAGGGTCTGCAAGCGTTGTGGGCTGTGGGACCTATCCCAGGCCAGGGTCTGGAAGGGTTGTAGGGTGTGAGACCTATCCCAGGCCAGGGTCTGCAAGGGTTGTGGGCTGTGGGACCCTATCTCAGGCCAGGGTCTGGAAGGGTTGTAGGCTGTGGGACCTATCCCAGGCCAGGGTCTGCAAGGGGTGTGGGCTGTGGGACCTATCCCGGGCCAGGGTCTGGAAGGGTTGTAGGGTGTGGAACCTATCCCTGGCCAGGGTCTGGAAGGGTTGTAGGGTGTGGGACCTATCCCTGGCCAGGGTCTGGAAGGGTTGTAGTGTGTAAGACCTATCCCTGGCCAGGGTCTGGAAGCGTTGTAGGGTGTGGGGATCCACCCCTTTCTTAGGTGTGGAAGGGTTGTGGGGGTGGAGGCCGGAGGAGGAGGAGGAGTTGAGCGCTGTTTGACAAGTGGAGGACCGTTGTGTGAGGTGGAGGCAGCGCCACACTGGACACCACCGTCAGTGGTAACGGCGGCAGTGGTCGACGATGGTGATGGAAACAAAGTTATTACCAGCCATGCTGATCACCCAACTTAGGTTTCAGCCACTGAACTATGGCACACAAACACACACACACACACACACACACACACACACATTATTTATATATATGTTGTGGTAGTTTATGTACAATATGTATTCTTATTTACTGAATTAGATAGTGGTATATCAACGATATTAAGACTAAACACGGTTAGTAATGCTTTGTACATGATCATATAAATCATACCGAAGAAATTTGTATGATCATGAAAGGACACGTGACCGTTCATAGTGGTAGTCTAGTGTAGGGTTAAGCTATATTGAGTTCTCCTCGG
Source organism: Panulirus ornatus (assembly GCF_036320965.1). Taxonomy (NCBI): domain Eukaryota; kingdom Metazoa; phylum Arthropoda; class Malacostraca; order Decapoda; family Palinuridae; genus Panulirus; species Panulirus ornatus. The sequence continues at coordinate 44,498,983 of NC_092243.1, read as the reverse complement.
CTTGGTGGTGAGGGGGTCAATGTAAGGGAGACAGACTACCCTCCACCCCCGACATGCCCCAGTTGTTGGCCCTCCTCCCCCATCATGTGTGGCTGGCTGAGGTTCTTGTTGTCCACTAATTACCTCGTCCTCACTTCCTCCGTCGTTGTATTTACCTCTCATTTGACTCAGCGTCCTGTAGCCTGGTTGACGTGAGGTTAATAATATCTTCACTACACGTCCTGTTGCCTGGTTGACGTCATGTTCTTAATAATATCTTCACTACACGACCTGTAGCCTGGTTGACGTCAGGTTAATAATATCTTCACTACACGTCCTGTTGCCTGGTTGACGTCATGTTCTTAATAATATCTTCACTACACGTCCTGTAGCCTGGTTGACGTCAGGTTAATAATATCTTCACTACACGTCCTGTTGCCTGGTTGACGTCAGGATTTTAATAATATCTTCTCTACACCTATGGTCATCTAGTCGCCCCAGCCGCCATTAATCCCGTGTTATTTTTCAATTTCCATCCACGACCTCATCTTGCTGTCCTTTGAAACTTTCTCTCTTAAGCTTTTGTTAATGAAATTATTTTCTTATTCACAGAGTTTTCCACGACTCTGCTTCTTGCTGTTAATTTTTCTCAGTTGATCCGTATTTCATCAGCACGTACTGAAGTAGACTCCAATATTTGTCATTGTCTGTTTGTTTCTCTGTTGAAGCAGGATGTTGTGAGTGCATTCCCAACGTCGTGCCTTCCTTTGTTATTCTCACCCTTGATATTCTAGTCTTGGTAAACTGTCCCTCCAAACTGGTGGAATGTTATGTTGTTATTGTCCCTCCAAACTGGTGGAATGTTATGTTGTTATTGTACTTCCAAACTGGTGGAATGTTATGTTGTTATTGTACTTCCAAACTGGTGGAATGTTATGTTGTTATTGCCCTTACAATCTGGTGGAATGTTATGTTGTTATTGCCCTTACAATCTGGTGGAATGTTATGTTGTTATTGTACTTCCAAACTGGTGGAATGTTATGTTGTTATTGCCCTTACAATGTGGTGGAATGTTATGTTGTTATTGCCCTTACAATCTGGTGAAATGTTTTGTTGTCATTAAACATTTGACGTTGATGATAATGACTGTGGCTGTCCGCTGGCCTGGTGGTCAGTAGACACGTAGCGTGAAGACGTGCACACAACCAGGGCGATTATGGTGGTGTTGGGTTTGATCTCAGCAGCTGCTATCATGGTTCACCCGAGGACCAGCTGTTAAGGTCGATAATTATGGTTGATTATATAGTATTATCGTTCGTGAAGCATGCGTCATATGCACGTTACTTCCTGGCCACCTGGAAGTCTTGACTGTGATGCCCTCCTGGAGTGGTAGCTCTGAGGTACAGTCTCGTCACTGGCAACACTGCTCATATCCCTCACCTGGGACTGCTGCTGGGACTGTGAACTGTTGCTGGGATTGTGAACTATTGTTGGGACTGTGAACTGTTGCTGGGATTGTGAACTGTTGCTGGGACTGTGAACTATTGTTGGGACTGTGAACTGTTGCTGGGACTGTGAACTGTTGCTGGGACTGTGAACTGTTGCTGGGATTGTGAACTGTTGCTGGGACTGTGAACTATTGTTGGGACTGTGAACTGTTGCTGGGACTGTGAACTGTTGCTGGGACTGTGAACTGTTGCTGGGATTGTGAACTGTTGTTGGGACTGTGAACTGTTGCTAGGACTGTGAACTATTGCTGGGACTGTGAACTGTTGCTGGGACTGTGAACTGTTGCTGGGACTGTGAACTGTTGCTGGGACTGTGAACTGTTGCTGGGACTGTGAACTGTTGCTGGGACTGTGAACTGTTGCTGGGATTGTGAACTGTTGCTGGGACTGTGAACTGTTGCTGGGACTGTGAACTGTTGCTGGGACTGTAAACTGTTGCTGGGACTGTGAACTGTTGCTGGGACTGTGAACTGTTGCTGGGACTGTGAACTGTTGCTGGGACTGTGAACTGTTGCTGGGACTGTGAACTGTTGCTGGGACTGTGAACTGTTGTTGGGACTGTGAAGTGTTGCTGGGACTGTGAACTGTTGCTGGGACTGTGAACTGTTGCTGGGACTGTGAACTGATGCTGGGACTGTGAACTGTTGCTGGGACTGTGAACTGTTGCTGGGACTGTGAACTGTTGCTGGGACTGTGAACTGTTGCTAGGACTGTGAACTGTTGCTGGGACTGTGAACTGTTGCTGGGACTGTGAACTGTTGCTGGGACTGTGAACTGTTGCTGGGACTGTGAACTGTTGCTGGGACTGTGAACTGTCGCTGGGACTGTGAACTGTTGCTGGGACTGTGAACTGTTGCTGGGACTGTGAACTGTTGCTGGGACTGTGAACTGTTGCTGGGACTGTGAACTGTTGCTGGGACTGTGAACTGTTGCTGGGACTGTGAACTGTTGCTGGGACTGTGAACTGTCGCTGGGACTGTGAACTGTTGCTGGGACTGTGAACTCTATTGATGATGAGGAACTTGGGGGAATGATGCCTGTCATCGTCCTGCCATGCCCAAGAGTCGTACCGCTGGGTCCAGGGTCGTTGCGTCGGGCCCAGTGGTCGTACCACCTGGCCCTAGGGTCGTATCACCGGGTCCTGGGGTCGTATCCCCGGGTCCAGGGGTCATACCATGTAGCCCTAGGGTAGTGCTGCTGGGCTGGTGGTCGTACCGCTGGGCCCAGGGGTCGTACTGCCAGGCCCAGGGGGCTTGCCATATGTCCCAGGGGTCGTACCGCAGGGCCGGGGGTCGTACCGCTGGGCCCAGGGGTCGTGCTGCCAGGCCCAGGGAGCGTACCATATGGCCCAGGGGTCGTACCGCTGGGCCGGGGCTCGTACCGCTGGGCCCAGGGATCGTGCTGCCAGGCCTAGGGGTCGTACCATCTGGCTCTAGGGTAGTGCCGCAGGGGCCCAGGGGTCGTACCATCTGGCCCTAGGGTAGTGCCGCAGGGGCCCAGGGGTCGTACCGACTGGCCCCATACCGCCGGGCCCAGGGGTCGTACCGCCGGGCACGATGACGTCATTCATTCCTGGCTCACCTGACCATATATTATCGTATATTATCGTTAATTATCCTCACTGTTCTTGGCCCCCAGTTGATTATCGTCCCACTCTTTGAGTGTCCAAGATTATTTGGTATTAAACGAATCATCCCGAGTCATGGCAGCATCAGGGTCATGTGATGTGTGTGTGTGTGTGTGTGTTGTATGATGACTGCCACTAGCGAGTGAGTGAGTGAGCATGTGGGACGCACCGTTCATTGTGTGTGATGATTTACTGGACCGTTCCTCATGTTGGTCTGTGAGATTCTGTCATCATTCGTTGTGCGAGTCTTCATTGTATGCTGCCTTCCGCCTCAAGTGGTGAACTGTCGGGTATTCATCATCTCCAGCAGTCGAGGTGTCTTCCAAATGTTGGCGTTGTACCGTTTTCTTTATATGCATTGTGTCCTCCGTGTATTGTGACTCCTTTATCTTCCCTTTCGTTTATGTAAACCTCAAACATTTCTCCCTTTTTTTTCCTTACTCTCTTTTCCAACTTTATCACTTTCTTTCTATTTTTTTCCATTTTTTTTTCATTTTCTGTGTCTATTGCAGGTTTCGTAATAGTCCATAGAACGTAATAAATGATTCAATTTTCCTAATTTATATGATTTTGTTTATATGTGAATCTGTCCCCCTCCATCACATGTCCTTCAGCTGAAAACCTCAGTGTACGTACTTTAGTTTGCCTCACTTACATTAAAACTTGATAAATGCAGTTATTTCACCATTAGTTTTTTACTATAATTTTGAACTGAGATGTTTTTTACGTACCTGATCACCTGAACATTAGGGGGGGGGGGGGGGTAGCCAGTTGACTGTCATCTTGTCTGAGTCACCAGTTGTGTGTACTTGTGTTGTGGCCGGTCTGTAGTGCAGGAGTGGCCCTGCTTGTAGTGCGGGAGTGGCCCTGCTTGTAGTGCATGAGTGGCCCTGCCTGTAGTGCAGGAGTGGCCCTGCCTGTAGTGCAGGAGTGGCCCTGCCTGTAGTGCAGGAGTGGTCCTGCCTGTAGTGCAGGAGTGGCCCTGCCTGTAGTGCAGGAGTGGCCCTGCCTGTAGTGCAGGAGTGGCCCTGCCTGTAGTGCAGGAGTGGTCCTGCCTGTAGTGCAGGAGTGGCCCTGCCTGTAGTGCAGGAGTGGCCCTGCCTGTAGTGTAGGAGTGGCCCTGCCTGTGAGTCTGGGTGTGAGGCAGAGCCCAGGATGAAGACCATCATACCTGGTGTTCGTACGTGACCATCGTCGTTATACTCAGCTTATGGTGACGTCATCAGGGTCGTCTACCATCGTCGTCTACTCAGCTTATGGTGACGTCATCAGGTCTCTCTCTCTCTCTCTCTCTCTCTCTCTCTCTCTCTCTCTCTCTCTCTCTCTCTCTCTCTTGATCGTTTGCTGTGCCACATTCAGTTGTGCCATGGTAACCTCTTATCTCTCATGACTGGAAGCGTCTGAGTGAATGGGCAGAGGATGCCAGTGACCACACGAAATCTGTGTATCATAAAAATGATTAACCTGGAGTCGCTGCTGAAGTGGAGAATATGTTTGACGTTAAGATGCTAACAATTCCACGATGGTAGGCTCTGAGATTTCCATCTTGTTCTTTGGGTATTATGACAAACGTTGATTACGTCCTGTAAATGGTCGTGTTTGCCCTAGATAAGCCAGAGAGGCACATGTAAGTACGATCGCTACTCGTACTACACGTTATCATGGTGCCACAAGGGCAGTGTAGGTGTTGGTAGGGGAGTCAGTATCAGTGTTGGGTTTGTCGTCCACCTTGGCGATGGTGCTGAGGCCAAGGTGATGCACCACCTCTCTGCCTGGCTCACTTCTCCTCACACGACTGACTCTTGAGTCTGGGGTGGTGTTCAGGGGAGATACACACGACACATGCGACACCATGGTGGTGTATTGTATTTGATATACTTAACACGCCTTCATACCTAAGGGTCGTCCCGTCGTGTTCAAGGCTGTATCGTTGTGTTCAAGCGTCGAATGGTCGTGTTCAATGGTCGTATCGTCGTGTTCAAGGCCCGTACCCTCATGTTCGCATGTATACGTAGAGACTGCCTCGCCCTTACTCTTAGATGGGATGGTGATGTATATTTAACGTGTAAATGACTTCAAGTCAGGTATGTAGTGGGAGGGAATATCACAGACGAGATATACGAGGGGTAGATGCTGGGAGGTAAGGTGACGTGCAAATGTATGAGTTTGGCTTGTTACCAGTAAGGCATGTCGTGAGCTTCATCATGGAAGCAGCAGTAGAGTACGGCAGTGATGGAGGGGCTGCGGGGAGGGCTGGGTCGTCCGATGCCAGAGTGTTGGCTGTTCTAGCGCCACCTTCATCCCTGCACCAGCTAGGCTGTGGAGGTGTCTTCCATCCTTCGTCATTCACTCTCCATGTAGCCTTGCTTCCCTGAACCATTGGGTCCACAAACACCCACGCAGCCCCGACTCATTTACTTTTCTTTCTTTAACTTTTTACTTTCTCCCGAAATGGCCTTGATTGGGGCATGTCGGTCACTAGACTACAAGTGTGTTTACCATCGGAGCCGCGTGAGATTAAAGTCCATGATACACCCACTGAGATGGGGTTGAGACTCGCGTAAACACACTAGAAGTCTGGTGTGTGTGTCTTGTAACCTCCGTGTGGCCGAGGCAGCCAAACGCCCTACCCAGGGTTCGAATCCCTCTGTTGGTGTATATACATTTGTCTGTCCATCGATATATATATATATATATATATATATATATATATATATATATATATATATATATATATATATATATATATATATATGAAACGTTTCTGTTGTTTTCTCTTTCGGTACAGTATCGTATGTTTCTTTGAGATATAGTAATGATACTTTTATATTAGGTGGATTTTTTTCTGAAACCTTTAGTTGTTTGCTGCATATTGAAAAAGACATGTGCATACAATCATACATAACATTTTCTCCGTATCCCTGAAAATGTGAATTATGTCCGAAGCGCTCGCATGTCTGTGTTTCATTTTCCATGTGGGGCCCTCATCTACATACATACATACATACATACATACATACATATATACATATTCATGAGTGACGTTGGTTCCTGACGTGGTCGTAGTATGGACCTGCTGGCAGAGGCCTGACGTTGTGTTGCTTCCTCAAGTCTGTTGTGCAGGAGGAGTGACCGAGGTCTCTGGCCTCGCCGGCCATAAGGTCGACCTCATTACACGGCCGGTGGCACTGACTGGTAGAGGAAGAGTTACAGAGTCTGAGTTGGTGCTGACATAGTGTGAGCATCGCCCCATTTTTATTTCGTCTTATAGGAGCCAACAGCCTGGGGCCAGCCCGGGCTGTGGGGGTAGATGACCCGCAAAGACTTCACCAGGTAAGGCACGGGGAGATAAGTGCCCTAATTGTGGCCACCTCAAGATGAAAGAGAAAATGAAGAGTGTAAGAAAACGATAATACAATGGAGTATATGTTTACTGTAGTACAACATCACATGTTCCCTTCGGCGATGTTGAGTCTCCCAGCCCTGAACGTATCTGACTAAAAAGTTCTTAACCCTCCTTCACACTGGTTTTATGTTTCGTATGTCCCTCCTCCCAACCACTTCCTCCAGCCACGTGCAACTCTTTAATTGTTTGACTTTCAGTCACTCGCTGACATCCTCTGTTCTGGGGATTTCAATGTCCACCACAAGGATTCGTTAATCTGTACTCGGGGCGATCCCAGTGGAGAAGAGGCCGTTTTTTGCCCCTCATTAACGATCTGAAACAAGTGATTAAACATCCCAGCAGTTCCCGATCTTCACGACCATTCTTGCAACACATTTGACCTTTTATTTTTTAACCTCTGACACCCCTCCCCCTCTTCCTCCCCCACTATCCATACACCATCTCGGGCCCTCGTGGTCCACTGACCACAGTCATATTCAGCTACTTCTGCCTGGGCCCACCCACCCTCTATCCTTCTCTCTAAACGTCTATTCTGTCATCACGGGAGAGGCCAGCGGTCATCCCTGCACAGCCTCTTCTCTGACTCCCTGGGAAGAGAACTGTTTAGCTGGCCAGGATGGTCATGGTTGTGATGACTGTATGTAAGAGGTTACTCTGGCCATGACTGAGTCCTACGACCTCACGCTCTCGACCAGATCTTCCGCCACCCACGACTCATCACTCATGGTTTAGTCGTTTCTGCTGTGACGTCTGTCGCATCAGGGGACAGAGCATGTTGGGTCGTGAAGTTCTCTCATTCCTCTGACACCCATTCTGCTTTCATCGTTGCTGGGAATCATGTAGAGCTCTTCGTAAAGTCAAGAACATCTTTACAAAAGGAAAGTTTTCCGATTTGACTTCTACTTGCAAACCTTTCTGGTCTTTAACCAGAATCATCTTCTTCAGTAACTTGTGTAATTCAGCCTTTTGCTCCTCTCTTCCTCCCTGATCAAATTATAAGGAAAAACATCACAAATATATTGTGTGTTCAGTATATCCAGTCATGAATATGCAACATGGTATGCGAGAGTAATTCATGAAGGTATATATTCTAATGTCGCTCTCGTATCTCTGTCTAATTACCCCAGGGCCATTTTCTTGATAATGTCCTTGTTTTACTCCAGGACTCTATTTCCAGCAGCTCTGGCAGCTTCAAGAATGCGCTACGGTCAGTAGCTGGGAAATGATTGCTTCCTTTGGAGTGAGAAGATCTTCGACTAGACTGTAGACAATGATACAGCATCATCAAAGGTGACTCTTCACAGGCAGGCGGAGTCCGGTAACACCGGCCACTGCAGTCATGCATAGAAATCAATAGATAAAGATAATGAAGATATTCTATAGATATTTCCCCTTGATATCATCCCCTTAATATCATATCTTTTATGTTACAGAAATGTGTATACAGCAGACCTACGATGTATTGATAGTCATGTTGACTAGTTCGTGTTTTTCATGCACAAGAAATGATAGTGTAAAGTTACTGAATGACACAAAACATATTTTTGCTTTATTGAAAGTAAAAGAAAATCTTCCTGAAACTTGGTATTTTTATTTTTAAGTGAGTAATGGTATATTCATTAAAATCAATTAAATCTTATAATTTTATTCATTGCAATACAAAAGCCAGCTGCGTCTCAAAAAAAAGAAATAAAATTTCACTAGATTTTCATATAGACCTCTATGGTGTAGCGCTCCTGACCGTGACGCATTCACGGGCCGCCCAGGGTCGGGCACTTCGGTTCGAATCCTGGTTACGACAGCTGTTCATCCTCCTCTAGGGGTCTAGGCGTTTTCCATAAAATGGTACCAGATATATATATATATATATATATATATATATATATATATATATATATATATATATATATATATATATATATATTATTATTATTCATTTATATATAATGTTCCTATGAGTCCCCGGGGAAAATGAAACACGATAAGTTCCCAAGTGCACTTTCTTGTAATAATCACATCATCAGGGGAGACACAAATAATCACATCATCAGGGGCGACACAAGAGAGAAATATAACAGTCAGTTGATATGCAACGAAGAGACGTAGCTAGGACGCCATTTGGTAAACATGCGATGTCCAAGACAGACAACGAGCGTGAATTGTTTACAAATTTTATCAGTATAGTTATCCAATTTATATAGACCATCACTTATATTAAGATTATAATTCTTTGTGTATTTGATAATAGAAGATTCAGTGATGTTTCTCGTGGTACTGGAGTTTGAGTTAATAACTGAGATGGCATTACCCCAGTCAACACAATGATCATAGTTTTTAACGTGATTAAACAAGGCATTTGATTCGTGTCCCGTTCTTATATTATATTTATGTTGCTTAAGTCTAACAGAAAGATCCTTACCAGGCTGCCCAACATAGAACTTATCACAATTTCTTATAGATGCACCCAGGAGAATTTTCTGGTGAGTTCCTGATTAAGATATTCTTTATAGTATTATTGTTGCTGAAGGCAACATTAACATTAAAGGATTTAAGCAACATACGAAGTAAAATAGAATTATTATAAAAAGGGAGAACTAAAAGATTCTTGTTGTCAATGGGAGGTTTGGGCTCAACTCTATAAAATGATTTCTTTGCTAACTTAAGGGATTTATTAATGAAAAATCTAGGGTACTTTAACTTAGATCCAATAGAATATATCTTCTCAAACTCATCATTTCCAGAGTATATTGATGATGAGTTTGAGAAGATATATTCTATTGGATCTAAGTTAAAGTAAGTGGGAGGTAAGTTTGAATGGAGAAAAACTGGAGAAAGTATAGTGTTAAAGATGTCTGGGAGTGGATTTAGTAGCGGATGGAACCATGGAAGCGGAAGTGAGTCACAGGGTGGGGGAGGAGGCGAAGGTTCTGGGATCGTGGAAGAATGTGTGGAAGGCGAGAACATTATCTTGGAAAGCAAAAATGGGTATGTTTGAAGGAATAGTGGCTCCAACAATGTTATATGGTTGCGAGGCATGGGCTATAGATAGGGTTGTGGGGAGGAGGGTGTATGTGTTGGAAATGAGATGTTTGAGGACAATATCTGGTGTGAGGTGGTTTGATCAAGTAAGTAATGAACGGGTAAAAGAGATATGTGGTTATACAAAGAGTGTGGTTGAGAGAGCAGAAGAGGGTGTGTTGAAATGGTTTGGTCACATGGAGAGAATGAGTGAGGAAAGATTGACAAAGAGGATATATGTGTCAGAGGTGGAGGGAACGAGGAGAAGCGGGAGACCATATTGGAGGTGGAAGGATGGAGTGAAAAAGATTTTGAGCGATCGGGGCATGAACATAAAGGAGGGTGAAAGGCGTGCAAGTAATAGAGTGAATTGGAACGATGTGGTATACTGGGGTTTGACGTGCTGTCAGTGGATTGAACCAGGGCATGTGAGCGTCTAGGGTAAACCATGGAAAGTTTTGTGGGGCCAGGATGTGGAAAGGGAGCTGTGGTTTCGGTGCATTACACATGACAGCAAGAGACTGAATGTGAATGCATGTGGCCTTTGTTATCTTTTCCTATTGCTACCTCGCGGTGGGGGTGGGGGGGATGCTGTTTCATGTGTGGTGGGGTGGCGACGGGAAAGGATGAAAGTAGCAATTATGAATATGTACTAGTGCATGTATGTATATTTCTCTGTATGTATATGTAAGTAAACGTTGAAATGTATAGGTATGTTTATCTGCGTGTGTTGGCGTTTCTGTATATGCATGTTTATGTGGGTGGGTTGGGCCTTTCTTTCGTGTCTTTTCTTGCGCTATCTCGCTAAGGCAGGAGACGGCGATTAAGTATAATAAATATAAATGAATATATATATATATATATATATATATATATATATATATATATACATATATATATATATATATTTTTTTTTTTTTTTTTGTCGCTGTCTCCCGCGTTTGCGAGGTAGCGCAAGGAAACAGACGAAAGAAATGGCCCAACCCACCCCCATACACATGTATATACATACGTCCACACACGCAAATATACATACCTACACAGCTTTCCATGGTTTACCCCAGACGCTTCACATGCCCTGATTCAATCCACTGACAGCACGTCAACCCCGGTATACCACATCGATCCAATTCACTCTATTCCTTGCCCTCCTTTCACCCTCCTGCATGTTCAGGCCCCGATCACACAAAATCTTTTTCACTCCATCTTTCCACCTCCAATTTGGTCTCCCACTTCTCGTTCCCTCCACCTCCGACACGTATATCCTCTTGGTCAATCTTTCCTCACTCATTCTCTCCATGTGCCCAAACCATTTCAAAACACCCTCGTCTGCTCTCTCAACCACGCTCTTTTTATTTCCACACATCTCTCTTACCCATACGTTACTTACTCGATCAAACCACCTCACACCACACATTGTCCTCAAACATCTCATTTCCAGCACATCCATCCTCCTGCGCACAACTCTATCCATAGCCCACGCCTCGCAACCATACAACACTGTTGGAACCACTATTCCTTCAAACATAGCCATTTTTGCTTTCCGAGATAATGTTCTCGACTTCCACACATTCTTCAAGGCTCCCAGAATTTTCGCCCCCTCCCCCACCCTATGATCCACTTCCGCTTCCATGGTTCCATCCGCTGCCAGATCCACTCCCAGATATCTAAAACACTTTACTTCCTCCAGTTTTTCTCCATTCAAACTTACCTCCCAATTGACTTGACCCTCAACCCTACTGTACCTAATAACCTTGCTCTTATTCACATTTACTCTTAACTTTCTTCTTTCACACACTGTACCAAACTCAGTCACCAGCTTCTGCAGTTTCTCACATGAATCAGCCACCAGCGCTGTATCATCAGCGAACAACAACTGACTCACTTCCCAAGCTCTCTCATCCCCAACAGACTTCATACTTGCCCCTCTTTCCAAAACCCCATCCATAAACAAATTAAACAACCATGGAGACATCACACACCCCTGCCACAAACCTACATTCGCTGAGAACCAGTCACTTTCCTCTCTTCCTACACGTACACATGCCTTACATCCTCGATAAAAACTTTTCACTGCTTCTAACAACTTGCCTCCCACACCATATATTCTTAATACCTTCCACAGAGCATCTCTATCAACTCTATCATATGCCTTCTCCAGATCCATAAATGCTACATACAAATCCATTTGCTTTTTTAAGTATTTGTCACATTCTTCAAAGCAAACACCTGATCCACACATCCTACCACTTCTGAAACCACACTGCTCTTCCCCAATCTGATGCTCTGTACATGTCTTCACCCTCTCAATCAATACCCTCTCATATAATTTACCAGGAATACTCAACAAACTTATACCTCTGTAATTTGAGCACTCACTCTTATCCCCTTTGCCTTTGTACAATTGCACTATGCACGCATTCCGCCAATCCTCAGGCACCTCACCATGAGTCATACATACATTAAATAACCTTACCAACCAGTCAATAATACAGTCACCCCCTTTTTTAATAAATTCTACTGCAATACCATCCAAACCTGCTGGCTTGCCGGCTTTCATCTTCCGCAAAGCTTTTACTACCTCTTCTCTGTTTACCAAATCATTTTCCCTAACCCTCTCACTTTGCACACCACCTCGACCAAAACACCCTATATCTACCACTCTGTCATCAAACACATTCTACATACCTTCAAAATACTCACTCCATCTCCTTCTC